>NW_028317802.1:11554642-11863928 GCF_062004578.1 Staurois parvus | reverse complement strand
GAAGCTGAGACATTAGTTCCCCATCAGCTCCACTCTCTGCTTGTTATTGACAGCTGGCAAATTATTTGGCCAATAGCAGATTGTCTACTGGCTATGGATCCACTCACTGCCTGCTGTCCATCACAAGGGTAGAGTCTCAGCTCCCCCCCATCAAGCTCCACTCATCCAGCCACAAAACTCATTGACATTGCACTGTTTGTATGACAGCTACAGAAGCGGGAGAGAGCTCAGCTGCGCTGAGGGCACTACAGCCACATAAGGGGCTTGCCCCAAATTTAATCTGTCACCTGCGCCAATATTTGTCATATGGCAGCATGATCAAATACTAAAGGGTGTTGCAGAACCTCTATGACTGATTTAAAGCAGAACTAAACTTACCTTTGTTTCAGCAGTCCTGCCCCTCACTGGTGCCGGCATCTTCTCCTGTGTGTCTGTTTTTGACCATCTTCATTGACTTGTACGGGATGACGTCACTCCTGTGCATGCACAGGAGTCAGTCATCTTAACACACAGAGATATTGCCAGTGCTGTAAGCTGGGCTCAGTTCAATTTACAAGACAGAGAGCAGACAGGTAGTATGTCCTTTTGCAGAAAAGTCATTGCATGCTGTACTGGGACAGGGTCAACCAGTGCCCGGGGCAAGGATCCATAATTGTGCCCCCCCCTTTCACTGTTCATACATGCCATAGATTGGGTGTACCACCCTGCATCTATTCTTTGCCCCCCCCCGCTTCTCTGCGCCTCGGGCAGCTATCCCTCATGCCGACCCCTTGTCCTGACCCTGATTTCATGTATCTTCTGCAACAAAGAGCCTACCTGCTCACTGCTTGTGACAGTGGAACTTTAATTCGAATTTACTGTTTAGATAAACCATGGCCACTTCTCACTTTTGGCTATGCAGCATGCCATGAACTTCCCACCCAGGGGCGTATTTACCACAAGGCAAACAAGGCATTTGCCTAGAATGGCATTTTTCAGGGGGACAGCACCTCCCCTCCAAAAGAAGGGATGAAAGAAGGGACTTTGCCCCCCCCCCGCTTCTCTGTGCCTCGGGCAGCTACCCCTTCTGCCCACCCCTTCTCCCGGCCTTGATTGCATGTCTCTCCTGCAACAAAGAGCCTGCCCGCTCATTGTTTGTGACAGTGGAACTTTAATTCCCATTAACTGTTTAGATAAACCATGGCCACTTCTGACTTTTGGCTATGCAGCATGCCATGAACTCCCCACCCAGGGGCGTATTTACCACAAGGCAAACAAGGCATTTGCCTAGGGTGGCATTTTTCAGGGGGGCAGCACCTCCTCTCCAAAAGAAGGGATGGAAGAAGGGACTTGGACCCCCCCCCCCCGCTTCTCTGTGCCTCGGGCAGCTCCCCCTTCTGCCCACCGCTTGTCCCGGCCTTGATTGCATTGCCCACCGCTTGTCCCGGCCTTGATTGCATGTCTCTCCTGCAACAAAGAGCCTGCCTGCTCACTGTTTGTGACAGTGGAACTTTAATTCCCATTAACTGTTTAGATAAACCATGGCCACTTCTGACTTTTGGCTATGCAGCACACCATGAACCCCCCACCCAGGGACGAATTTACCACAAGGCAAACAAGGCTTTTGCCTAGGGTGGCATTTTTCAGGGGGGCAGCACCTCCCTCCCCAGAAGAAGAGATGGAAGAAGGGACACACGCACTATGGGAACCAGGTGGGATCCGAGAGAGGCTTCGGGCTGCTTGATGGTGAATGCAGAGCCTGACTCTTGTTCCTGGGGATGTTTGGAGGTGTGAAGATTAGTGTCTTTCTCTCTATTGCGGGGGGTAGTGGGAGATTCTCCTAGGTGATGGGCAGGGGTGTTATTGGTCAGTGTCAGGCTCTCTTCATGGGGGGAAGGTAGGGGGGTGTTGGCCGATGTCCGTGGGGGCAGGCGATTTTTGTGTTGCCTAGGACAGCACAAAACCTAAATACACAATTGCCCCCACCCCTTTTTAACTTTGGACTGCTACAACAAATCATCCAAAAATGACTGTAGTGCATGGTGACATGCGGCGTGGTGAATTGTGCTGCCTAAAAATTTTCACGCAGCGCACACCACCACACTTTATGGTGGTATTATTATGATGATAGCAGATACATATATAGCGTCATCAATTTATGCACCATTTTTTACATATATATACGTATTACATATGTTCACATCAGTCCCTAACCCTCAAGGGGTGTACAATCTAAGGTCCCTAACTTACATTCATACATACACATACTAGGGACAATTTAGATAGGATCCAATTAACCTACCAGCATGTCTTTGGAGTGTGGGAGGAAACTGGGGTACCCGGAGGAAACCCACACAGGCAGAGAGCTCCTTGCTCTGTGCTTATCTATGCAGATGGACGCAGTTCAACGGACATAATGGGGTTTATTTACTAAAGCTGGAGAGTCCAAAATCAGACTCACTTCTGCATAGAAACCAATCAGCTTCCAGGTTTCATTGCCAAAGCTTCATTGAACAAGCTGAGGTTAGAAGCTGATTGGTTTCTATGCAGAAGGGAGTCTGATTTTGGACTCTCCAGCTTTAGTAAATAAACCCCAGTGTGACCAAGCCCCTGCCAGAATCCTAACAATCAGAAAAAAAGGGCAACACCATTCACTGAGCATGACACTCAACAAAATCACTGCTGACATCACTGATTTCTTTGAAGACAGGAAAACCTTGTAATCACCTAAAAAAAAAAAAAAAAAAAGCAACACAATCTTAAATCAGTTTACAGCTAAAAATACATAAATCACAATAATGAATGTATGTCTTTACAAATGCATGTATGTGTGTATGTGAAACGATGCAGGTAGTTACAAGCAACCTGGGAATTGGTCCAATTTTCTTTCCATTTGTTCTATTGCATTGCAGGCAGAATGCCAGAACAGCACAGCTCCCCCCTCTGCATTCTGATCAGACAGTCATACCAACATTGATCTGAAGGTGGCAGCACAGGCGCCGCTCTCTGACGTCTGGTATCCGTGTAGTGCAGATACATATGCTGCTGTCGTGGCTGGAGAGAGGTACAGGAAATGGTGTAGGAACTCTCATAAAATTCATTCACACAACTTATCAGTCTGGTCCTGGAAGCATTAGAGGGATATTGTTTACTGCTCTTTAGTGTTTGTGGTTTTAATTCTGAAATAGCTCTAGTACTGAGGTTTCCATTGTACGAGGGTGTGACGTAGCGAGTATCAGTGAGAAAAGCCTAATGACAGGCAAAGAGTGCCGGGCCAGCGATAGCTCAGCGGTTACTTCTTACTTCTGCAAGCGTAGAAATAATCCCTTCGGGGGTTCGTATCCCGCGGGCGCTGTCTGGTCTTTTTTTATTGTTATTTATTTTTGCCATTTTTATTTCACTTTCTGTTGATAATGGGTTCATTTACTCTGTTTTGTGTTCATACCAGTTTTCACACAGCATCAGATTATGTAGACACATTCTCTAAATAGGACAGTGGAATGGTAAATTGTCAGTGCAGTGCGGTAATAAACCGGCAGGCCATCCACATTTTACCACCCCTGAGTGCTCGCCACAAAAAGAACATGGCAACCTCTTAGGTAAGTACACATTGGCGTTGCTGCGATGCTTGACTTTGTGGTGTGGCGCGTTTACCACAGTATGTCGAGTTTGAATAGTGGCGCTGGATGTCAGATTTGCCCATTGAAATCAATGGGATCGCGACGCAAATACAAACCAACCAGGTGGTATCTCTGTGCAATCTCTTTCCCCCTTTTGGAATGGAAAAAAAAAACAGCCAAAAAAAAGAAAAACAAACAGGTATTCAGGAGGTCGCAGTATCCCGCATGCATGGAAAACTGCCTCTGAAAAGCACTTCACTGCAGATCGCTTTTCAGAGGGGTAGTAGTGACTGCTGCACGTGTGACTGTCTTGGGCTCCAGGCAAGCAGCCTGTCAGTCATTGTCCCTAGTAGTGGTTATTTAAAGTGGAACTATCAATAAAACAGTTTCCCAAATCAGTTATATTCAGGGCATGCCGATATACAATAACCACCCATGCCAACTAACAAACATCAAAAAGATTCTGATTAGCAGCTGCCACCTCTTATCCCGAAGGATAGAAAGAAATGTGTATCACCGATGGCGCTTACTATCCACCATCAACAATAATTGTGTTCAGAAAGACTTAATAATATAAACTGAGTATTGCACTTACATACTATGTTTAGGCTCCATTCACATCTGAGCGTAGCAGTTTTTTGTGCATATTTTACTGTGATTTTTGCATGTTTTCATACAGCGTTTTTAGCCACTTTTGATCTTTGTTTTTTTTTTATTAGCCAATAGAGAAAAATATCATCTGTTGCATCATTTGTTGATAGGTTTTCCTGCTTCTGCTTTTTCATCAGCTTTTATTTCTTTTATTATTATTATTATTATTAATAATAATAATAATAATAATAATAATAATATTTTATTATTATTACCAATGTATTCATTATTTCATTTATTTATTATTTTTTTGTTATGATAAAAATAACAATTTTAAAAATGAATACATGTTAAATAAATGCACAAGTAAATACAAATAATCATAAATAAATACTATGTAATAATAAATAAATAATAATTAACCCCTAACCTTAACCCCCTAACCTGTATAAAATATATTAAACAATAATTAATTATTAATAATAATAATAATAATTAAGTTCCGTTCCCTCCTAGATTGTAAGCTCCGAGGAGCAGGGCCCTCCTGTCCCTCTTGTATTGAACAGTATTATTGCTGTATTGTCTCCCAATATATTGTAAAGCGCTGAGCAAACTGTTGGCACTATATAAATCCTGTATAATAATAATAAGCTCAGCTTTAAGTAGTATTAAACCCAAAACCAAAACTGTAATATTTTGCAGCCCACCACTCATTAGATGTGGCGGCTGCCTTAGTTTTCTTTTTTTAGCCTTTTTTCACTCTGTATTTACCTGGTGATCTGGCTAGAGAAACACCTCCTATATTAGGCTTCATCTACACTGGCAGCTCCTACATTTGAGTTACAGAACTTTTGGTGTTTTTTGCCAAAGCTCCTAAACTCAACTCTATAAAAGTCTGTGTGTCCATGTACAGCAGAGTTTTGGAGCTGCCATGTTTAGTTGAGGTTAAACCTCCCTCTCCTGAACACGAAGGAATCATGTTCAGGAACGTTTTGACCACAAGCCACGAGAAAATGTAAAATGTGGCAAAAACGCTTGTACATGCGGTGCCACGTTTACAAATGTTTTTGCCGTGTTTTGCATTTTGCCGCGGTGGTGTACATGTAGCCTCAGCATGTCACACTCTGGATGAATAAGCACAGGGGGCACCTTTGGACAGCTGCATGGGGGTTGTGTGTGTGTTAGATGTACTAGCAGATTTAAATATACTAACAAATTGAAGCTCAACTTACAGCAACGATCTGGTTTCATTTGAGATAACAGTGTTACATACCTAAACAAAATCGGATCATCGTAAGCACCCCTGTCAGTGGCAAATGGTTTGTCTCATCCCTCTAACTGCTACAGGATAGATTGTTTATAGGGCAGTACAGTGGCTAAATGGTTAGCACCTCCACCTGGCAGTACTAGGGTCATTGGTTCAAATCCCAGCCATGGCACCTCCTGCCTAGAGTTTGGATGTTCTCCATGTGCCTGTGTGGGTTTCCTCCCACACTCAAAAGACATGCTGATAGGTTAATTAGATCCTGTCTAAAGTGGCCCTAGTATATGAATGTGAGTTAGGGACCTTAGATTGTACACCCCTTGAGAGTTAGGAACTGATGTGAATGTATAGTATATATGTAAAATTGCTGTGTAAATTGATGGTGCTATATAAGTACTTGAAATAAATATGGGTAAAAATAAACTAACTGGTGGGTAAAAATAATGAATGAAATCATAAAAATTATTTCTGACGCAGCCACTACATCTAAGAATAGGTAAGCTGCAATATAATAAATGTTTGTTTTTGAGTTTATTACCACTTTAGCTAGTTGCCAGTTTCCTCTTAATACCATATACGTGACAAAACCAGGCAGAGGTTCCATTAGTTGATGCTTGAACTGAGCTGTATTTAAATACTTATATTCATTCTGTGCATACAAAGTAATCCTGTGTTTTAATCATTGTTATATACACTATCAAGACCAAGGCCAATAATTCAGCCTGGCAGGAAGAAAATTAGCTTTTAAATTAATTCTCTTTATTTTGCCGCCTCTGAAACCTTGCTGTCTCGGAGTATCACAGCATATACACGCTCCTAATTATATATGAAAGCTGTGTATATTATAGTACATTCTGTGAATATATATAACCTGTGGAGGTACTCTTTACACCTGGCATATGTTATAGCCACATGGTGAAAAACACAGAGGGGTCAGCAAACAAATTTCAAGATTGTTATCGGTAAATGATTTCTTCAAGCCTTTGGCTCTCCCTGACCCTTTTGTTTTTCCTTTGTCCAGAGTATTTTTTGTTTCTATTATGTTGTAAAAATAATCTCATGGTTTATAAAATGGAATCAGTCCGGACAGATATATATCTGTTTTTTGGACTTGTTTTTAAAGGTGCAAGCTGCAGGGCCACCATTCTTATCCTTGCCCAACTACTTAGTATGCACATCAGAATTTCTAACTTCACCGGTTATATATTTATTCCAAGGCCATGACTGAAAAAAAATGAGTCAAGTTATAGGCAGATCAGGCCTTAAAGTGGCTTTAAATCCTAAACCAAAAATGTAATATCTTGCAGCTTACCAATCATTAGATGTGGTTCCTGCATTCGTTTTCTGGCTTTTTTCCCTCTGTTTTCACCTGTTGTTCTGGACAATAACGCACCTCCTGTATTATGGTGCCTACAATCTGGATGAAGGAGCACACAGGGCTCCTTTGGACTGCAGCATTTTCCATCTGGGGGGAAGGGGGGGTTAGATGGACTAGCATATTTAACCACATGCTGCCCAGCCACTTTATAAATACGGCGGCAGGGCGGCACGGCTGGGCAAAACCACGTTTTAAAACGTGTGTTTTGTAAACAGGTAGGGGGCATGCGCGAGGCGCGCCGCCGCCCTACCTGTCCCGCCAATCACAGCCGCGGATATCAGTCGCCGGGTCACAGCCGGTCGTTACCGGCTATGTCCCGGCGATCGGCGGCAATCGCTGACAGAGAGCACAGCTGCAGTAGCTGTGCTTTCTGTCAGTTCCCTGACAGCTCCAGGACACACTGATTGGGACAGAAGAGTTTCTCTCTCCCGATCAGCGGTGTTCCCTGCAGTACACACCCCTGCCCCCTAGTAAAACACTCCCCTCACACAGTTAACCCTTTCCCTGAATAATAAACTTAACCCCTTCCTCCCTAGGGCCATTAGTACAGTGTCAGTGTTTTTTTTTTTGCACTGATCACTGTATTGGTGTCACTGGAAATGTCAGTGACCCCAAGTCAGTACCCCCCAATGTCAGAATGTCCGCCGCAGTCCCGCCATAAGTCACTGATCGCCGCCATTATTAGTATAAAAAAACCTAAAAATCCCAGTATCTTTCCCGCCATTTGTAAACGCTATAACTTTCACGTAAACCAATTAATTTACACGTATTGGGTTTTTTTTTTTAGCAAAGACATGTCGCAGAATGCATTTTGGCAGAAATTTATGACTAAATTTGATTTTTAAATTTTTTTTTACTGGACATGTTTTATAGCAAAAAGTCCAAAATATTGTTTTTTTCCCTCAAAATTGTCAGCCTTTTTTTTTATAGCGCAAAAAATACAAACCGCACAGGCAATCAAATACCACTGAAAGAAAGCTCAATTTGTGGGGGAAAAAAGGATGTAAATTTCATTTATGTACCGTATTGCATGACCGCGCAATTGTCCGTTAAACTAGCGCAGCGCTGTATAGCAAAAAAATGGCGTAAATTGCAGTATCTATACCATAGTTTGTAGACGCTATAACTTTCACACAAAGCAATCAATATACACTTATTTGGATTTTTTTTTACCAAAAACATGTAGCAAAATACATTTTGGCCTAAATTTATAACTAACTTTGAGTTTACGATATATTTTTTATAGCTGAAAGTAAAAAATATTGTTTTTCTTCAAAATTTTTGGCCTTTTTTTGTTTATAGCGTGAAAAATAAAAAGCGCACAGGCGATCAAATACCACCGAAAGAAAGCTCTATTTGTGTGAAAAAAGGACGTAAATTTCGTTTGGGTGCAGCATTGCATGACCGCGCAATTATCAGTTGAATTAGTGCAGCGCCGAGTAGCAAAAAGAGGCCTGGTCATTAAGGGGGGTAAATCCTCTGGAGGTCAAGTGGTTAAACAGGGCTCGACAAATGGCCATGGCGACTAGAAATTGCGTCCTGGCACCTGGGTTAGGAAAAATGTCACCAACACACCGAGGATCACCAATATGGGTCCAAAAGTTTTAATGAACGATCACATAGTTATAGCAAGGCAATGTTTCTGAGTAACTGAAATGCATGTGGCGTGAACTAGCCCTCAATCTGTTTCATTTCTTTTCTTCTTTTTTCTTCACAGCTCATCTCTGCAACCCTGCCCACCCATTGGCTTGTGTGGCGTCGGCGCCATGTGTTTCTATGACGCCAGCGACCTGCCTCTGCCTGTCCTTCCCGGTGCAGGAATGTCTTTGAGTGCATGAGTAGTAAACTCGCATGGTGCATGCAGGTGACATGCATCGCCATGAAACTGTCAGCCGCTGCACTAATAGGACCACTGTAGGTGTGTCCCCATTGCAGCTCACTTGGCAATCGGAGACACCCCCCCAAATCTCTAGGCAACAGTCTTTATCTTCTGTCAGGGACATATATTCTGCTGGTCGTTTCCAGAATCCAGCGCTGCTTTCAGCTGACACTTTATTACAATCCAGGGAGTAACATGATACACATGCGACCACAATGTTTATATCCCCGGGAATGCAGTTTATGCACATCTGATTATTGTTTTATTTATTTTCGCAGTTTGTAATGTTTCTGTTTACATTGATTTGAATGCATTTTTGGAGGGAACATGACATCATGGGGCGGAGCCATGCTCATTTCACTTCACTCTGATTGGTGGATGGTTTTCTTAAATAGTTCTCCAGTTTCTGTCACAATTTGTTACATGCCTGATGAAGGGGTCCTGCGAGACTCCGAAACGTTGCCTTGCTGTAACTATGTGATCGTTCATTAAAACGTTTGGACCCATATTGGTGATCCTCGGTGTGCTGGTGACATTTTTCCTTGCTGATTTTGTTCGGTTCCAGCCGATGGTCGCTGCAGCACCCACTTATACACACAGCCATTTTTAACGTGCATTTGGATTGTACACTGGCACCTGGGTTCACACACTGCCTCCCATTGACTTCAGTGTGAAATCGTGCCCCATAGAGTTCAATAGGAAATTGCACGCCATAGACTTCAACGGGAGATCGTGCCTCATAGACTTCAATGGGAGATCGTGCCTCATAGACTTCAATGGGAAATTGTGCTGCATAGACTTCAATGGGAAAACACCTCCCATAGACTTCAGTGGGAAACCTACTCCAATAGACTTCAATGGGAAACCGCCTCCCATAGACTACAATGGGAAAACACCTCCCATAGACTTCAATGGGAAAACGCCTCCCATAGACTTCAATGCAGAAACGATTTTGTCTCAGTTCCTGTTTGATAAAATTTTGTCCCCAGAACAGGAGGTTAGGGGAAATCTCTCTTAACAGTGCCCTGAAAAGCAGTCAAATCTGACAGTGGTTCAAACCCTTCCTCACTCAATCCAATACTAAAAACAAAACAAAAACAAAACAAAAATTTGACTATCAATACACTTAAATAATAAAATTGTCCACTCTTTCTGCAGCTATTACCTTATTGACACTGATTTCAAGAAAAGGAACTCTGTGGATTTATTGTCTTCATGAACTCTCACTTTGTTGTGCCTTGCTTTAGATCAGGGGTCTTCAAACTTTCTAAACAAAGGGCCAGTTTATTGGCTTTCAGACTGTAGAAGAGCCAGACTGTGGATATTGGGAGTAGAAATTGTCCTGCTTCTTTGCTAGTAAACAATGCATCTTTTGGCAATAGGGGACGAATAGCGCCCTATTCTTGGTGTAAGTTGGAGAAATAGTGCCCCATCGTTTGTGTCTGTGGGTAGAATAGTGCCCCGTTGTTGGTGCCAGTGGGAGGAATAGTGCCCCATAGTTTGTTTCAGTGAGAGGAACAGTGCACCATCGTTAGTGTCAATTTGAGGAATAGTGACTGTTGTTGATGTCAGTTGCAGGAATTATGCCCCCTTGTTGGTGTCAGTGGGAGGAATAGTGTCTTGTATCAGTGGGGGAAAAAGTGCCCCAAGAACCAGATATGGGCAAGCAAAGGGCCACATCTGGCCCCCGGGCAGTAGCTTGGAGACCACTGCTTTAGATGTTTAAATTTTTTTACAGAGAAATGCAATGACAACTTGTGATGTAGTTGTATGACAGGCAATGACATACCCTCCACATTTCAGCCAAAAGATATACTTTGCTGAACATCCCCTCCACTCCATCATTAAACTGGGAATATAGCCAATTATACCTTTTATAAAGATGCTAAAAATATATTTCTGGTGAAAAGTATAGGGATGCTGTTTTCAAGTTAAATATTGGGGTTTTTTTTAATGATTTTTTAAGGCAGAGCTACAAAAATTAATAGAATGGAAGAAAATAAAAAAGAAGAAAGAAAAACAACAAAACAAGTGGCAAGGTAAGGAAAGAGTTAATGAAAACTAAAAAGAGCTATCTAACATTCATAGTTACATAGTTAGTCTGGCTGAAAAAAGCCAAAAGTCCATCTAGTTCAACCATAAAAGAATAAAAAAAAGTTATAATTTTATACCCACAGTTAATCCAGAGAAAGGCAAAATAAACCCCCAGCAAAGCATGATCCAATTTGCTCCTGCAGGGTACAAATTCCTTCCTGATCCCCCGAGAGGCAATCAGATATTCCCTGGATCAACTTTACCTAAAAATGTTAGTAACCAGTTTTATTCTGTGTATCCAAGAGAGAATCCAGGCCTTTTTTAAAGCAATCCACTGAGCTGGCCAGAACAAACTCTTGAGGGAGTCTATTCCACATTTTCACAGCTCTTACCGTGAAGAAACCTTTCCGTATTTGGATGTTAAATCTCTTTTCCTCCAGACGTAAAGAGTGCCCCCTTGTCCTCTGTGATGACCTCAGAATGAATAGCTTTACACCGAGTTCACTATATGAACCACTGATGTATTTATACATGTTGATCATATCCCCCCTTAATCTCTTCTCAACAGAGAATAAATTCAGTTCCTCTAATCTTTCCTCATAGCTGAGCTCCTCCATGCCTCTTATGAGTTCTCAATTCAGGCCTCGTGCACACCAATGCAATTGATCCATTTTTGCAATGCTTTTTGCATTTCGCTTTGCTTTTTTACACATGCAGTTTTTCCACACATTTAACACGGTTTGCATTTTTTTAAGCTTTTTTTTTTTTAATGGGAAATATTTTTGTTGCTGGGCAGAATAAAAATGCAAAATGTGGCAAAAATGCAGCATCTCCATTGAACTGTATTGTAGCAAAAATGCTGATTTTTGCGTTATAAAAAGTCCCTGACCCATTCCAAAAATGCAGCTGCTCAAAAAAGCACAGATGTGAATATGTTATACAGGAAACCATGGTAAATAGATTGTAGTGCATTTCTGGAAAAAGCAAAAAGCACAAAAAAAAACCTTATGTGTTAACCAGGCCTCAATAAGGGGTTAAACAGGAGCAGCTATTATCTAAATCAGTGTTTCTCAACTTTTTTTCAGTCAAGTCACCCTTTAAAATTATGGACAGTCTTGAGGCACCCTTTAAAATTATGGACAGTCCCAGGACACCCTTTAAAATTATGGGCAGTCTTGAGGCACCCTTTAAAATTATGGACAGTCTTGAGGCACCCCATTCTAAAATGTGAAAAGCTAATAGTTTTATATAATGCAGCAACATCCACACATGTAGGATACTCAACGTTAGAGGTGATTTATTGTTCCAAAGTAAATACACTTTTGCACACTGGTACTGACTAGTATTCCATTGTTTCTCTTCTCCCTCAGTTTTTATCCATCACTGAGCTAATGTGACCCCAGCACTGATGGAGAGGGGCAGGGGAGGGTCAAACTAGGGTGCTGTGCAGGCAGCCGACATCCTCCTTATCAACTGATGATGTCATTGGTTGTCAGGATGCCAGCGGCTAGAAGGTTGTAATGGTGCATAATGAAAACCTGTAGCGTTGTGTAACGAAATGGCAGGCTCGTTCCACCCGCTGGCTTGTATACAAGTTTTGGACAATTTTTAGACATTTTGCCAAGGCACCCCTGAAGAAAGTCAAGGCACCTAAGGGTGCCTGGGCACCCTGGCTGAGAAAGGCTAATCTAAATAATACCACAATTACAGGCTTCCTTCCTACAGGAGGCGCTGTCATCACTCCGCATACAAATAGTTGCACTGGCTGTCAAAATGACAGCCAAGTTCCTGCAGATTACATTACCTGGCTAAGCCATATATAAAATATCTGATACTTGGGAAGGCCTTTCATAATAAAAAGAAAAACACTTTGCATCAGATCTAGGTCTAAAAGTTGTACAATGTAACAAATTATCTGACATAATAAGTAATCCTCAACAGTCATTACTGTAATTTAATGCACTGAATGACATGAATACAATTAAATTGTGATTGCCAAAGGAAAAAAAACAGAAGATTAATTATAAATCAATACAGAAGTAAATAAACTGTACAGAATGTTCCAGAAGTTGTGTAAAGAATGTATCATTTCATTGTTATTGAGGTGTAATAAAGTGAACAAATATAGTTCTGTTACCATTCTCTGGGTGCCAAGAATGCACCCAACTAAGCCTGTGGAACATACCCTTTGACATGTAGACATGCTGGCAGGTGTAATGCTCCTTTATTTGTTGCCCCTCACTGTGGTGATGTAGTGGGGTGGAGTTGGGGCCTCTTTATACGCCAGCTATTGGTGAGGCCCAGTGAGATAGGTATGGCAACGGGACACCCCTGGCCAGCATGATGTAGGCCTGTGTACTGGAGAGAATAAGACCCCTCTGCAGAGCTGAACCTAGGGTTGCCACCTCATCCCTTTGATCCTGAACACATATTAATCACACAGGTTCGGTGACTAAGGGTAAAACAAATCTTAAAGCCTAAGTATAATTTTACAACTTTGACTTGTGTTAGTAAATCCGTACATATCATCACAACTACTTTGTACATCCAGGTGAATTATACCTTTTTTTTTTTCAGGACAATTTGGGCTTTCATTTGGTGGTAAATGGTAATGAATACATCCTGCTTTTTTATTATCAAAGGAAAACTGGCCCAAAGTAGAAATTTTCTTTTTTAATTCAGCTGTGTGTTTCTTGTTACTACCATAACCTGCCACCAAAGAACAACCCAAAATAAATATTCCAGCTCTTGACGATCGCAGCGATACCATATATGCGTATGTTATTTGTTGTTTGTACCCGTAGTACAGCCCAGAAACAATAGTGTGCATTTTGTTTTTTGTTTTTTTTATCCAAAATATGCTGACACTGAAACCAATTAAAAAAAAGTCCTGTCCTTTGACCCTGACCCCCAACACTGACCCTGGCACTGAACTAGATCAAACCTTGATCTAGGTATTTTTTCTTTATTTTTTCTTTTATTTTTTAATATTTATTTAGTTATATTTTTTTTTTGTACAAACAGTTCTTTTTTTTCTCTCTGCAATGAGAGAGAGAGATACAATGTATCTCTCTCCTCCATTCAAAGAGAAAAAAAATCAAGGGGGGTGGGCTTCACAGTGACTGATTACTGTAATAGCCAATCAGAGCGATCATGTGACCCTAGATCGGGAGTCCCGGGTACCAATCCTTAGAACAGGACCTGGGTTCTCAGTGACACCCTGGTCAAAGACAGGTACACAAATATGCAGCCCCATGGAAAAAAGCCCAGTTCTGTGAGACCGCATATTTATGTGACATCAGCGCCAATGGGGTTAAGGTGCTAATTAAACTCAGTGCCTTATCTGCATTAAATTAGCCTCAGAACTTGTGTAATTAATGTGTTTAGTTTTAAAGGGGTGAGGTGGCAACCCTAGCTGAACCACCGGGATATTCAGAGGAGCAGGGGCGGACTGACCATTTGGAAACTCGGGCACTGCCCGAGGGTCCTGAGTCAGTAGGGGCCCCATGAGATGCCCCTGGTACCTTTTTCATAGGCTTTTTTGAGTTTGGGCAAGGACACAGGGGCCCCATGATTGCCTATTGCCCGGGGGCCCCATGAGTTGTCAGTCCGCCCCTGCAGAGGAGGACACATCGGGGAGGCAAAAAGAATCCTGCCATCCCTTACCTTCGTCTATCAGTTCCTGTGGCTTTGGTTTAGGACAGCTTGAAACCCTTTGTGTGAGAGGGGGAAACATCTGAAAATGGAGTTGGAAAACATCTGGGAAGATGGCTGCAATGTTTCTGTGACTTAGTGAGTGATCTGCACTTGAGGAAGTTCAGGAAGTCATATAAGAAGGAAATAGTGCTTTTCGCTTCAGATTTCTGGTCAGTGAGTTGTATTAATAGTTGCGAAGCTGTATAGTAATCCTGCTTCCAAGAGATGTTCTGAATCAGTGATTGAGTTGAGCAGTAAAGTGTTTAAAACGCAACTGGGCTGAACATTCCTTTATTCCAGGTAATAGGCCTGTGGCGAGGAATATGGAGGTGGTGAGCCTCAGGCTGTGTGCATGTGATTGGCACAGTATTTCTAAACAACAGATAGGTGACTATCCAAGAAGAAGCGAGGAAGGTCCAGAGTCAGCATGGCACAAACAGCCGGTCGATAAGGGACCCCTACAGACAGGTATTATTGTGTTTTTTTAGATAACTAAAACACAAGCTTTTTCTTTTGCTAAAGTGTTGTGAGAAATATTTTGACAAACAGAAAGTTCTAAACTCATTGGAAATCCTTCCTTGGGTACACTTAGGGGTCTATACATTTTTAAAAAAATGCATAGCTAGTCATCCAGCAAATCTGCATTTACAATCATTCTGTGATATTGGGCAAAAATAGGTGTTCTTTAGACTATTTTCTATTCTGAACAAATGTTCTTTTATTATGGGCAGTGGTAAAATACCTCAATATGAATACTAGATGGAGTTGAGGAGCATTGGAAACATGTAAGTGATTGTAATAAGAGTTATAATGTAACACTTCTAGAGAACACCAAAACAAATAAAGGCAATTAGCAAATAAATTCAATCTATGGTTACATATACAATTAGGTCCATATATATTTGGACACAGCCACAATTTTGTTTTTTTTTCAGGTATTTACCAAAACATATTCAAGCTATAGTTATAAAATGGATATGGGCTGAAAGTGCACACTCTCAGGTTTAATTTGAGGGTATGTACAGTCAGGAGCGGACTGACAACTCATGGGGCCCCCGGGCAATAGGGGATCATGGGGCCCCTGTGTCCTTGCCCAAGCTCAAAAAAGCCTATGAAAAAGGTACCAGGGGCATCTCATGGGGCCCCTACTGACCCTGGGCCCTCGGGCAGTGCCCGAGTTTCCAAGTGGTCAGTCCGCCCCTGTGTACAGTACATCCAAATTGGAGGAAAGGTTTATGAATTACAGTTCTTAAGAGTAGCCATCCCCCCTTTTTCAAGGGACCAAAAAAATTGGACAATTGAATATAATCATAAATAAAATGTTAATTTTTTATATTTTGCTGAGAATCCTTTACTGGCAATGACTGTCTGAAGTCTGGAACCCATGGACATTACCATAGACTGGTCTTCACCTTTCTGATGGTTTGCCAGGCTCAAACTGCAGCTGTCTTGAGTTGTTGTTTGTTTGTGTGTCTTTCTGCCTTTAGTTTTGCCTTCAGCAAGTGAAATGCATGCTCAATGGGTTGAGATCAGGTGATTGACTCGACCATTGCAGAATAATCCACTTCTTTTCCTTTTGCAGTGTGTTTTAAATCATTGTCCATCTTTACTGTGAGGTGTCATCCAATCAGCTTTGCTTCATTTGGCTGAATCTGGGCTGACAGTATATCTCTAAACACTGGAGAATTCATCCTGCTGCTTCTGTCTTCTGTCACATCAATAAACACCAATGACCCAGTGCCACTGGAAGCCATGCATGCCCATGCCATCAGACTGCCTCCACCATGTTTTGTAGATGAGGTTGTATGCTTTGGATCATGAGCTGTTCTAAGCCTTCTCCACACTTTTTTCTTCCTGTCATTCTGGTGTAGACTCATCTTAGTTTCATCTGTCCAAAGAATGCTTTTCCAGAACTGGTCTGGTGTTTTTAGATTTTTTTTGGCAAAGTCTAATCTGACTTTTCTATTCTTGAGGCTTATGAATGCTCTGCACCTTGTGGTGAACCCTATGTATTTGCTCTCGTGAAGTCTTCTCTTGATTGTAGACTTGGACAATGATACTCCCACTTCCTGGAGAGTGTCCTCCACTTGTCTGGATGTTGTGAATGGATTTTTCTTTACCATTGAGAGGATCCTGCGAATATCCACCACTGTTGTCTTCCATGGACGTCCATGCCTTTTTATGTTGCTGAGCTCACCAGTGCATTCTTCTTTCCTCAGAATGTACCAAACTGTTGATTTGGCCACTTCTAATGTTGCTGCTATCTCTCTGATGTATTTTAATTTTTGAAGCCTTACAATGGCCTGTTTCACTTGCACGGCCAGCTCCTTTGAACGCATGATGTAGGTTCACAGCAATAGATTCCAAATGCAAGTACCACTCTTAGAATCAACTGCAGACCTTTTACCTGCTTAATTGATGAAGAAATAATATTGAAGGAGTAGCCCACACTTGGCCATGAAACCGCTTTTGATTCAATTGTCCAATTACTTTTAGTCCCTTATAAAAGGGGAGATGGCTAATCTTAAGAGCTGTAATTCCTAAGCCCTTCCTCCAATTTGGATGTACATACACAAAAATTAAACCTGAGAGTGTGCACTTTCAGCCCATACCCATTATATAACTATAGCTTGAATATGTTTTGATAAATACCTGAAAAAAAAAACTAAAATTGTGCCTGTGTCCAAATATATATGGACCTAACTGTATCTGCTAATTCCCTTTAACGTTCTCTAGAATTGTTACATTGTATCTCAATATAAAGATTTACATATTATCTATGCTCCTCAGCTCCATCTAATGTCCATAATGCAATAATTGACTACATTTGCAGAAAACAAATGTATATGCAGAATCTCTGGAAGAATGGCTATGCACATTTTTTAAAATAAAAATATCAGATACTGTGAGTCAATGTACTGTATATTCTGTGGTGACTGACCACACATTTTCTCTATAGCTTTTCCTGCACAAACCTACAATGGACAAGAGATACAACAAAATAAATAAAGATTTTAGCTTAATGTTTTAAAACAGAACCCCAGGCATATTTAAAACATTTGTAGACAATAGTTTGAATTTTCGAATTCTCCTTCTGGATTTACACCTTACCATGTGTGTTTTCATGCATTTTTACATCAACACGTTCTGATATGTTTGTAATACAAGCATTTGCATGTGCTCCCATTGTTATCAATAGGCTCTTTTACATGCTTGAACACAACAAAAAAGCAAAACAAACTTTTTTGGCCAATACGCTCATACAAATGTTAACTAGAGCTATTTAAAACAATGGCTTACCTCAGAACATGCAATGAAATGTGTGGGTGTTGATGGACCCTCCACTCCACGTAACCAATGATTTACTGACACTGAAAACAAGAAAAGCAGCTTTGAGAATAGAATGTAGATGCAGATGTGTTACTGAATCAGGATTACCAGAACTATTTGTGTTGATGGGATGATAAATCTGAAAAAACAATATGCATTGCAGCACTGTTCAAATTTGAGGTATCATTGCCATCAGAACTCAGCAGCATGCACTGCACATAGGAGGCATTTATCAAGCATATTAATGGGACAATTAGTTGCAAATCAGACTGCCTCTTCTTCATCAAAGTCTCTGTAACAGGTACAACTGTATTTCTGGGCAGAAAGGTCTACGACAGATTTGTCACCCGGGAGGAGATTGATTTTCACTCTAATAAAGAAGTGGTCAGGGTCAGGTTTCAATCTGTCACCCTACTACTTTAGGGCAGCTGAGGGAGGAATTTATGACTCAAGCTGTAACCTTCTAGTAAATCTGTTGCACAATCTGCCTCATTGCTTTTGTTTAACTTTGCCTCGCTGTGTTTGAGAATTTATAAATGTCCCTCATATCAAATCTGTCACATGGCGGAAAAGCAGTGCCAAGTAGGAGCAGTGTGATGTATCATAACCCGGCTTTATTAAAAGGTTAGAGCCTGGCTCATACATTCCTCCTTCAGCTGCTCTCAAGCCGCACTGCTGTCACTGAATGAAACTTGAGCCTGACTACTTCCCAGTTTTGTATCTGTTTAGATTTACTATCTAAAATCTGTTTTAGAACTTTGCAAATTTTGACACCTGGCTGCCCAGAAATGCAGATGCACAAGCCTGTAAACCTGTAGCAGACCTGTTGCAGAGGATGATGGAAGCACTCCTGATTTGCAATTAATTGGGGGGGATTTACTAAAACTGGTGCACTCAGAATCTGGTGCAGCCGTGCGTGATAGCCAATCAGTTTCTAACCTCAGCTTGTTCAATTACGCTTTGGCAATAAAACCCGGAAGTTGATTGGTTTCTATGCAGAGCTACACCAGATTTTGCACTCTCCAGCTTTAGTAAATAGCCCCCATTGCGTCATTATCTTGCTCATGGTGTTTTTGCTTGGTGTGCAAGGAAAGGAATGCAAGTTTTTACAAAAGCACAGTGGATGATAATTGAAATGATTCAGAAAGGGTGTGTTCTAAAAAAATAAAATGTTACATTTTATAACTAAGAATAATCTTTATAAGGCTGGTTTATACAATCGACGCTGGATCATTTTCTTACAAATAGATAATATGAGATATGTTGATCCAGTGAACTTATTTGCCTGCTTGTGTGGGATCAGAAAAAGTGTTTTCTCCCAGTGATGCAAAATTGGCAACAGTTAACCATTAACTAGGAGGTGCGCACGTGCGTGTGTGTGTGTATGTGTTAAAACACAGCCCTTTTAACCTGCTGGTAAAATACAGCCTTCAACAGTAGCCCTATTGTTACCTGCAATTCCAGCCTATGTGCTTTGATCTGCATTGTTGAATTGAAGTGATTATGCCCATAAACATCTCTGAAGCTGATTACATCAATTCAAACAATGCAGAAGGACCAGAGAGTTTTTACAGCGGCTGTCACATTGAGGAGCTAAGTGTAAATTGCAATTACGCTTCCCCCCACAGTTCTTTAGATGAACATTTTCTGGAATTCTTAAAAGGAAAAAAGCGCATTTATTTAAAAAAAATCAATAACACCCCCCACCATCTCCACTGGCCTCTATAGCAAGAAAATACATTTCATCCATTCAAGTTCCTGTTCAGGGCCAGCTCAGTGTTTTCCAGCTCCAGTGCTTCTGGTAGAATTGGCTATATGTGCCATGGTGAACATAGGGCCAGGGCAGACTGATCATGATCGCTATGAGACAGGCCAGCCTGTACTCTAGTACTGTGTACTCCCTGATTCTCATTACAATTACAAGTCCTGTTGGGGAGCCAAATAAACTCTTTATTTAACTATGTCATGTCTAAATGATCTTTTCTTTTAACTTTAAGATATAATACAGCTTATTCTGAAACACTGAACAGACAGTATTTTTAAAAAGTCACAATATGCTAAGTTGTGCTTATAGGGAAAATCCAGGCAACAAATAAAATTCAGTATTTTGACTATTCAGGGCAAAGAAAATAGAGTTGCTTAAAGTGTACAGTTGTGTTCAAAATAATAGCAGTGTGTTGAAAAAAGTGAATGAAGCTCAAAATCCTTCTAATAGCTTTTATTTCCATACACACAAATGCATTGGGAACACTACACATTCTATTCCAAATCAAAACATAAAGAAAAATGTATCAAATTTGTGTTGTTCCTCTAAAAAAAATTGAAGAAAAGTGAATATTAGACTGTTAAAAAAATAGCAGTGTTTGTATTCTTCTTTACAAACTCAAACATTCACTATATAAACAGAAAAATGTTTGAAGATTTTGCTTTCCTTTGAATCACTTAATGAATATTTAGTTGTATAAGCACTGTTTCTGAGAACTGCTGTACATCTGTGTTGCATGGAGTCAACCAACCTCTGGCACCTTTGAACAGGTATTCTAGCCCAGGATGATTGGACTACATTCCACAGTTCTTCTCTATTTCTTGGTTTTGCCTCAGAAACTGCATTTTTGATGTCACCCCACAAGTTTTCTATTGGATTAAGATCCGGGGATTGGGCTGGCCACTCCATAACATCAATCTTGTTGGTCTGGAACCAAGATATTGCACGTTTACTGGTGTGTTTGGGGTCATTGTCTTGTTGGAACACCCATTTCAAGGGCATTTCCTCTTCAGCATAAGGCAGCATGACCTCTTCAAGTATTCTGATGTATTCAAACTGATCCATGATCCCTGGTATGCGATAAATAGACCCAACACCGTAGTATGAGAAACATCCCCATATCATGATGCTTGCGCAACCATGCTTCACTGTCTTCACAGTGTACTGTGGCTTGAATTCAGTGTTTGGGGGTCGTCTGACAAACTGTCTCCGGCCACTAGACCCAAAAAGAACAATCTTACTCTCATCAGTCCACAAAATGTTGTGCCATTTCTCTTTAGGCCAGTCAATGTGCTCTTTGGCAAATTGTAACCTCTTCAGCATATGTATTTTTTTCAACAGTGGGACATTGCGGGGGCTTCTTGCAGATAGCTTGGCTTCAGATAGGTGTCTTCTAATTGTAACAGTACTCAAAGGTAACTTTAGGCCTTCTTTGATCTTCTTGGAGTCCTTGCCATTTTGGCTATTCTTATATCCATTCGAATGGTAGTTTTTCACTTTCTTCCACGTCTTTCAGGTTTTGGTTGCCATTTTAAAGCATTTGCGATCATTTTAGCTGAGCAGCCTATCATTTTCTGCACTTCTTTATATGTTTTCCCCTCTCCAATCAACTTTTTTAATCAAGGTACGCTGTTCTTCTGAACAATGTCTGGAATGACCCATTTTCCTCAGAATTTCAGAGAGAAATGCACTGTAACCAGCGTGTACAACATTTGCCGCCTTCCTTCCTTAAATAAGGGCAATAATTGCCACCTGTTTTTGAAAGAATGAATGACCTCACTAATAGAACTCCACACTGCTATTATTTTGAACAAGATGTTCTGCAGATGTAGCAGTTAGAGGGTTAAGACAAACGGAGAAGCAAACAGTTATGATAACGCAGCTTACCAATTGTTAGATGTGATGGCTCCATTCATTTTCTTTTATTATATTGCAGTTATTTTATTTCAGGTACTTATATAGCACTGTCAATTTACACAGAACTTTTACACATATATATTGAACATTCACATCAGTCCCTAACCTTCAAGGGGTGTACAATCTAAGGTCCCTAACTTACATTCATACATACACATATTAGGGCCAATTTAGACAGGATCCAATTAACCTACCAGCATGTTTTTAGAGTGTGGGAGGAAACCAGAGCACCTGGAGGAAACCCATACAAGCACAGGGAGAACATGCAAACTCTATGCAGGAGGCGCTATGGTCGGGAATCAAACCCATCACCCATTTACTGCAAGGCAGAGGTACTAACCACTAAGCCACTGTACCTCCCAGATTACCAATTGTTAGATGTGATGGTTTTTAAGTTTTTTTGTTGTCATTTGGTGCTCCTGCCTGTAATTCTGTTGTTTTTCAACAGAACTAGACGTTCTGCAGATGTAGCAGTTAGAGGGTTGAGACAAACCATTTACCACTGACAGGGGTTATTGCAATGATCACCTTTTTTTTAATAATGTATAACCTTTATGCCAAAAGGAGAAAAAAAACGCTGCAATAACTGCTTAAAAAGTGTTAGCTGAGTTTGGCATTAATTTGTTTATGTATGTAAATCTGCTAGTACCTCTCACCCTACTCTCCCCCCAGACTAACAATGCTGCTGTCCAAAGGTGCCCCCTGTGCTCCTCCATCCACAGTGGAGGCACTTTAATACAGGAAATCAAATCATATAGGATCTGCAACACGGTGAAGATGAATTGTAGAAATTTTATTCAGATGTGGAGTAAAAATAGTTCCAGAATGCAAGCAACACAAACATGTTTCAGTCAAAAAAGACCTTACTCATAGTTTGTCACTTGTAGTACAGCACACTATTATATAGTGGTCTATCACTCCCTTAAGAGCCAATTATGAGGGATGGCTACCAGCTGTTGCATCTAATACAAAAGGATGAGTGATCACCCCTACCCAATGCATGTGCTCAATAAAAACAAACTGCAAATCTAGCACAATATGAAAAAAATATAATAAAAGCAAAACTATATAGAATCAACAACCATGATTGTGAATGTATCACTCAATAGTCACCATAAATTTTCATAAAAAATGAAAATGTGGCAAAAGAGGAGATGATACTCCAGGTAATAAATATCAACCTAGGTGCATATCTAAATCCCATCTGAGGTTTAACCCATGAGGTGATCTAGAGAACGATACTTGCCTGACTGCATTGTGCCAAGTGTAAAGTTTGGTGCAGGGGGGTTTTGGTGTGGGGTTGTTTTTCAGGGGTTGGGATTGGCCCCTTAGTTCAAGTAAAGGGAACTCTTAAGGTGTCAGCATACCAAGACATTTTGGACAATTTCAAGCTCCCAACTTTGTGGAAACAGTTTGGGGATGGCCCCTTCCTGTTCCAACCTGACTGCACACCAGTGCACAAAGCAAGGTCCATAAAGACATGAATGAGCGAGTTTTGGGGTGGAGGAACTTGACTGGCCTGCACAGAGTCCTGACCTCAACCCAATAGAACACCTTTGGGATGAATTAGAGCGGAGACTGCGAGCCAGGCCTTCTTGTCCAACATCAGTGCTTGACCTCACAAATGCGCTTCTGGAAAATGGTCAAACTTTCCAATAGACACACTCCTAAACCTTGTGGACAGCCTTCCCAGAATAGTTGAAGCTGTTATAGCTGCAAAGGGTGGGCCAACTCAATATTGAACCCTACGGACTAAGACTGGGATGCCATTACAGTTCAAGTGCATGTAAAGGCAGGCGTCCCAATACTTTTGGCAATATAGTGTATGTTAAATCACAAATATTCATTTTGATGGGCTGCTATGGCGTACTGCATCGCATTTTGCTCTTGGTCTTATCAAACACGCTTGTTTTGTCTGCAATGTGAAGCTTTACTTCCAGTGCTTACTTCCCCTCAAAAGGGTTTAATATGAACACTCCATCAAAATGTGTTCTGACAAATTGTAAAAGATAATCAGCAGTATTAACTGCCTATCGTTGACTGTCACAAAAACATATTACTCGAACAAACACTCCAAAAGTTAAATACAACAATGTTTATTTGGAAGCACGTCTCACATCCTAAGTCACTAGCTTGGATCAATAAATTAACTACCTCTATGGCAGCCACGTATTCTACAGCTGACACGTTTTATGGATTATTCTTCCCATGGGAAACTTCTACAGGCAACAATTGTGCCTTTCCAAAGACTATAATGTAAATAAATAAAACTCTGCATGCTTCATAATCACTATTGGATACTTGAGAACCATATTGATTTTACCAGTTCATTGCAAAGACAGGTCAAACTTCTCTGCTTAACCTGATTTACAAGCTAATCCTTTCTACAGAGTTTCTCTTCCAATGTACTATATTATATATGATGTGAAATGGTGGTGCTTCTGTAGGACACATTCATAAGTAAGTGTCACTGTAACCCAATAAAAGACCATAACACAATTTTCTGATGAACTGTACTTCTTATTTATTTCTTATATACAGTGCATATCTTGCACAGGGAGAAGTCAGCAGTGGGAGATGAGTGCTAACATAGAGTATAACTAATACATTGGATTGATTTGTTCTTTCAATTACTGTGCTTGTATACTGTGCTGGGAGCATGGAATTACATGAACTTTCAATTTCATTTGCTTGTACTTTTAGAAATGTTCTTCCTTTCAATAACACATTAGAACCCTATTACCTGAAAGTCACTAATTCTAGATTCATACTGGATTGCAAAAGATGCGACAGCAGCCAGCCCTCAAGGTTACATTGGACACAAGCTGAGAATGGTGATCTGTATAGTCCATAGGCAAGAAAGGTCAGTTCCTTTTTGTTGTCCAAGGCACTTCTTTCCCTGTACCACAGTGCTAAGCTTCATTTTATCATTAATGAGCCTGAACCCACTGCTGTAGCCAGTGGGGAAATGGGTGGTATTAAAATTTGGAAGTTCAAAGATTGGAAGTTGCAGCAACATATGGGTCCTTGCACCATGTAGGTACCATTGATTGAGTTCCCTATTGGTAATTGTTGGCACACAATAGATGAGCATTTTAATTCAAATAGCATTCAGTCATCAAAATGCCAAGTAAAGAAAAACTGAGTGTACCTTGACAAACTTTTATTCTTTCAATCAAAGCAAATTACAAGTGATGTATTGTATATATTTTTTGGGGCCTGCATGTCCCCAATGGTTGTTTTGTTGGGGTTTTTTTTTATTTAAAAAAAAAAAAAAAAAAAAAAAAAGTAATTAATTTTACATGGGCAAAAACAAAACAAAAACAAATTGTATAACTCATACAAACAAAGAAAATTCTACAGACACAACGTATTTGGATAATAAAATGTTTCCATACAGTAGAACACCAACCAATCATATCTAACAAAATATGTCTATACGTCTTGAAGGTTCAACGACAATAGCTTGTGACATCCCAAATATACATCAATCAAAATGAAGTGCATTTATTACAGACAGTCATTAAGTGTCATATTTTGTAACTTTGAAAATAAGAACACACATCTTCACTTATTAGAAATATTGTCCCATGTACAGGTATTGTTCCCAACCAGGGGGGGACTGACCATTTGGAAACTCGGGCACTGCCCGAGGGCCCGGGGTCAGTAGGGGGCCCCATGAGATGCCCCTGGTACCTTTTTCATAGGCTTTTTTGAGCTTGGACAAGGACACAGGGGCCCCATGATCCCCTATTGCCTGGGGGCCCCATGAGTTGTCAGTCCGCCCCTGTTCCCAACGGCTCATTTAATAAGCCAATCACCCAGGCCGCATTTAGACCAAGATGTTTACATATTATGACTTTTTGTTGAGATAATGATAATGTCTCACGCAAACTGTCCCAGCTTAAACTTTATGTTCTTGGAAGGCATGGTAAATAATTAAAGACGGACTCTAGGCAGATATAAACAGAAAGCTATGTATTCAAATAATACATTATAATCTATTTTTATTTTAAGTACATGAATGCAACTTAGTATAAGACTGTTGCAGTCCCTACACAGCAGAGCTGAATAGGAGAGAAAGATGCAGCACAAGAAACCAATCAGTTTGTGTGCTGTCAGGAAACATGCTCATAGAAGGAGAAAACAGAGTGAAAAAGCAATGAGCTCACCTCTTTGCTACTTTGTCTTCACCGTCCACTTACAGTCCATGTGTAAAGAAAAGGTGCAACCACACCCTTGGGATTTTTAGGTTTAGCTCAATGTGTGGAATTGGGTGACACAAATGAGAAGAATAGACATGATTTTTTTCTGAAAAGCAAATACATCAGAACTTCTTATAATATTTACCTAGAAACTCCTATAAGCAGAACCCATCATCACAGCAAGGAAAAAAATCTGTTCATGTAAACATAAGTGAAGGACAGAGAGCCCTGTCCTTGTGGAGTAAGTAAAATGTAATGAAAAAAATAAATAAAATAAAATGCTACTTACAAAAGTGCATGTACCAAGGACTTGCTTTACATAAAACAGCAGAAAAGTGCTCTTAGATATAAAACTACCCAACAATGTCCACCGTCAGTATCCTGTTCTCAGGGACATTCCCCCCTTCATCAGAGCCCATTATACTATTTTACCATTGTTTACACAGTGGTATGCAATGGGGGAGATTTGCTAAAGCTGAAGCACTCAGATTCTGATGCATCTGTGCATAGTAACCAATCAGCTTCTAACTTCAGCTTGTTGAATTAAGCTTTGACAATAAAACCTGGAAGCTGATTGGTTTCTATGCAGAGCTGCACCAGATTTTGGACTTTCCAGTTTTAGTAAATAACGCCCAATGCATACTATTGTTTGATGACTGAGGGGTGATGTGACAGTTTGTCTCACTACACTATTTTCCTTGTGTCTACAGGAGAAGTATTGCTGTACTGTTGAGAGGTAATGGGCCAGTAGGTGTCACTAAATTATTTCCAAGGAGTACAAAAGCATGGTTATACTGTTTAGAGGTAGATGGGACAATTTATAACGCCGAAACATGTTCCCAGGGACTACAGGAAAATTATGTCTGTACTATTGAGAGATCATGGGACAGTTTGTATTGGTATACTGTTTTCCCAGTATCTATAGGAGAACCAGTATCTACCAAACTGAGAGGTGATGGGACCCTTTGAGACACTACACCATGATCCCAGTTATCTATGGGGATATATAGCTGAATTTTTGGAAGGCTATGGAATAGGTTGTGTCCCTATGTAATTTTCCCAGTTTTTACCCAAAGGCCGCACTTTTAAGATGTGAATTGACCTTCCATGTGCACCTTATTGCAAAGGATAGTAATAAATTGGGGTGGTTGCCATCTTTCTGTATAGCTTGTTCACTGAATTGGTGTGGGGATGTGCATTTGATACCTTCAGATGCCATAGTGCCCTTGCTGGGTGACCGGCTTTGTGTTCCTGTGCCTTGAAGGAGGAGTGGGCTCCCTCTAGGCAAATCTGCCATTAATGTATCCACTGCTATATATGCTCCAAATTGGAATCTTCAAAACTGTAGAGTTAGGACTAGAGATGAGCGAATCGAACTTGGCGAAGTGGAATTCGTTTCGAATATTAGGAAAAATTCGATTCGCATCGAATCCAAATTTTAGCAAACTTCGGATGCACGAATCGAATTTTCCCCGATCAGCCGGCAAAAGTGTCACTGCAGAGAGCTCCGCTAATTCTGACAGTTCTCTGACAGTTCTGATAGTTCATTTACAGCGGTTGAAACATTGTATCTATTTGTTTCCATTTAGGATACAGATGTTTTTATTCGGAAATAGATACAATGTTTCAACCGCTGTAAATGAACTGTCAGAACTGAAAGAGAACTGTCAGAAATAGCGGAGCTCTCTGCAGATACACTTTTTGCTGTACTGGAATTCTTCTTCTTTTCATTCTTCTTCTTTTCATTCTTCTTCTTCTTCTTTTCATTCTTCTTTTCATTCTTCTTCTTCTTCTTTTCTTTCTTCTTCTTCTTCTTTTCATTCTTCTTTTCATTCTTCTTCTACTTCTTTTCATTCTTCTTCTTCTTCTTTTCATTCTTCTTCTTCTTCTTCTTTTCATTCTTCTTTTCATTCTTCTTCTTCTTCTTTTCATTCTTCTTCTTTTCATTCTTCTTCTTCTTCTTCTTTTCATTCTTCTTCTTCTTCTTTTCATTCTTCTTTTCATTCTTCTTCTTCTTCTTTTCATTCTTCTTCTTCTTCTTTTCATTCTTCTTTTCATTCTTCTTTTAATTCTTCTTTTCATTCTTCTTTTCATTCTTCTTCTTCTTCTTCTTTTCATTCTTCTTTTCATTCTCCTTCTTCTTCTTTTCATTCTTCTTCTTCTTCTTTTCATTCTTCTTTTCATTCTTCTCATTCTTCTTTTAATTCTTCTTTTCATTCTTCTTCTCATTCTTCTTTTCATTCTTCTTCTTCTTCTTCTTTTCATTCTTCTTTTCATTCTTCTTCTTTTCATTCTTCTTCTTCTTCTTTTCATTCTTCTTTTCATTCTTCTTCTTCTTCTTTTCATTCTTCTTCTTCTTCTTTTCATTCTTCTTTTCATTCTTCTTCTTCTTTTCATTCTTCTTCTTCTTCTTTTCATTCTTCTTTTCATTCTTCTTCTTCTTCTTTTCATTCTTCTTCTTTTCATTCTTCTTTTCATTCTTCTTCTTTTCATTCTTCTTCTTCTTCTTTTCATTCTTCTTTTCATTCTTCTTCTTTTCATTCTTCTTCTTCTTCTTTTCATTCTTCTTTTCATTCTTCTTCTTTTCATTCTTCTTCTTTTCATTCTTCTTTTCATTCTTCTCATTCTTCTTTTAATTATTCTTTTCATTCTTCTTCTCATTCTTCTTTTCATTCTTCTTCTTCTTCTTTTCATTCTTCTTCTTCTTCTTTTCATTCTTCTTTTCATTCTTTTTCTTCTTCTTTTCATTCTTCTTCTTCTTCTTCTTTTCATTCTTCTTTTCATTCTTCTTCTTTTCATTCTTCTACTTCTTCTTTTCATTCTTCTTCTTCTTCTTTTCATTCTTCTTTTCATTCTTCTTCTTCTTCTTCTTTTTATTCTTCTTTTCATTCTTCTTCTTCTTCTTTTCATTCTTCTTTTTCTTCTTTTCATTCTTCTTTTCATTCTTCTTCTTCTTCTTTTCATTCTTCTTCTGCTTCTTTTCATTCTTCTTTTCATTCTTCTTCTTCTTCTTCTTCTTTTCATTCTTCTTCTTCTTCTTTTCATTCTTCTTTTCATTCTTCTTCTTCTTCTTTTCATTCTTCTTCTTTTCATTCTTCTTTTCATTATTCTTCTTCTTTTCAGGAAGATCCACTCTACTGCACCCACAGCTCCAGCTGTCATTCTGGCATGTTCGGCGGCAGGGGCGGACTGACCATTTGGAAACTCGGGCACTGCCCGAGGGCCCGGGGTCAGTAGGGGGCCCCATGAGATGCCTCTAGTACCTTTTTCATAGGCTTTTTTGAGTTTGGGCAAGGACACGGGCCCCATGATTCCCTATTGCCCAGGGGCCCCATGAGTTGTCAGTCCGCCCCTGTTCAGCGGTACCCTATAGGACAGAGGAGAGTGGTCATACACCCTAACACAGATGAGCTTTATTTTATCTTTGTTCTTGTGAGTGTTTTTATACCTACAAATGAAACGTTATACTAATATACTGCACTAAGTCTGATGCCTCCTGTTCCTCTTCTCTATCACCTAGATGGTGATGGGACAGTTTGTGATAGTACACCATGTTCCTCGTGTCTGTAGGAGAAGTATGGCTGTACTGTTGAGAGGCAATGGGACAGTTTGTCTCACCACACCGTTTTGCCAATGCCAACTATGGCTGCAAAGTAAAGAGGTGATGGGACAGTTTGAGACAATACACCATGTTCCCAGTGTCCATAGGAGGAATATTGCTGTACTGTAGGAAGACGATTGGATTGTTTGTGTCACTACCCAGTGACGGAGATTTACTAAAACTGAAGTACTCAGATTCTGGTGCAGCTGTGCATGGTAGCCAATCAGCTTTTAACTTCAGCTTGTTCAATCAAGCTTTGGCAATAAAGCCTGGAAGCTGATTGGTTTCTATGCAGAGTTGCACCGGATTTTGCACTCTCCAGTCTTGGTAAATTACCCCCCAGTGTCTACAGAAGTATGGCTATACTATTGATAGGTGATGGGACAGTTTGTGTAACTACACAGTGTTCCCAGTGTTTACAGGAGTGGGGCACAAAGGAGAGGAACTAGTATTAAAGGTTTACTTCTCGACAATTTGTTGCCTAACTCTTTCTCAGAACTTTTGAAATTTCTTTATACTTACCACAAACCAATCTGTCATGACGTTCGCTCACAATTATCAGAATTATCAAAGTGTAACATGTTAACACATCCTACACATATAACAACCAATGTGTTGAACATTTTCATTACTCAATCATGGTCTCTCACATCTGTTCTGTAAATATCAAAAGACAGCTCTGCAAAATCGACATCATCACATCTGTTTTTCCATACTAGGATATATTAAAATGGTAACTAAAAATACTAGAACTTGCTGCACTATTTATCAACATAGCAGTGAGTGAAATACAAAACAGATGCGGCTAAATTTCCCAGAATACTTGATACCGAAATCATCCTAAAACGGTTTCTTGTATAATGAGTGATATATAAATGGCCACAAGGGGGCTCTTGAAGCACATAACTCTTTTTTTTAATCATTTTTATACATTCAGTATATCACATGCAGTTTATACTGTTTTTAGTCAATCAAACTTAATTGGCCATTTCAGTGAAAGAAAATTTTCAAGTTAATTAAAAACACGGAGTATCATCATACTTTGTGTTTACCCCCAAAGCTATAGAAAAAAAGAGCATCAGGGGACAAACTATATGTTATTTCATTTTTTTAAGGGACCTGTCAAAAGGACTCATTTGTCTATTAGAGGCTCCTGCCTTTCTTTTATTTCTCTTGCAAGATGCATCTTGCAAGTCAGTAAAATGAATCCCTTAGCTCCTATATGAATAAATACAGTGAATGACATATGTAGAGTCGCATTAAAAAATGTGAGTTTTGCAGCATTTTTTAGCTTTTTTGCATCAGCGTGTAGCAGCGTTTTTCAGCATTTGCAGGTTTTAGCGTTTTTGTGTGTTTTCTTACAAAATGTAAGAAAATATTTTTTTGCTAAAAAAAAAAGAAAAAGCCCAAAAGCACCAGTTTGCCGTGGTTGACCGCGTTTTACCACATTTTACAGCATTAGAGCGTTTTTACAGCTAAAAAATTCCTCTAGAAACCCACTAGTTCTGGGTTTTTTTCCAGTCAAAAAACGCCCGACAAAAAAACGCTGATTAAAACCTATGTATGCGTGGACACATAGGATAATATGCTGGGGAGTTTACCGGCTGTAGAAAAAAATGCCAAAAGCCAAAAACAGCAGCTGTAAAAACGTCCAGTGTGCATGAGGATTAATAATGAAGCAAAAGGATCAGCCTCATTACTAGAGATGTGCACAATAAAAAAAATGTGTTTTGTTTCAAATGTATTCATTAATTCAACCACTTTGTTTAGTCATATTAGAATGATTCCTGTTTGAAATTTGTTTCGTATATTCAGATTATTTTCATATATACGCTGTTCCGAATTGATTTTGTATTTTCAAAAAGTCGTTTTGGAAGATTCAGATTCATTCATTATGCCATTATGTTCTTTCAGATGCTTCAAATATTAAGGTTTGGTTCACACGGCTACAACCCCAAAATCATGCGACTTCCAGTGCAACTTGTACACAACATCAATGTGACTTTGATGTTTTGCGACTTTGGTTAATCATAACAATACACATCTTACTGAGCTTACAAAACCCTCTGAAGTTGCAAAATGAATGAAACAAATGAATATGGATGAATTTGTTGTTTTTGTTATGTTATTTCGGATGCATTGAAATTCATTACTATTGTGATTCGGAATTTTGGCTATGTCCAAATCTCCAAATAACAAAAAGTTTGTCCGATTTTTGATTTGTAACTAAATAAATCAAATATGTACTTACTACTCTGGAAAACAAGATTTGCAGATATGGTAGAGTAGATTAGAGATGATTCTCTCCATGGCAGATTGGCATGGCAGCCAAAATATTTACAAAATTAAATGTATTCATATATAAAAAATGACCAGTACGGGTATTTTTGATACATAACAAGCATGAATACCCCTATCTCTCTTGATTCTACCCTCCCATAATTCCCTGAACTGCATCATTCAGACTGCTAAAAGGAGGGTCACCAAGCTAAGCCAGTTGGGTTCTGCAGCAGTACAGAGGGCTGTTAACCTACTAAAAATTAATACTAAGGGCTTGTTCACACTTAGCTAAATTTCTAACTCTTAACAAATGTTCCTTAGCATTAGTATGGGCGTTAGACAGGCATTGATGAGCTTTAGTATGGGTGTTAGACAGGCATTGATGAGCTTTAGTATGGGTGTTAGACAGGCATTGATGAGCTTTAGTATGGGTGTTAGACAGGCATTGATGAGCTTTAGTATGGGTGTTAAACTGGCATTTTACAATCGTTAAAAATGCTACCCAAATGACCTATGCATGGTTTTGACGCATTTTATAAGCATTTTACAAGCGTTTAATCACTTGCCCTCCATAGGATTTACCCTCTTTCCCGACCAGGCCATTTTTTGCGATACGGCGCTGTGTTACTTTAATTGACAATTGCACGGTCATGCAACGCTGCACCCAAATTAAATTTATGTCCTTTTTTTCACACAAATAGAGCTTTCTTTCAGTGGTATTTAATCACCTGTGTGTTTTTAATTTTTTGTGCTATAAACAAAAAAAGACTGACAATTTTGAAAAAAAAACAATATTTTTGGCATTTTGCTATAAAACATATCCAGTAAAAATAAAAAAAAAATATCACATTTCATCATAAATGTCTGCCAAAATGTATGCTGCTACATGTCTTTGCTAAAAAAAAAAAATCCTAATACATGTACATTAATTGGTTTACGTGAAAGTTATAGTATCTACAAATGGCGGTATATATACTTAAATTTTTTTTTTATACTAGTAATGGCAGTGATCAGTGACTTATAACGGGACTGTGGTGGGCATTCTAAAACTGGGGTGGAACTATCTGCCACTGACATCCTCAGTGACACTAACACAGTGATCAGTGCTAATACAAAACACTGACACTGTACTAATGACACTGGGTAGGAAGGGGTTAATGTCTAGGGTGATCAAAGGGTTAACTGTGTGCTGTTTTACTAGGGAGACAAGCCTGTTCGTGCTGACAGGGGAGAAATGTGTGTTGTTTACACACAGACCTCTCCGCTTTCACTGTTCCTCAGCGATCAACAGGTGCCGGTGGGGAATCTCTGGCAGGGACCCAGTGATCGACAGCTGTACCCGCCAATGACGGCATGGGTAGGGCGGCACGCACATGCACCCCCTACAGTACCTGGAAATGCAAAATCACATATATACGTGACTTTGCGCAGCTCTGCCGCCCTGTAGCAGTAGTTCTGCTACTGGGCGGTCAGGAAGCAAATAAACCACACCACAAATGCCTATAATAAACTGTAATGTTATTAACGTGCCACAACCACACTGAAAACGCCCCACAAACACCTGCCAGCGCGTTTGCTGAGCGTTACCTTAGACTTGAATAGGAAACTCCTCCAGACTCGACTTAAAGCTTCAATTTTTAAGTGACGCTAACGCTTCATGTTTTGACAATGTGAACAGCACTGTGTGCTGTCCATAGTATAATTTGCATAGGCGTTTGAGGAGCATTAAAAACGCGCCTCAGACACCTGCTTTCAATGCTAGTGTGAACTAGGTCTAAAAGGCTCATAAAAAAGCAGTGGTATGTCTTAAAGCAACTATACTACGTAAAGCCGAACTTTACCCATACTCAATAAAATATAATGTTCTTTACAAAGGAACATACATTCCACATTAGTAATTATGCTACCAAAATTAGTGTGTGCTGTAAATTGCCTACAGCGTTGCTTCTGTTTTTTCTTTTAACTTTTGCCAGCTTAGAGCGGGCAATATCCACTATTGTTTGAATTATTCACTTATCTAGGCGCAGGGGCGGACTGACCATTTGGAAACTCAGGCACTGCCCGAGGGCCCAGGGTCAGTAGGGGGCCCCATGAGATGCCCCTGGTACCTTTTTCATAGGCTTTTTTGAGTTTGTGCAAAGACACAGGGGCCCCATGATCCCCTATTGCCCAGGGGCCCCATGAGTTGTCAGTCCACCCCTGTCTAGGCGCCACAATATTGCTTTTTCAAATACCTGTTTTTTCTTGCAGGAGGCTGCCATTTTGCTGAAGCCCAGAATCCCTGAGTAGCAGTAAATCTTTAGGCTATCAGCCTCTACATTCTTGTCACAGTGCCAAACAATGGAAAGCAACTGAGCATGTGCAGACAGTATATTACTGGATTTTAAACAATATAGACATTTATTTTTAATGTTTTATATAGCTATATCTGCAAAAGGGGCCAGCCTGAAGTCATCTAGCAGGATTTAATTTTCTGACTAAAGTTCTACTTTCATTGTCCCCACTCACATTTATAAAGCAAAGCTGTGTGCTTTACCATTGTGGTTTGGGTTTTGCTTGTCTTTGGACTTTGAAGTAACCAAAGTCCAATTCATTCTAATATATTTGAGGTGAATTGTGCTAGGAGAAGATGGTAACTGTCACCTAATCCTGAAACAGGTGATGTGACAGGGCTTTTCTTCTATTGGCTAGTATGCTCTACAGAGTTATGCGGAGAACATATTAAAGGGCGTTGGAGGCTCCAAGCTGAACTTTGCATTTGGTAAATAAAATGTAAAATGTCATCACAGTGTGAACTATTTCCAGTGATCTTTTACTGCGTGCAGAGAGGAAAAATTGCAGGACTTCAGAAATGGGCCTCTAAATAAATACCAAATGCCAAAATACCAACATTCTCTTCCTAGAGGTGCATAAAAACTGGGGGTGGTAATAATTTGTGCAAACACAATCTGATCAGCCTTGACTCATGACGTCTGCAGAATGCTGCATAAATGATTAAGGTTGACCTTCCCAACCTTATGTCCATGGACAGGGTCTAGGAGCGTAGAATAAAAATCTTGGTTCTGGCTTATCAAGAGGAACCAAAAACAAGTTTTCAAATCTGTCTGACCATTTGCCCCCCAACAGGCAGCAGGATCAGGGACCTTAGATCAGATCTGTCTTAGTTGGGTGTCATCACATTTCCACTGACATCTCAAAGTGGAACTAAAGTCCAGGATGTAAGTGCTGCTCCATCTTCCACAACCACCATCTTCCTGCCTCTGCTTTCGCATATATGGTATCTCTTTGGCTATTGGACAGCTATTGGTGATGTAAGTCCTACACATGTGCACAGGAGTTCCATCATCTTCCACAACTGGCTCCATTCTTGGCATCTTAAAGGCCAGTCTGGACTGTATGCTGTATGACTGCTAGGAGCCAGGAGAAAAAAAGGTTGTTGTCAGAAGAGACTTGACTTGCAAATATCTTCTGCCAAAAAAGCTCTAAATCTTAGTTTTAATGATGGAACTTTGGTTTTACTTTAACTCATAAACCTAACTCTGAAATTTCAACAAAATCCCTTCTGTGCAAATGTAGGAATTATAAAACGTGCAACAGTAGACTCTCAGAGATATAAGGTTTTTAAGTGGTATTAAACCCAAAACCAAATATGTACTATATTGCAGTCTACCATCATTAGATGTGGTGGTTGTATTTGTTTTATTTTCTTAGGCTTTTTCCCTCTGTTTTCACCTAGTGATCTGGCCAGTAACACACCTCCTGGATTAGAGTGCCTCCATTCTGAATGAAGGAGCAACAGGGACACCTTTGGACAGCACCATTGTCAATCTGGGGGGAGGGGAGTGTTAGATGTACTAGCGCCTAGGTGTCAAACTGCGGCCCTCCAGCTGTTGCGGAACTACAATTCCCATCATGCCTCTGCCTTTGGGAGTCATGCTTGCAATGCCTCATGGGATTTGTAGTTCCGCAACAGCTGGAGGCAGGGGCGGACTGACCATTTGGAAACTCGGGCACTGCCCGAGGGCCCGGGGTCAGTAGGGGGCCCCATGAGATGCCCCTGGTACCTTTTTCATAGGCTTTTTTGAGTTTGGGCAAGGACACGGGGGCTCCATGATCCCCGGGGGCCCCTGTTTAACATCCCGGTTAAAAAAAACTCAGCAGATTTAGATAATAGCAAAATGAAGCTAAACTCAAGCGGACGCTTTATAAGGAGTTTCAGGAAACAGTTTTTTTTTTCCTTTTGAGATAAAAGTTTTTGCATGAATAAAAGCTGAGCATTGTAAGCAACCCTGTCAGTGATAAATGTTTTTTCTCAACCCTCTAACAGCAGTTACAGAAAACAGTTTTTCCATTTGGGATACAGATTTTTACATAAATAAATAAAAGCTGAGCATTGTAAGCAACCCTGTCAGTAGTAAATGGTTTGTCTCAACCCTGAAACATCTGTAGAACAAGCTTATTCTGTTAAAAAAAACAACAGACTTACTGGTCGGATCACCAGTTAAAAAATAAAGGTAAGAAAACCTAAAAAGGAAAACTAATGCAGCCATCGGATCATTTTAAGCACCCCTGTCAGAGGTAAATGGTTTGTCTCATCCCTCTAAGTGCTACATCTGCAGGACAGCTTGTTTCTTTCGGAAAAAAACAGTCTTACTGGCAGGTGAAAAAAATTAATGAAATCATAAAAATGAACACTAATGCAGCCACTACATCTAAGAATCAGTAAGTTGCGATATACCGTAACAGGGGCGGACTGACCATTTGGAAACTCAGGCACTGCCCGAGGGTCCGGGGTCAGTAGGGGGCCTCATGAGATGCCCCTGGTACCTTTTTCATAGGCTTTTTTGAGTTTGGGCAAGGACACGGGCCCCATGATCCCCTATTGCCCGGGGGGCCCCATGAGTTGTCAGTCCGCCCTTGTATCGTAATAAATGTTTTCTTTTGAGTTTAATACTGCTTTAAACACCATAAGAGCAATAGAAATCATACTTACTTTTGGTTACCTTCTGTACTATTGAGGGTAAACTCATCAGAAAAACTGATTTAGAGGAGTCACAAGACTCTGCAGATCAGTTAACATCCTCTGTTTCTCTTAGGTTGTGAAATGGAGATGTGCAAAATGCAATGACTCATGTCAACCAGATTTTTTTTCCTTTTTTGAGTGGAAGCACTGTTTCTGGAGGATGAATATTCCAATTTCTTTTTTAATTAACAGTGTTAATTAAAGTGATAAACATTTTATATATACTGTATATAAAACAGTAGTAACTTTCCTTTCTATTTAATCCCTTGGTAAATAAAAACTGTGCTATGGATGTGATATTGTGATATTGATGAATGGTTCTTATTAGTTTATATTGGATTTTGTGCTTTGCCGTTTGCATTACAGAATCCATCTATGTAAGTATGCGTTCAGTTTGTATATGTGGATTCAGATACATGTGCAATTAAAACATGCAACAGTCTCCTGCTTTTATAGTGTTATCCTTTTTCCTCTCCATATTTTGCTATAGATAATGTATAAGAGCTCTGGTTTCTTACATTAGCAACTCCTCGCTGCCTCAGGGACCACACTCATCATATTTTTTAGATGTTCTTTTTATATCTGGAGAATCTGACAGCATATTAAAGCAATGCTGTGTGGAAACTGCAATGGATTTCAGTATAAATTCCTTCTAAATGCATTTTAGATGTTACCGGTGTTATTGAGGATTATAAGGACTAAGGTAAGCCTGCATGCGAGCATAATATAAATGTCGGTGAAATATTAACCTCTTCCTTCGAGTACATAATTGCATATGCTCAGTCAGTATTTTTACTATAAAAGATAATCATTTTTTATGAATTTACAGGATTAAATTGCTAAGTGTTACATTTCCCAAACTGCATATATCCATATGTACAGTCATGGCCAAAAATATTGGCACCCCTGCATTTCTTATCAGATAATGCACCACTTCCCCCAGAAAAGTGTTGCAATTACAAATGTTTAGGCATTTTCATGTCTATTTCTTTTGTTTATATTATGTATGACACAAAAAAGTGGAGAAACAAAAGGCCAAATCTGACCCATTCCGCACAAAATGTCAAAAATGGACTGGACAAAATGATTGGCACCCTCAATTTAATATTTGGTAGCACACCTCTTTGGGATTGAGATCCAGAGATTTATTTTTCTAATAGATTAGGGATTTTGGATACTGGTCTATTAAACCCAAAGCCAAAAATGTAATATAGTGCAGCTAACCAATCATTGGATGTTGTGACTGCATTAGTTTTCTTTTTTTCCCTTCTGTTTCCACCTGGTGATCTGGCCAGTAAAATACCTCCTGTAATCAGGGGCGGACTGACAACTCATGGAGCCCCTGGGCAATAGGGGATCATGGGACCCCTGTGTCCTTGCCCAAACTCTAAAAAGCCTATGAAAAAGGTACCATGGGCATCTCATGGGGCCCCCTACTGAACCCGGGCCCTCGGGCAGTGCCCCTGTTTCCAAATGGTCAGTCCGCCCCTGCCTGTAATAGACTGTCCCACTCTGGATGAAGAGTAGATTCCTCACTAGATATACAACTATGAAGCAGTAGGCACAAGCGTGCCTAATCACACTCTCATATTAGGAAATGTACTGCTAATTTTCAAGGGGGAATTCAAAAGGGTGCATATTTCAAGGGTACTACCACAGCTGGCCCCGCTTTAAACACACCTACTGGCAGGGGCGGACTGACAACTCATGGGGCCCCCATGCAATAGGGGATCATGGGTCCCCTGTGTCCTTGCCCAAACTCAAAAAAGCCTATGAAAAAGGTACCAGGGGCATCTCATGGGGCCCCTACTGACCCCAGGCCCTCAGGCAGTGCCTGAGTTTCCAAATGGTCAGTCCGCCCCTGCCTACTGGAAACAAAATGTACTATGAATACATGCATACAGTAAAGTCACCTAAATGAGATCCAGAGATTTTTTTTTCTTATAGATTAGGCATTTTGGATACTGGCCTATTAAACCCAAAGCCAAAAATGTAATATATTGCAGTTTACCAATCATTGGATATGGTGACTGCATTAGTTTTCTTTTTTTCTCCCTCTGTTTTCACCTGGTGATCTGGCCAGTAAAATACCTCCTGTAATAGACTGTCCCACTCTGGATGAAGGAGCACAGGGGGCACAGCACACAGCAGCACTGTCAGTCTGGGGGTAGGGTAGTGTTAAATTTACTAGCAATTAAGTTAAATACATTAACACATTGGAGCCAAATTCCAGCTCACATTTTATAATCAGTCACAGCAAACATTTTTTTTTCTTTTGGGAGAAAGGTTTTACATAAATAAAAGATGTAACTGCTGCATCTGCAGGATAGTTTGTTCTGTTGAAAAATAACAGACTTACTAGCCAGATCACCAGTTCAAAATAAAAGAAAGAAAGCCTAAAAATGAAAACAAATGCAACCATCACATCTAAGGATTGGTAAACTGCAATTTAATAAATGTTTGCTTTTGGGTTTAATACTGCCTTAATGTATGACAGACATGCAATGAATCATTTTTGGATGTCTACATGGCCATCTTCCTGCATATATAGTAGCTCTTGTGAAAGTTTCAATGCTAGGGCCAATGGAGAGGGATCAGGGGGTGAACAGAGACAGTGTTGATATATCTTAGTCACAATTATATTTAAATGATATTATTATGTTTGCTGTAGTCCTGATGAAGGGGGGGGGGACCCCTGAAACATGTTTGCTGTCTTTGAACACAATTTCAATAAATTAATTTGGACTCCTTTATCTTTTGGTGCTCCTTCCATATATGCACATCTTTTTCTTGGTCTACCTCAGGGTAGTATTTATTTATTTTTTGTGTACAATAAGTGTACTTTAAAGAGACCTGTGAGAGCTGTGTCTGAGAGAGTCAAGCAGAGGACTAAGGACTTTTCACCACTATTGCCTGTAGGCTCCCTGAAGCTACTGTTGTCAAGCCTTTAACTGCACCTCATTTCTTTAGGAAGATGGCCAAATTGGTTGAGGAGCTGGGTTTTGCTTCCCCATATCAAAGGTGCCCCGCTGATGACTGGTTGGGGAATATACAATAAGCAGCAGAAGAGGTTCACAAAGCACAGATCCACAGAATAAATAAAATAAATGCGTGAAGAGTAGATTCCTCGCTAGATATACAGCTATGAAGCAGTAGGCACAGGCGTGCCTAATCACACTCTCATATTAGGAAATGTACTGATAGTTTTCAGGGGGAATTCAAAAGGGTGCATATTTCAATGGTACTACCACAGCTGGCCCCGCTTTAAACACACCTACCAGAAACAAAATGTAATATAAATACTTGCATACAGTAAAGTCACCTAAATGTGCCTGTTTGATCCTTCGACCTTCTACACCCAATCATCCCCAGTAAAGTTGAATCAGCCTGGAATTGTTGAAGGCAGGAATACCTCCTGCACCATCCTATGAGCCTAAAATTAGTAAGCAAATGGATGATCTATCAATGCTCTGGTTCTCCTTCATTGGCAGCAAAGGGGTGACCAGGGGCGGTTTGACCATTCGAACACTCAAGGCACTGCCTGAGGGCCCAGGGTCAGTAGGGGGCCCCATGAGATGCCCCTGGTACCTGTCATAGGCTTTTTTGGGAGTGGTTTGAGTGTGGGCGAGGACACAGGGGCCCCATGATCCCCTATTGTCCGGGGCCCCATGAATTATCAGTTCTCCCCTGGGGGTGACCAAGCTCTCACTGGTTAACTTTAGCAGAAAAAGTAAGGTCCCCAATCTAGAAGTGCTGTTTGCAGGGCTTTGTACATCTCAGGACTGGATGGATAAACACTGTAATCTTTTAGTAGGTTAATCAGCTTTGAGGTATGTATTTATTTGTTTTGGCAGGTGTTCATCTTTAAGAAAAAGGTGTCCAATGAGTCCATGGTTACCTATAGATATTCATTTTTAGATTCTGTCAGTTTTCAGTTCCAGCTAACACTCATTTAACTTCTATAAACGTTTTTTTTTAGATCAGCTTAGATTGGTAGGGAAGAAAGAAATAACTCTTCTTGCAAAGAATGAGATAAATGTGTGGCATAGAATTCATTTAGCTATTTAACTGCTTTGCTGACGATCTCACTTGAAAGTAAAGCATGAATCTTAGAAACAGTAGGTCATGGGTTTCTAAAGAAAAAAGGGAATCTTACGTTGACGTTTCTAACGGGAGACTTTTATAGTTCTCCAAATATAACCTATTAATAAGTTTGATCTCTTCAATCAGACACCCAGAATAATATGGTGGCTATTCTTGCTCTGCTTTATGATCACTTTCGCACTTACTAGTTATGGAGAAGTAGCAACCACACACATAGATCCTAATGGAGAAGAAGAAGCCAACTATGGAGAAGACATAACCACACAGAGATCCAAATGTTTTCAATTCTAACACAGCTGTTTTTTTAAAGCTTATGTTATACAAAATTCACCCTTTGGGTATCATATAAAGTTATAGAGTATGTAGAGAGACCATTATTGCTTTAATTTCTTCAGGAATCCTCAGAATTCTTCTACTCTCCAGGTGCCAGTCATAAGACTTTGGGGGTTGTTCACAAGCCATCAGGCAAAGGGGAGAAAAACTGCCATTGATTGGCTAGCTCTGCAGGAATGTCAATTGGCAACAGAGAGGAGTAGAATTCTGCACATTCCACGATAAAGATAAGCAACATTACCGTTTGCTCTGCTTTATTAAAACAAGCTTATGTTGTCCATGTTAGCGTGTGTTCTAAGGATCAACCACCTGCATAATCATACAAAAAGAGAGTTCAGAAATGATGTGCAAAATATGATACCTTATAGTAACCAGTACAATTTCAGTTTATTTTGTTGATCTCACTTCACTAGACATTTTATTGGTTGGTTTAGCTGTAGCATTTTGCACATATTCACTACAATTTCCAACACTCTCACCTGCAAAAGAAGCAAATACAACCCTGGCCTGACCTAGATCACCTCCAGTTTGCTAAGTTACTCTTTAGCAATTTGCTTACCTAAACGCAAGAATATATGACCTCCCCTCCCTCCTAGATTGTAATCTCGAAAGAGCAGGGCCCTTGAACCCCTCGTGTTTTGTTTTGTTACTGTATTGTCTCATGTTCTGTCCCCCACTATAATGTACAGCGCTGAGCAAACCTTTTATCGCTATATAAATACTGTATAATAATAATAATATCATTAGTTTAGAGGGAATGTATAGTATTGACACTTTTTGTTAGATTATAATATAAAAGAGATCAGGTTGATGTAAATTATCTTATTAATGTATGGTGACTGATTTAACCACTTGACCCCCAGAAGATTTACCCTCCTTCATGACCAGGCCATTTTTTCCTTTTTGGCACTATGTTACTTTAACTGATAATTGCACGGTCATGCAACGCTGTACACAAATTTATATAATTTTTCACACAAATAGAGCTTTTTATTTTTTGCGCTATAACAGACCAAAAAAAACAAAACGATTTTTTAATGTTTGCTAGAAAACATATCCAATAAAAAATATTTAAAAAATCAAACTTCTTTATAAGTTTAGACCAATATGTTTTCTGCTACATATATTTGGTAAACAAAAAAATTCCAACAACCTTATATTGATTGGTTTGTGCAAAAGTTATAAGTTATAGCGTCTACAAACTATGGTATATATACTGAAATATTTATTTATTTTTTACTAGTAATGGCAGCGATCAGTGACTTATTGCGAGAGTGCAATAGTATGGTGGGCAATCTGACACTGACTGATGCTGTTGACACTTTGTGTGAAATATACACGCTCACTGTACTGTGACACTGGCTGGGAAGGGGTTAAATATCTAGGGCGATCAAAGGGTTAAATGTGTGCCTAACCAGTGTTTATGTGTGTAGTGTGTGGCGCTTTCAATAAGGGATGTGCCGTTTTTTATTCCCTGCCTTGCAGGGAAAAAAAATTGGCATATCCCTGCTGACAGAACCTGTCTTCCTCTTTGCCGATCAGCAGGTGCCGGAGGTCAATCGTTGGCCGACACCCACTGATCATGGGGCGTTGGTGGTGTGTAGGCGTACCCCCTACCTAGAAGTGCCGGATCACGTACTAGATATGTGATCCAGCACAGGAGCACTGCTCTGTCACCATACTCCTACGTAAGGCAGTTGGCAAGCGGTTAAAAAACATGTTTCTCCCCTTGGAGATTGAATGATTCTTTACTGAGAAATCTCTCAAAATACTTTGATTTTGAGGAACGACTCCAGGAGTACTTTGCTCAGAACAATCCCATGGTGATTAACTGGATAGTCCATAAGGCAAGCATCCATGGATATTTAATCCAAATTTCAGCCCGTTTTAAAAAATCCTTGGACCCCCTCATCTGCCAGAAAGAGGTTTAGTTGTCTAAACTGCTAATCCGACACAAAGGTAACCAAGAGCTGGACCTTAGGGACAAGATTGACTTGGTTAGGCTGGAATTGAATCTCTGCCTAACAACTAAAGCGAAGAAAATCCTAGATGGACCCAGGCCAAATATTACACACAGGCAGATAAACTGGGTACCCTGCTAGCTCATAAACTTACCTAGACCTTGTTGAACGGCAATCACAAAAATACAGCAACCATTTGGTTCAGTGACATAGAACCCACAAACGATATTGAACCTTTTCCACTCTATACAAAGGCCTGAAACCTTGGTTCTGGGAGAAATAGATGACTTTATAGAGGCCCTATCCCTTCCATCGCTCTCAGAGTCTCATCAAGAATTGATGGATAGCGATATCACTATGGAAGAGGTGTTGGCAGCAATTAAAAAAGCTAATGCAGCTAAAACCCTGGGCCCTGATAATTTTACAACTTCCTATTATAAAATATTTGCCCATTTACTAGTCCCTCATTTATTAAGCTTCTTCACTGCTCTACAGAATGGTGTACGGCTTAAAGCAGACTCACACAGAACACACATATGTCTGATACCCAAGCCATACAATGACCCTAGCGACGTGGCTAATTATCATCCGATATCCCTGCTTAACAATGACTTGAAACTACTGACAAATATCTGCACTAACAGACTTAATAGGCTTTTAGCAAGTAATATTCATGTAGACCAGGTGGGATTTGTTTCAGGCTGCCAAGCTGCAGACTAAATACATAGAGCTATTGACCTTTTGTCTTTGTTATGATCCAGTTGGGACAGACGAGGAACCAGAAAAGGAATGCTATTGTCATTGGACATGCAAAAGACCTTTGATTCCCTGTCATGGCCCTTCCTCTTTGATATCTTATGGAAGTTGAAATTTGGACCCAAGTTTCTTGTACTTCTTGGCTCTCTACACTCAAATCCCTCTGCTAATTTTGTTGTACATGGTTGTAATATTTAATACACATTTGAACAGGCACTAGTCAAGGCAGCCCCTTCTCACTCTTATTATTTGTCATAGCTATCAAGATATTAGCCAAAGCCATTAGATCCAACCCAAACATTCATGGCATCTTCAGCAGTGACAGGATTCATTCATTATGGATCTGATAATAACCCTGCCCAATTTATTCAGTACCTTGTCTGGCTTTGTTTGGCTTTGGTACCATTTCAGAGGTGTTAGCTATCAATATTTCGGGGCCTACTTTGGATTCCCTCAGAACATCCTTCTCTTTCAAATTCTCTTTCCCTTATCTGGGTGTGAGGCTCACTACTGACATTTCCATGCTACATCGGGCTAATTACATTCCTCTCTATTCCTCCACTGACACAGAACTTAAAAAACTGACATAATTATACTGTTTCTTGGATAGGATAGCAGCAATAAAGATGATTGTCCTTCCCAGGATTTTGTATTTTTTATGCTCTCTCCAATCCTAGTACAATTGACATACCTGCAGAAGCTTCAATTGATGATCTTTACATTTATCTGGAGCTCAGGAGGCTGTAGGGTTGCTCTCTCCACCTTGTACGTCTCTAAATGGTAAGGAGGTCGGGGAGTTCCCAATTTCTTATGATACTATAGAACCGCTCAATTAAACCAGCTTTATCAAATATTTTCCATATCTTACAGACTCGATTGTGCTATATTGAAGGCACAAGCCGATCTTTTATGGCTCCCTCTTAAAGAATGCAAAGCCATCCTGAGTCCCACATTGTCACACTCCCTGAGTCTCTGGGACATGACCTGCAAACTTTAACCCCTTAAGTCACCTCACATACTAGTGGCCCCTCTCTTTGATAAACCCCACTTTGCCCTGGGCCAAACTCCTCAGCAATTCAATTAGTGGATAAATAAAGGTCTGTACAGAATAGTGCACTTTATAGATCATAAGGGGATCAGACCATCCACTTACTTTATCCAGCTCATGGCAATGGCCCCCTCAGAAACGTTCCATCTGTCAAATTGTCCATTTTTTTCAGGCGTTGGGCCAGAACACGGACCATATATCCCCAAGGACCTGTTACAAGAACAAATGTTTGAGGGGTCCTGGAACGTGGGGAGGAACTGTATTCCATTTTTTTCAGGCCCTATTAATAAGGAGGTGGATTTTGGGGAAGTAATAGAGGAGGATGGGTGGGCCTGGTGGTTGATTCTGGTGCACAGGGGAATCCTTAATACTACCTTGGTGGAAGTAAACTATAAAGTGTTATCTCACTGGCATCTAATCTTGACAAGGTTAGCCAAAAATATACGCCAATGCCTCTTCCTCTGTTATTGGGGGTGCGGGCAGGAGGGACATATATTTCATGTCTGGTGGTTTTGTCCAAAGGTTCGGAGATTCTGGATTAGGATATTTAATTTCTTCTATTCAATAAACAGGGTTAATATACCTAAAAATAGCAAGACAGCGCTATTTAATGACCTTTCAAACGAGATCCCCAGACATCTCAGAACACTGGCCTTTTTCATTTTTCTAACTGCTAATGTACCTACAGCTTGAGCGTGGAAGTCTCCAATTGTTAACTTTGCGCTGGTCAAGCACAACATATTTTGTATTATGCTTCCCAAAAAATTAGTAAGCATTCTATGAGATAAACAATCCAGTTTTCAAAAGGTCAGGAGCCCTGGGGGTCGAGTATCTGGGTCGGGGGGGATCTGCTTCTCTTTTCTTCTCCTTTCTCCTTTCTTTTCTTACTCTCTTCTCTCCTTTGTTCTTCCATCTTCCTACAATTCTCATAGTGCTATACTATACACTTTTTGTCTGATTTGATTCAGATAAGATATTAAGGAGCCTCAAGCTCTGGCAAAGGGAGCTTTGTGATGCTTCACTTTATTTTACTTTTCTCCTTCCTTTAGAGGAAGCTGTACGATGTGATGGGTCAATCATTGCCTTTAATTTGCTTACAGTACTTTGCTGACAGATGCTTTTATGTCTGATCTCATGCTATGGATTCCTATATGCATACTGTCTATGTTTTACCTGAGTCGGATTTGCTTTATCTTTGGTATTGTTTGTGACTGTACTGCAGTACTGTTACTTATTTATAGGTACTTCTGTTTTCAATCGAAATTCTTTCAATAAAAATATTGGAAAAGAAAAACCATGTTTCTGTGTATTATTTATATGTATGTAGGCAGGTGCAGTCTACTTTCTCCACTGTTGGTGGCGCTTGTCCGTAGCAGCATTGAAGATGGAGGGGAAGTCAAGAGGCACATTGTTCCTCTATGGTTTCCTGGGTCACTGGGGGAGCTATCCGATTGGATGCTGCTGCCCCATGTGACTCTGGCAGCCATCTTGAATCAGGCAGAGTCTATTTAAGGTACAGTAGAGACAAATACTCCATCTATTAGGGACAGAACTAGTAGCAGGGAAAGGTTATTGATTAGGAACGCAAGTGTAGGGTTCAAAACTTCTGTGGATATCTTTCAGCTTGGGCACAAGATGGCCAGGCTGTATTCTGCCCCTCTTAATAGGCAGTTCACTGAAACCTGCTCTCTACATGCTCTCAGGACCAGTGAGTGTTTCTGGTTGGGCTGTCTTCCCAACAGGTGGAATGCATGCTGGCTCGTAATCCCTGATGTTTGTTGTTTATTCCCACTCTATGCTTTGTACTAGTGCCGATTTAGCACAACAGAATGTGAGTTTGCGCCGCTTTTTTTGACTTTCATTTTTAATCAAATAAACATACTACACTATAGAAGCTTATTTTCTATGCGTGTATGTGTGTTATTCCTAACTATGAGGTATCGCTCATTAGAATATTGTGATGTTACCTGCTCCATTTTCTCTTCTTGCTGATGATCTCAGTTGAGAGGTGTGATAAGTTCACTGATAATAAAGACATGGTAAGTTATTAATCTTACCACACGTGGTGGATCACTGGATAGGGTCTTTGGAATGAACACTTACCATCGGCTTCTGTGAACACGGTGCATGGGTTCTCTACAGATTTGTTGCATGGACACTTTATGATTATTTGGATTAGATATCACATATCTGTATGGGCATTGTATGATCATTTGAACTGGATATTATGTATTGATCATTCTTATATCACTTATTTTAGGAGTACCTACCTTTAATTATTTGTGGTCTTCCCAATGGGTTTATTGTGAACTGTCTTTGCATTACTTCAAAGACTTCACTTCACTAACTTCAAAACAAGTTCTCTACATCGCACTTGGACTGTTATTGCTTCCTCACCAAGCTGCATTCCACCTACATGTATTAGTGTACATGGTGGCAGCCATATTTGCGCTTTATATATGCAGTTTCTGTCTCCTACTTTGAAGAGATAAACAGCGGTTGTGCTTTAGTGCTTTTTCTTGCACTGTAAGTCTATCAGTAAGCTGACTCATTGTAAAGTGCATCCTGTGTAGCTGCTGTAGTTGCATTGGGCTGCAGACCTCTTATTATAGCAAATTATCTACAAATTTATATATTTTCTACCAAACCAGAACTTTAGAAGCTTGTAAAATAAAAAGGCTACATTCAAAAACACTTAAAGTGCTAGTTCAGCTTGACTGTGTCATTCCAATTCACTTTGTGTGAGCTCAGGAGATCAAAGCTCTGCCCCTGCCCTGGACTCACAGTAGAACGCTGCAAATAGCGGGTCAGGTGATTATTTGGTGCTAAAATCCAAAGCATTTGGGATCCACTTACCACTGGAGGAAGAAGAGGCCAAAGAGAACCTGTGTTCAGACTGGGCAGAGAAATGGTAAAAAGGTTAGGTATAAATGTAGCACCCTCCGAGATAGCTAGGAGGAGCTAGTGTTCAATTGTTAGTCAGAGGCTGAGTAGCAGAGGATTCATCTGGGGTGGTACACCAGGAAATGCTGGCTAGCTTTCCAGAAGATCATGTGTTGCTGTTAAATCGACTTGTACATAGTTCCAGGTAGATAATGAATAAACCAGCGCAAACATAGACCTCTACACACCATCAATACATAAAGTGCATCATAATAAAAAATTAATAAAATGAATTAATATTAATAAAAATCAATAAAATTAATAATGAAAGTCCACAGAAAACACCAAAAAGATTTTTTTGTCCGTGAAATATATATATATATATATATATATATATCAAGTGAAAAAAATATCAAGTGAAAAAATATCAAGTGAACAAATATTAATCAAGTGACTTTCTTCTTTCCCAAAGACTCTTCAAATACACCAGAAGAAACTTTCACCTTCCACCCGTGAAACCAACATCAAATACACTCACCAGATTTAGGTGAATGGGACACTTTTTAGGAATTTAAGGGATCCTAATACCCTCTTTGCTGTTCACTCTAAAGGGATCTTCAACTATACAAATAGGCTCCACCGTTCAACCAGGGAGAAAAAAACTTACATAGTGTAATATTGCCACTTAAGATCATTATTCAAACTAAGGATTATTACCACTCACATTTATTTCTCTTTCAAAAGGCATGTTTATTTAAAACCAGCATCTTCCAGACCAGTAATGAACACTGTTTTTGCCTCTTCAGGACTCTCACATCCCAGCTCAGGATACAGCAGCAGCTATACAGACAAGGACTTTCAACAGATCCCAGAAAATGGCTGCTGGAACGCACAGCTCGGCGTGTGTTTCACTCACCGGCAGTGACGTCAGACGTATGGGGTATAGACCGGAAATGCGTCAACGCGTTTCGCCCCTCCCTCAGGGCGTTTTCAAGACATGACTTCTTGGAACTATTTACAAGCCTTCACTGCAACATAGTCTCTGTTGGAGAGCTAGCGCCAGCGTCTCCTTAATGTACCACCCCAGACCCTAGATGAACTTCTCTTTTTCACCCAGCAATCTGGAGGTATCCCTGAACAGGGGATCCGGTTCCTGTCACTTTAAGATTCGCTGGACAGTCCCAAGTAGGCAGCGAATCTGGTTTTCCCACCAGAGCTGCTCCTTCCCTGCCATACAGGTGGTCCTCGCTCTGGGGGCAAGTGGAATGCTGAGCTTTCCTCCTTTCCAACTTCAGGTCTGGAGGTAGGGGCCATCCCATGGGGCCTACTCACAGCCTCCTGCCTTCAGCCTCACATCTTCCTCATTGTCTTCCACCTGAATTCTCCTGCTATTGAGCAAGCTCCAACACTTTTAATTGTGTCCTGGCCCCTTTCCAACCTCCTATTGGGGATTGGCCAGGATCCCTCAAGAGTGCAAGTCAGGCACTCCTCAGATCCACCCACTGCCTCTAGACCAAGGGTGTCAAATTGGTGGCCTTCCAGCTGTTGCAAAACTACAAATCCCATCATGCCTCTGCCTTTGGGAGTCATGCTTATAACTGTCAATCTTGCAATGCCTCATGGGACTTGTAGATTAGCAACAGCTGAAGGGCCACCAGTTTGACATCTGTTCTCTAGACCTTCCTCCAAAGCTCTAGAGCAGATGGGCTGGCCTACAGGGCTCTCAGCTCCTGACCACAATTTGACCTTCTGGCTATTACTCCCAGTCTGCTAATCAGCCCTCCTCTCTATCAGTCAGGACTCTATCTCCCCCTAGCTAACTAGGAGGGCACTACATGAACAGGGTGGAAGCTACCCAATTGGATCAGAATTGAAAGAAAAAGGTCCTTTGTTTAAATACATTTTTATTATATTATTAATATTTTTACTTGTTGTTTGAAGTTTGAAGCTTCAAAAGAAAAATTTTTTTTTGAGTAAACAGTGGAATGTACCACTTTTTGCACTGATAGATGGTCAAGTTATAATTACTACACTTTATAAGTACTACACTTTGAAGCCCAGTATTGGGACAAAGCTCTGGCACCCAAAGCAAAAATGCCAAAATACAAAACTCCCACCACCACAAGCTGAGATGGAGTTTGCGCCACTTTACATACAGTGCAGTGATCAGGCCAGTTCAGGGTACATACATGACAACCGCTTTTCACCAAGCCAAGGGTTACCATGTTTTGGTTCAAGCACAACTGAGCAGAATGGTATGGGGTGTTGCAACATGGTAAGCCTGGATGATCTAATAATAATCTGCATGGTAAAACAAATGATTATAAAAACAATTCAAGAAAGTACACATGGAGTACCTAATCTTTTCCTGTGCCATTCACTTACTGTTCAAGCTGCAATACTTAACTCTATAGAGTGACCAGGCCAGGTCATTGAATCACTTACATGCAGTAGTGCCTTAGCCTTTAAAATATATGTCAAGCATAGTTAATCCAGAGCTTTCTTTGTGTTCATGAGCACTGGCATATGGATCTGTAGGAAATAAGTCAATGCAAGCTGTTTGTGAAAAGCAATCCTAATAAATTGCCATCAGTGTCAGCTCTGCATTGCATTATGGAACACTTTCAAAGTACATTTTACGATACAGGTGACTGGAGCTGGTGTCTTATGTATATACGGTTGACAGATATATTGGTTGAATGCAAAATGTGCTTCATATCATAACAGCTGAACTTTCCCTGTATGCACTGAAGATGGAAGGTGCCAGCTTGGTTGTATTTGCATAATGAATACATAAATACGCATGATATTAAGATACAGCCTCTCCATACATCTTGTTATTCTTTCTTTTTGCCTCAGAGAATAAACATTTCTGTAGAGTAAAGATCACTTTGACCATTGCAATGGATGTGAAGGTCTAGGAAGGAGATAGTTCAGGTATTAACAATTTCTTTCTTTAGCTAGGCAAAATTGCTTAAAGGAAACCTGTGCTGGCTATAATACATAAAATGCAATTTATGATCTGCTTCATAATATGCTAGTGAAACTGGTGTCTTAACAATTCCTTTGCTTTAATGTTTTCTTAGTCACTGATACTGAACAGGAATAAAATTCAGACTTTAATCTGACTTCATTGGGTAAATATGGTAATGGTCAGGTACAGTAAGTATATAAAATACTGCACAAAAAGTGTATTTTTATTTCAAACCAGTGGGTGGAACTGTAGACCCCTTTTAATATGTTTTTTGACTATTATTTTCTGTTTTGAAAAAAAAAAAAACTCTGAAGTCTACAGAGTTCAGTAGCTTAAGTTCAAGCCATCTTTTAAAATTTTAGTTTGGAACACAGTGGTGAAGGGTTACAAAACACTTTTTTCAGTTAAATGGGGATGGGTTAGAACATTAGGTTACTGTGACGTTTTGTGGATTCCTAGCAATATAATGTGACAATCACTATTCCTGCGATTACAAGGCGTAACAAGTGAGGTGAAAGCTCTGCAACAGTATACCAGATGAAAAAACTTGACAGAAGTACTTATCCCTCTCAATCTATTCATAACTAAAAATAAGTTTAGACTGCAGTTGGGCTTGAAATTTAGAAACACAAGTGAATTAGCCAGAGTCGTGACTCATCCCCTTCCTTTAGACAGGCTTGCTTACCATGCTTCAATCAGAGAAACACACTTTCTAAGAAAATAGCTTTTGCTTTGCTGCCTATATGAAAATCAATAATGCTCTGGGAATCCTGTGTCATGAGAACATTAAATGTTTATTTGTGAAACAAAATTCATATATACATAACAAGAAAAACAGATATAAACATTAGATTAAAAATACATATAATGATCCAAAAGTATAGTTTCCTTTTAAATCTCAAATGTCAAGTTTCCTGTCAATATTTAAGAATGGATAAGCCTCCAGGGCAGGAATTTTCAGACCTCTTCATCTGGAAATGCAGGTTTCCTGCCTATCATGCTAGAACAAAAATACAAATAAAAAATTAAAATTTTTCTTTGACAATTTGCTCCATGGTACAGAGGCAGCTCCTGCCAAAGATCAAAGGGGGGGCATTGTAACCCAAGTAGGTGCCCCCCTATTATGTAAGGAAAAATAGAAAATGTTATATGGTGTTCTCTGCAGGACTCTGTTAAGCTGTAGGTAGTAAGGCAGGTGTGGCAGCAGTTAGTAGCTTTGCTGATGGCAGGCAGGGGCTGGGGAGGGCAGGTTACTCTGTCAGAGGAGATAAGGGTCAGAACCCTGAAGCATCCTACTGTGGGGGACAGTGTGGCCCTTTGTGATTAGTCATGGCTGATAAGAATGGTTTACTGACAGCAGCTTATTCTTGGCTTATGACAGGAGCATTTTGAAGATAATATTTTATCTTTATTACAAAAGTTTCATTTATTTGTTAAGTGGCAATATAGCCAACTCTACCTTTCACCCACTGCTATCAATTACAGGCTGCATATATCAAAAGTTTGTAACAGACTGCCATCATGTCACGAAGGACTGACAGAGACAGCTCACATGTTAAGGCACATGCTATGGAGGGGGCATTCATGCATGCTTACTCCCCAACCCCGCTCTTTGTGTCCATAACACACACAGAATGGGGCTCACTCCTGTCCCCCACTCCCTCCTCACTGGCTGTGATTGACAGCAGCAGGAGCCAGTGGCTCCCATTGGTGTCCCTCAGCCAACGGGGAGGCAGAGACCCAGGAGAGCAGCTACTCTTGTGCAAATTGTTGGGCTGGTTTTGGGCTCAGGTAAGTATTAGGGGGGCTGTGGGGGGGAGCTGCATACTAAAGGTTTTTTTTTCTAAAGCCTTCAGCCTTTAGAACCACTTTAAAATAGTTAGGGGATATGTGTAATGAAAAACGTTATGTACACAGGTCATAAACACTTGATGTTTACAAAAGCTTGATGGCTACAGTATATGGTAAAAACACTGTATGAACAGGAAGGCTTGGCGGTTTCTAAATTATAAAAGCACTCTAAGAAACAGGATATAGTTCTTGCAATTTGCCTGCTAATATTAAAAAAGTTTGGATGAGAAACTGGAGCTTTAAATTTGTTGCACTGGATATGTATACTGTACATATACAAATGTTTTGTTTTATTAAATTAGGTGGAATGTTCCACACACTAAGGCCCATCACATCTGTGTGTCCTGATTTGGTTTGTTGACATACATGTGTTAACACATATTATGTTGCTCATTAATTTGATTGGGCTACCAGTGCACCACACAGGGGCATATCTGCCGTGAGGCAAACAAGGCATCTGCCTTGGGCGGCACTTTTCAGGGGGGCAGCACCACCCCCAGGCAGAAGGGACTAGTGCTGTCACTGCAAAGGGCTGTGCTTGGCCAGGGGGGCGTGCTTGGGCAGGTTCGCGTGTGTGCTTAGCGGCGAGGAGACAGAGAACCTGTCAGCTATGGAGCCGGCTGGAGAGGGGGCCGGGCGGCACATAGAGGACCGTGCATTTCTCTCTATGCTCTATGTGCCGCCAGTCACCTCCCCTATCCATCTCCTGCATACAGTCAGCTCCTGTATGCTCCCCCACTGCGCCCCTACCCCTCCAGCATTGCAGGGGATCTTTCAGCATATGCAGTTCCCAGTGCTGACAGTTCCCCCCTCCCCTCACACAGACGGGAGAGGAGAGAGAAAGCTGTCCCTGCTCCTCCCGCCCTCTTCTCCTGTGTCTGCCCCGCCCACACTTCCAGCCAGCCTTGTGTATTCTTCCCCCCTCTCTCTCTCCCTCCCTCTCCTCTCTCTCTCGTTTTGTTCTCCCCTCTCTCTCTCCTCTCCCCCTCTCTCCCTCCCCCTCTCCTCCCCTCTCTCCCCCTCTCCCCCCTCTCTCTCCCTCCCTCTCTCTTCCACCCCCTCCCCCTCTCCCCCCCCTCTCTCCCCCTTCTCTCTCTCTTTCCCCTCTCTCTCCCCTTTTCTCTCTCCCCCCCTCTCCTTCTCTCTCTCCCCCCCTCTCTCCCCCTTCCCTCTCTCCCCCTTCCCTCTCTCTCCCCCTCTCTCTCTCCCCCCTCTCCCCCTCTCCTTCTCTCTCTCCCTCTTCCCCCTCTCTTGCTCCTCCCTCTCTCTCTCTCTCCCCCCTCTCTTCCCTCGATCTCTCCCTCTCCTCCCCCCCTCCCCCTCTCTATCTCTCTCCTCTCCCATCCCTCTCCCCCTCCTTCCTTCCCCCCTCTTTCTCCCCCCTCTCTCTCTCCTCTCTCTCCCTCCCTCTCTCTTCTCCTCTCCTATCTCCTCTCTCTCTCTTCCCTCTCTCTCCTCCCCCCTCTCTTCTCTCTTTCCCCCCTCTCTCTCCTCTCCCCCCTCTCTCTATCTCCCTCCCCCCTCTCTCTATCTCCCTCCCCCCTCTCCCCCCTCCCCCCATCTCTCTATCTCCCCCCTCTCCCCCCCTCTTTCCCCTCCTTTCTTTCTCTCTCCCCCCCTCTCTCTCGCCTATCTCTCTCCCTCTTCCCCCTCTCCCCTCTCTCGCTCCCTCTCTCCCCCCTCCTCTCTCTCCTCTATCCCTCCCCCTCTCTCCCCCTCTCCTCTCTCTCTCCTCTCTCCCCCCCACTCTTCTCTCTCTCCCGCTCCCCCTCTCCTCTCTCTCCCTCCTCTCCCTCTCCCTCTCCCCCTCTCCTCCCCCCCCCTCTCTCTCTCTGTCAGGGAGCGAGGAGCCAGACACACAAGGATGTGCAATTAAAGGTAGGTTTATTATACAAAAACAAGACAGAGTCTATGCAAGTCCAACAGCAACAGTGGATGACTTGGTAGAACAGTAGCCAGGAAGGATGGTCGCCAGAGCCGGGGTCAGAAGCCAGGAAGGATGGTCGCCAGAGCTGGGGTCAGAAGCCAGGAAGGATGGTCGCCAGAGCCGGGGTCAGAAGCTAGGAAGGATGGTCGCCACAGCCGGGGTCAGAAGCCAGGAAGGATGATCGCCAAAGCCGGGGTCAGAAGCCAGGAAGGATGGTCGCCAGAGCCGGGGTCGGAAGCCAGGAAGGAGTCTTGCCAAAGCCGAGTCGGTATCCAGGAGAGGAATGAGAAACTAAACAGGAGCTTGCTGCTGTGCAACAGACAGGACACGAATGCAATGGACAGCTACAAACAGCAGACTTATATGTGATAAGCTGCCACCTCCTGGGGTAGGAGGCGCAGAGGCTGAAAGCATAAAGGATCCCACAATGCTTTGCAGACACCTAAGATGGATGCCAGCACATGGAGCAGCACAAGCCCTGAGGAAAGGTAGGACCTTGACACTCTCCCTCTCTCTTCCCCCCTCTCTCCCCCCTCCTTCTCTCTCTCCCTCGCCCCCCCTCTGCCCCCCTCCTCTCTCTCTTTCTCCCCCCACCCCTCTCCCACTCTCTCTCTTCCCCCCTCTCTCTCCTTCTCTCTGTCCCTCTTCCCCCTCTCTCTCCCCTCTCTCACCCCCTCCCCCTCTCTCTTCCCCCCTCTCTCCCTCTCTCTTCCCCCGCTCTCTCCCTCCCTCTCTCTCCCCCTTCTCTCTTTCTCTCTCTCCTCTCTCTTCTCTATTTCCCTCCCTCCTCTCTCTCCCTCCTCTCCCATCTTTCTCCCCCTCCTTCCCTCCCCCTCTCTCCTCTCTCTCTCCTCTCTACCTCCCTCTCTCTTCTATCTCCTCTCTCTCTTCCCTCTCTTCTCCCCCCCTCTCTCCTCTCCCCCTCTCTCTCTCCTCTCCCCCTCTCTCTCTATCTCCCTCCTCTCTTCTCTCCCCCCCCTCTCTCTCCCCTCTCCCTCTCTCTCCCTCCCTCCTCTTTCTCTCTGATTGGTGTCAGTGGGAGGAATAGTGCCCCATCATTGGTGTCAGTGGGAGGAAGTGCCCCATCATTAGTGCCAGTGTGGGAGGAATAGTGCCCCATCATTGGTGTCAGTGTGGGAGGAATAGTGCCCCATCATTGGTGTCAGTGTGGGAGGAATAGTGCCCAATCACTGGTGTCAGTGTGGAAGTAATAGTACCCCATCATTGGTGTCAGTGGGAGGAATAGTGCCCCATCATTGGTGTCAGTGTGGGAGGAATAGTGCCCCATCATTGGTGTCAGTGTGGGAGGAATAGTGCCCCATCACTGGTGTCAGTGTGGAAGTAATAGTACCCCATCCATGGTGTCAGTGGGAGGAATAGTGCCCCATCGTTGGTGTCAGTGGGAGGAATAGTGCCCCATTGTTGATGTCAGTGGGAGGAATAGCGCCCCATCATTGTCAGTGGGCGGGGCTCTGACAGGAAGAGGTGAAGCCTAAACAGGAAGGGTGGAGTTTACAGATCAAGTGGTGGATCTTAAACAGGAAGGGGTGGGGCAAATTTAGATGCGGGGGGTGCCCGATTTTAGTCTTGCCTAGGGCATCACAAAACCAAAATACACCACTGGCACCACAACAGATGAAAAATTGCATCTACGCTAATTTTTTAATGCAGCGCACCACAAAGCACAGTAGTGTATACCAATGTGTTGAAAGTGCATTGATTTAATGTGTTGAGGTACTATTTGAGATGAATGGCACTGCAACACAGTATGTATATTGAAGTGAGCTGTTGTGGTGCATCTTAATGCAACCCATATGTGTGAAGTTGTCAAGTGGTAAGTCTCAAAAGGGTGACCTGGTATTCTTCATTAACTGTAAAAAAAAAAAGTCATATGTGTTTCATCTATTTCACCATTTCATATTCCAGAAAATTATGTTTGAAGAGGTAGTGGGGCTTTGCAGTTCTATAGAGTTAGACCAAACTCACAGTCAAAAAGGTAAACTCACAGAACTATTTTTGTGACTATTTTTAAAATGGTAATGTTATTCACAACCTCTTCGCTGAACTCTTCCAAGGTGACAGCTGCTGGTTAATATGTTGCTCCAAGTTGAAAGTTGGGGGTTATGATTCATGTCCAAATGTCTCCATTATATTATCTTTATTTTTCCTTCATGCAGTACGGTTTTGCTGGGGAATATGTCTAATGACATTCCGCAGTAACTTTCAGGCTCAGATATCTTGCTGGTCATAATAAAGGATGCTGCATTCATGAGTTGGAACAAATCTCTCTTCTGTGTGAAGGATAGAAGCAGTCTGTCCAATATACTTACTGCCAGGCACAAGCATTTTAATGCCAGAGAAAACTTTATATGTACAGTATATCTTTCACTCCACAACAACCACCAGATCTTTATCATTTGCATTTTCCTTGGTATCCAGATAATCATCAATGTCCAAGTATGCAGAGGACTCTTTACTGTATGTAAGCAACAATTGGTTTTTCATCACATCACATTCACAGTCTTTTAGAGAATAAATACCTGTGTTGCCAAAAATGCCTTAAAAGAAACCTGTCATGGAAGAACTAGTTTGTCTGCCATTAATGGAGACCAACAACGGTGATGCCAATATTTTTCTTGTAATTAACAAAAAGCAATTTGTCAGCAACTTCAAGGTATAGAAGGTCTATAGAAAAAATCCTGAACAGCTTACATAGCAGCCAAGCCCAGTAAAAGTATATTTTCCAGAAAACAGCATATAAATGGTCTCAGGGATTTGTATCCAAAGGCAAACATTTCTTAATGAGTTAATTAAAAAGCATTAAAGTAATGTGTTTCATGGAGAAAGGCCACTTTTTTCAGTTTATCTGTGTCACAATCTCTGGATAAAAGGCATAATAAAAACGCAAAAATAAAATACAGTATGTATGTAAGCCAAAACAGAAGATACTTGAAATTTCTAAAAACCATATAAAATCTGAATAAAATGTAAGATTGCAAACATTCTTGTCAGTATGTATGATGCAAGACTGTTAACAACAAGAATGTTTGCCTTTAGATCTTATTCAAATTGTATATGGTTCTTAGAAATGTCAATTAGCTTATGCTGTGCCCCATTATTTGCATATATAGAAATTTCCTTTTTCTTTTTATTATTTCTTTTTATCCAGAACTTGTGACATATTGAATCTAATGAATTGGAGATTTGCCATTAAACATGCTATTTTAATGTTATTAATTCCTTAAGATTTTTTTACAAGACCCTGGGACTACATCTATTTTGTTTTCTGGGAAAAACATTTTTTTTTCAATTCTTTAACAACTAGAGCACAGAGGCCATATGCAACAATGGTAAAAACAAAAGCATACAGAAAACTTGTGAGTACATCGACATAGTCATGATGGCCACAATATACACTGGAAAATACATTTTTATTGAAAGCCGCTGCTACACATGCTGTGAAGGTATTTTTGTGTAGATCTTCTATATCGCTTCAATCGCTTCTATGTTAGCCATTCAGCAGTGACAAGGTTATGGTTCCCCTTGGAGCATTAAGTGCCACCACTAAATAGGATCTACAAGGAGAGAGGCTTGTTGTCTACAAGCTTGCCTTTAGGTTGAATAATGATTCCATACTGTAACGCAACCCACACGGAAGTAAATAAAGAACCTCCTTTTTTCTACGCACACCTATCTGCACATTCATTACATCCTAAATATACACTACTACACTATAAGAGGCTCTCTTCTCCTTTTTTTTTCAAGAGCTACTTCAGAAGTGGAGAAGAAATTATTCTTAATGTAAACAGATCAATGCAATCATAAAAAAGGTTAATATTAAATGTGATTAGACCTGAAAAATAGATGGAAGAGTGTTTAATCCAATGTATTAGAATTAATCTCTTAGCAATCATTAAAATGTAATTGACTAAAGCCAGTCTATTAAAAGACAAAGAACAGAGAACATCAGTATAGGTTTTAAATTTGATGTTTAAAATGAATATTCCAAACTTTTTCTTATTGTCTAATTCAGTAGTCTCCAAACTGTGGCCTGGGGGCTCAGATATGGCTCTTTGCTTGTTTTTATTTGGCCCTTTGAACACTTTTTCTCCCACTGATGCATGACACTATTCCTCCCACTGACACTAACAAAGGGGAATAGCTACTCTTACTGACATCAACAATGGGACACTATTCCTCCCTTAATGCTAAAGATGCATTGTTTTCTCCCACTGACGGCAGTACAATTTCTACAAGTACAAGACCAAGACTCTCAGACACATTCAACATGCACAGGCCTAGTTTACTCACCCACGTTCACTACAATTCCCTGTAGTTGATGGGAGCTGTGGTTTCCTTTTACTGCAGAGAGAGGAAAGGATATGAAATAATCCCTGCTGTTACACCTCCTTGGCAGATGCTGTTATCTTTTGAATTACAGAGATTAGGTCATGAAAGCTCAATTTAAGGATTTTCAAAATTCTATTGACTGTTTAGTGTTTTGTGTAGGAGAGTGTACTAACGGGTGACTTTTTGCCTATCCCAGTTCTTCTTTAAACTTTGTAGGAGCACAAGGTAAGAGGGGTTGATTTGCATTAAACATTTGTGAACAGCGTCAAGAACTCTACAGGCACCAAAATGTATATAAATATGTAACCAATGAGCTAGCACTGTAGTTCAGGATATAGTTGTTGGCTATTGTTCATTCCTGAACAAAAATGATGTGTTATGGTCATCTGGAAAGAAAAACAGATTAAGTTATTGCCAGGGGAGTACTGTGATCTTTGCGAGAGGTAATAAATGTAATGGTTGTGTGCATTGGGCGTGTGAATACTGTATGTGACATCCATTTTGTTCATGTCTCAGTTCATCCAAGCCATTTTGGCAGAAGAAGAGACATAGCCACAGTGACCTTGCCCCCTCCCTTCTCCTCAGTTCATGGAATACACAACTGTTACCTGATGCCAGGACCTTCTGATTAGTACATTGATTGGACAGACACAGACCCTTTCCAATAACCAATCCACATTTCAGTCTGGGAACCCTAATGAAATTGTCACCCTTGTAAGCTTGAGCAATCCAGAGAACTAACAGATACCCTGTCGTAAATAGCTCAGCTGAAGGGAATGTCCAAAACACATTCCTGATTAACTGATTATTCGCAAAGACTCTAAACCTTCAGTATATGTAATAACTCATGAAATAATAACAGCATAGCCATAGTAAGGACATACTGTATTTACTTTCCTCAGTTAATTTGTAACATATGTATGTCGGACCACATGGGGAACCAATGGAACCCCTTAGCCTCCTAGGTAAAGTAGACAGCTGAGATGTTAGTACTTATAGCTAACTGTATCTGAGACTTGGTCATAAATGTAGTGACATCTCAGCAACCATCTCTTAGACCGGATGATTGGTCAGATGGTCTCTGTCAACAACCCCCTTTATGTGAAGTAAAGTGGAATGCAACCACATTATAGGAGCTCCCATGTAACATCAAACCAAGGAACACCTAACCGCACTTCAGAGAGCCATTATACTGTCTTTGCATATTCACTGGACTCTGCAAACCAAAATTTTCAAGTATTCTTCATTTTAAACTCCTTTTTATTTCTTTGTTTGCATTATTGTCTCTTTGTTTCTTTGTAATATCTTTTTTTTGCAAACATTTTATTTGCACCATTTTAACCTTTTCACTATTTTGAAAAGTGTTAAAATGGTCTCTAAATGCACTAATTCAAACTCAAAGAGGTCTCTTGGAAGAGTGCAACTGTAGTATAATCCTCTGAATATACCTGTCTGTGGTGACAGTGTATACAGACATTTATTTTTCATAACTGTTATTGCTAATATTGTGAAAGTTTCCACCTTTCGGTAAAAGTTGGTGGTGGCAGTTTGAAGAGTTAATTGCTTAGTTAACTCAACCTATTGACAATCGCTTTAAGTCTGTTGGCACAATAAATACCTGTAAGTAGAACACATACACATTACTGTGCATGCATGCACTTAAAATGAAAGCATGCATATGATGCCAAATAGGATTATTTTAAAACTAAAGCTGCTATTGGCAAACATGGGTGATGAGAAAGCTACCTATAACTGCTCATACATTTATTGGTTTAATATGATGCTGTCATTTTACCATTTTATCAACCTGCTCACAGGTATGAAGAGTAGGCATCTAACTGCACAAGGTTTAAGTGCCCCTGGGCAGTTCTGAATGGGTAAAGCTCCAGTATTAGAGCTTGCCTACTCCCTCCCACCCCCATAATGCTTTTACTATGGTTTGCTGCTTCACTGACCAGTTAAGAAGAACCACTTCAAAATAAGAAGTATTGCCACAACATAAACCTTGTTGAATACCCTAGGGGACCCCAAGCTGAAACCCATTTTATGGATGTTTCCATTAGGGGAGTTACAGCTAGCACCAAAGACATTATACTCACATCCTACACCATTGATCCCTGGTCATAGATCTGTCAGCTGATCACACAGCAGGCAGGTAGATCACACCAGCACTGATAGATCCACCGCTATTGTGAGTGCAGTGATAGCTGATCCCACTTCCTGCTGTGCTGAATGACAGCAATGATCGCCAGTACATTCCTGCTGAAAGAGATGAGCGATGTCACTCACACCTAATTATGTATGTATCAGGGGCGGTTTGACCGTTCGAGCACTCAGGCACTGCCCGAGGCCCCCGGGTCACTAGGGGGCCCCATGAAATGCCCCTGGTACATTTTATAGGCTTTTTTGGGTGTGCTTTGAGTGTGGGCAAGGACACAGGGGCCCCATGATCCCATATTGCCCAAGGGCCCAATGAGTTGTCAGTCCGCCCATGGTATGTCCATCTCTTTGGTAGAAACGTGGTTAGAAAACTGTAGGGGAAGAGTTATAAACTGTCAAACCACGCTGCTCAGAAACTATGGGACGGATCTGAAATAACTAAACTTCTACATGAACTTGGTCCCCTGGAGGACTCAACTAGGTTTTTACCTTATTTAATGACACTTATTTAAAGTATATGTAAATTTGTTAAACCCAGACTTTTCCATGTGGGTGGTATTTTGTTGATGCACAAGTAAAGTGAAGATACTGGTCAAATTTCTTTTGGTAAAAAAGGAAACATTAGGGGTAATTAAGAGTGGTGCAAACACAAGCGTGCACCACTCTTCTAAACAGAAAATATTGAGAAGATGCTGCTCCTAATTAATTGATCAGTTCTCTGTTCTGTGGCTGTGACAGGCATCACAAAGAATGGAGAGAGCTGTATTCTCTGCTCTTTCTACATGTTCCGCCCCCCCGCAGGCTCTGCTTGTGTAGAGTAATCACTGCAGGAGCAGAGAGAGGGATGTGATCAGCTTGCTGGCAGTTCATATCAGACACAACAAGATGAGCAACTTTATGATCACAGGTTCATTAACAGTTGATTATTCTTGTACTGCCTGACTATGACTAGACTACCCCTGTACTGCCTGATTATGACTATCCCCCAGGATATTCCTCCTACCTTAATTTTTTTTCTGGTATTTCGCATAACATTTCAGGCACTTGAACTTTCAACTCTTCTACTGTGGGTAACAACACTAAAGATGATACAGAATGGAGGAGAAAGGAGGTACTGCTGAAGCATGGAAAGAGGAAGTAGTGCGACTTTTTTAATGCAGAAGTGCAGGAGGGGGGGGGGGGGGGGACTTGTTCTTCAGCTGACTAACAAAAAATAAAAAATAGCTGGAGTTAATGAATATTAAACCATAACTTCACACTAGAAATAATTTGCTGATTTCATTCTGCTCAAAACAACAAAAAATGAAAAAATGAAACTACTCCCGGAAACTACAGAAAAATAATCAGCTGAAGAACAGCGTAAAGTTTATTAATCAAAAACCATACAAAGCTAGGCGATTCTTCACTTAAATATTGAGGGTAGTTTATGATTCCACCTGCCTTCTGCAGCCTAGGATAACACAATAAATCCTTGCTAACTCCCCTAGCCCTGTCAAGGAAAGCCCACTTGCATTTGTATTCTAAGCAACATGGCTTGCAAATCACTTTTTATCGTACATTACACCACATGCAGATGGACCAAGTTTAATCTATTTTCCTTGATTTGCTAAACTATTGCTTAGCAGTGGATTTCAGCTGAGAATAGATAATGGGGGAATTCAGTTACGTTGGTTTCTTTCTTTTTTTTTTTCCCTATGACTCTTTAACAAGTTATCTCCATTGGAATCACAGTGTCAGCATTTTACACCTACACGTACAGATTAAGCAACATCTGGAGAGGACCCTCTGGTGCAGTTCCCACAGGGAGGCAAAGTTAACTATAACATATGTCTGCTCTTCTGAATAAGATGCCAAAGGATGAGTTCCTTCCCTGGAGCTATGTCAGTGCAGGCTTTCATTTTTCCACCCCACCATTTTTCTTATTATAGGCTGATTGCTATACACACAGGTAGTCAGGGGAACAAGGCAGTGCGTATGAAATGAGCTAATCCCTAACACGTATTGTCAGGGAGAGCATCCATAAAAAAATGTATTTCCCCAGCAAATGAAGCACTAACGGAACACAAATGAAACTGTAGCATGCTAATAGGCTGTATTAAATGCCCACCTTTAGATATAGCAGTGAGCAGGGGGTGTGTGAAGGACAGAGCCTTGTGCCAGTGATTAGAAGCCTGTGTCACATATCATTGCACCTGTCAGCTGTTATTTTAATACAATAAGGCCCTCAGGATATCAATTAGGGTACAGTTGCTGTGATTGATGGTGGTGGGAGCAGTGTATGGTCACTGGGCTATTTGTTGTGTCACACTGAGCTATTTTCAAATTCTACGTGCCAATTTCCTGCTCTGGCCTGGTCTGGATTTGCATCAATTAGAAGGTAAATTGAAATAGAATTAATTGTAATTTGGGAGGTTTTTTTTTATGTGCTTTGTATGCGGCTTGGTTTTATATTTAGAACCTTAAATAATTAGAGAATGGAATGGCCCAAGGCTGCTATCATATGGCTTTAGATGTTGATTCAACTTACTTCAGTTTTCCACATTAGTATGCTGAGTTTAAACGGAAACTTTGAGGGTTTTTGGTCAATTTTATTTATTTATTTTTTAAGTTAAAACTTAGAAATTGATGTTTCACATTTTAAAAAATGTATCTATGCCTCTGTTTATACACAATGTGTTTGTCAAGTGTACCGTGCCAGTAAATTAGTTAAGTCATTGCCATGTGGGGAGGAGAGAATGTTTCCTTCTTTTGAGTCATTCAGTCTTCTGTTTAGTACAATAGATGCTATCTGAACTTTGTTTAGAAGCTTTACTCTCAGTCTTCACAGGACTGAGATTGAGCTTTGCAGTCACTTTTGCAGCATTTATTTTCTTATTTCGGGTCACAATCCTGCCCAATGTCCTTTGCCTCTTTCGGGCAGTTGACCATGTTGACTGCACTTATGCTAATCAAACAACTTTTTCCTGGAAACTGTATATGCCATCATAACCTTTGATACTGTACCTTACGACACTGTAAATAAATTGGCAACTTCAGTCACAGAGGCCCCAGCTAAGCTGACACTAACAATTTGCCCTCTTTGAAGCTCAGTAATCTCTGATGTGATTCCGTATTACTAGCAGTGCACACAGTAAAAGGCGAAAGTGAGGCTTCCCACCTCCTGCTTTCAACGCAAACACGTATCATGTAGTGTTTCCATTTCTTTTGTCTAGCCCCTATAAATATATATATATATATATATATATATATATATATATATATTACACTGCTAAAAAAAATTAAAGGAACACTTTTTAATCAGAGTTCAGCATCAAGTCAATTAAACTTCTTGGATATTGAACTGGTCAGTTAAGTAGCAGAGGGGGTTGTTAATCAGTTTCAGCTGCTTTGGTGTTAATGAAATTATCAATAGATGCACTAGATGGGCAACAATGAGACAACCCCCAAAACAGGAATGGAGGCTACTGACAATTTTTTCCTTCTCATCTTTTGTGACTGTTTTTCACTAGTTTTTCAGTTGGCTGGGGTCACAGGTAGCATGATGAGATACCTGGACCCTACAGAGGTTGCACAGACAGCCCAAATCCTCCAGGATGGCACATTAATACGTGCCATTGCCAGAAGGTTTGCTGTGCTCCCAGCACAGTCTCAGGAGCATGGAGGAGATTCCAGGAGAGAGGCAGTTACTCTAGGAGAGTTGGACAGGGCCGTAGAAGGTCCTTAATCCATCAGCTGGACCGGTATCTGCTTCTTTGATTTTCATGGTGCCTTTGAATTCAGTCCTCTGTAGGTTGATAATTTTCATTTCTATCAAACGATGGGGCATCCTTACGTTACTAACACATTACCCAGTCCATATCAGTATAGATATCCGGTATAATATTTTTCCTCATTAAGATCTGATGTGTTTTCAGTGTTCCTATAATTTTTTTGAGCAGTGTATATATATATATATATATATATATATATATATACTGTATATACAGTGAGGAACAGAAGTATTTGAACATCCTGCGATTTTGCAAGTTTTCCCACTTAGAAATCATGGAGGGGTCTGAAATTCACATTGTAGGTGCATTCCCACTCTGAGAGACAGAATTTAAAAACAAATTCAGGAAATCACATTGTATGATTTTTAAATAATTTATTCGTCTTGCACTGCTGAACATAAGTATTTGAACACCTGAGAAAATCAGTGTTAATATTTGGTACAGAAGCCTTTGTTTGCAATTACAGAGGTCAAACATTTCCTGTAGTTCTTGACTAGGTTTGCACACACTGCAACAGGGATTTTGGCCCACTCCTCCACACAGATCTCCTCTAGATCTGTCAGGTTTCAGGGCTGTCGCTGAGCAACACGGAATTTCAGCTCCCTCTAAAGACGTTCTATTGGATTTAGGTCTGGAGAACGGCAGTACCAGGGCTAGCCAGCGGGTGCTCTCAGCAACCAGAAGCTCACTCCTGCAATCAGCCATCACCTGAGGCTGATTGCAGGAGGTGTATTTAAGGAATGGCCAGACCTGCACTCAGTGCCTTGTTGTACTGTTTCGCTTGGCCCCGGTATCCTGATCCTGCTTGCTTCTACCCTGATTCTGCACAAACTCTGCCTGTACTGACCTCGGCTAGTCCTGACCACTCTCCCGCCTGCTCCTGGTACCTTGTTTGTTTGTTTGCTACCGACCCGGCCTGCCTGACTACGTTTAGTTTTGTATGTATGGTTGTTTGTTGGAGGTTTGGTTTGTTGCACTGTGTTATATTTTGCACTGCGTTTATGTATTGTTAGGCTTAATAAATTGTATTGTTTATACTATACCTGAAGCCTGCGTTTCCCTGTGTCAGTCCACACACTTCTGGTCATACCCAGATTCCTGACAGTTTAATTGCACATAACATGTAAACATTCACAGTGCAGGGAGGAAAAAGTATGTGAGGCCCTAGCTTAATGACTTCTCCCAGAGCTAATTGGAGCCAGGAGTGAGCCAAGCTTGACTCCAATCAGTGTGATGATATTGGATGTGCTGCTGACAGCTGTCCTGCCCTTAAAAAACACACACCTGTTTTGGGTTTACTGGTTTCAAGAAGCACTGTCTGATGTGAACCATGCCTCGCAGAAAAGAGCTCTCAGAAGACCTACGATCAAGAATTGTTGACTTGCATGAAGCTGGAAAGGGTTATAAAAGTATCTCCAAAAGCCTTGATGTTCATGTGTCCATGGTAAGACAGACTGTCTACAAATGGAGAAAGTTTAGCACTGTTGCTACTCTCCCTAGGCGTGGTCGTCCTGTAAAAATGACTGCAAGAGCACAGCGCAGAATGCTGCATGAGGTAATGAAGAATCCCAGAGTGTCAGCTAAAGACCTACAGAAATCTCTGGCACATGCTAACATTTTTGTTGACACATCTACAATAAGGAAAACATTAAACAAGAATGGAGTACATGGGACGACACCACGGAGGAAGCCATTGCTGTCCAAAAAGAATATTGCAGCACATTTGAAGTTTGCAAAAGAGCACCTGGATGTTCCACAGCACTACTGGCAAAATATACTGTGGACAGATGAAACCAAGATTGAGTTGTTTGGGAAGAACACACAACACTATGTGTGGAGAAAAAAAGGCACAGCATACCAACATCAAAACCTCATCCCCACTGTAAAACATGGCGGAGGGAGCATCATGGTTTAGGGATGCTTTGCTGCCTCAGGGCCTGGACGGATTGTTGTCATTGATGGGAAAATGAATTCCAGAGTTTATCAAGACATTTTGCAGGAAAACGTACGACTATCTTTCTGCCAACTGAAGCTCCGCAGAGGATGGGTGATGCAACAGGACAATGACCCAAAGCATACAAGTAATTCAACAAAACAATGGCTGCAACAGCACAGAATACGCCTTCTGGAATGGACCAGTCAGAGTCCTGACCTCAACCCGATTGAAATGCTGTGGCATGACCTTAAGAGAGCGATTCACACTAGACAGCCCAAGAATATTGCTACACTGAAACAGTTTTGTGAAGAGGAGTGGTCCAAAATTACTCCAGATCGTTGTGCAGGTCTGATCTGCAACTACAGGAAACGTTTGGTTGAGGTTATTGTTGCCAAAGGAGGGTCAACCAGTTATTAAGTCCAAAGGTTCACATACTTTTTCCTCCCTGCACTGTGAATGTTTACATGTTATGTGCAATTAAACCATGGCAACATCTAATGTTTGTGTAGTATTATGTTCAGCAGACTGTGTTCTTCTATTGTTGTGACTTAGATGATGTTCAGAGCACATTTTATGCCCAATTCATGCAAAACTCCACGTAATCCCAAGGGGTTCACATACTTTTTCTTGCAACTGTATACACACACACGAACAAACACACTCACCGGCCACTTTATTATGTACATCTTGTTGGTAAGGGGTTGGACCTCCTTTTACCTTCAGAACTGCCTTAATTATTTGCGGCATAGATTCAACAAGGAGTTGAGAACATTCCTCAGAGATTTTGGCCCATATTCACATGAGTTACTGTCTCCTTTCTATCATCTTGAACCAGTCTGCCCATTCACCTCTGACCTTAACAAGGCAATTTCATCCACACAATTGCCGCTCACTGGATATTGTCTCTTTTTCGGACCATTCTCTGTAAACCGTAGAGATGGTTGTGTGTGAAAATCCCAGTAGACCAGCAGTTTTTTAAATATTCAGACTAGCCTGTCTGGCACCAACAACCATGCCACATTCTGAGTCAAGGATTAAAGCCTAGTACACACAATCTGAGAATACTGCTTTTGAATTGATCGTAAGATAGTCTGGTCGTTAGTACACAGCTTTCATCTGAAATTTTTAGAAGGGACAAACACAAAAAATGTTTTCGTACGATACCAGATTGTACGATTTTTGTCTAATCACTACAGTATTCATTTAAAAAAATCAGAAGAGCAAGACCACACATGCTCAGAAATGAAACAATACATTACAATACAATACATCTCTTCTGAAGTTGTATTCTGTCATATGAGAATTTTCATAACTTTAGTAACCTCTTCATTCTTGATATGAGACTAGGGAGGAAAGCCAAAGTGGATAATGTCATGGGAAAACCTGTGTAACAAACTGCACTCAACCCCTGGAAAATATCACCTGTCATTTAAATAGTTGTGATGAGCTCAACAAGGCTCTCCAATAGCTAAGCGATTGTCAGAGTCTGATTAGGATTGTGTGAGTGTGATGAAAAAAAAAACAATGAAATCTTAAAAATGAGGCTGAGAATAAATCAATCAATCAAAGAGTACAATATACATCCAATGAATGATAAAAATATACAATAGCAATATGGAATTTTGTCCATTAAACTTCCTTATGCATGCTACACTATGGGGTGTGTGTTCCTCTCTCTCATTTCTCGATATGAGACCAGCATGTAAACAAAATGAGTGATCATTCGTTCCAGATTCTCATTGTGTGTACCAGGCTTAAGGCAGGCCATACATTATGCAATTTCCTTTCCTTCTTGAAGGAAAGAAAATCGCTGGATTCCTCTATCAACACAGTCACTGTTGATGGGGGGATGCCTCCCACTGCTCTATTGTATTCTGACAGAGGAAAGTTTTCTATAGCCGACAGCAGTATCTGTGCAAAAAAGACCCAACAGCCTGCCCATAGATGGTTGGAAAATTAGCCAGCTTCTGCTGAACTGGCTTAATTTTGATTTGTCTATGGCCTGCTTTCGTCACAGCCTGTCTGAAGTCTTGACATTCCAGACAATGACCTGCAGATCCTTCATTTTACCTGTCATTTCGAGGGTGTGATGTGTCCATTACGAGCAGCTTTTGTCACTGTCTTTGAAGAAACAATTATAAATAAAACCTAAAAGGCAGACTTTAGTTATTAATAAACAACAGGCATGTCTACTCACCTGTTTCTGCGGATGGCTTTTGAATGCTGTTTTTGGCAGACAAGTTAATGACTCATATTGGATTAGGCATTTGTGTCTCTGAGTCCTCTTTATGACACAGGGATTTTGTGTATCTTCAGGACCATGCTATTGTGATCGCAAATATACATGAGGTTATAGTAATAAAAAAATTGCATTCCTATACAATCAGCAAAACTACATGCACATTCATTTTGTGCCAATAAACCAGCATTTGCTCATTAGCTTTGGGGATCTTTTACACAATGTATGAATCTGAGGCTGTTGTGTGAATGGGGCGAAACTGAATGTTCTTTTCTCTTCTGGTCAAATCTTCTTAAAGCGGAGTTCCTCCCAAAAGGGGAAGTTCCACTTTAAAGATTGGTCCCCCGCTTCCCATTAAGGATTGGCACCTTTGGGGAGCCTGCTCCACTTCCACTGCGATTGCCTAGGCGATCGGAAGCAGAAGTTGTCCTTCTACCCTCCCCGTAGTCTTGTGGGACACGTGACAGGTCTCAGAAGACGACAGGGCCATTCAGGAAGCGCAGCGCTACTTGCGCATGCGCAGTGGACACCCAGCTGTGAAGCTGCAAGCTGTCACAGCTGGGTGCCCCCTCCGAAGATGCCGGCTTCTGGAATACAAGACGGCCGGTGAAACGGGCTCTGCAGCGGGGGCAACGCGGGATCGTGGGACAGGTGAGTGGCTGTTTTTTAAAAGTCAGCAGCTACAGTTTTTGTAGCTGCAGACTTTTATTTTTTAAAGAGTGAGTGGAACTCCGCTTTAAGCTATTTTCTTCTTAAGATTAAATATCAGAAAATAACATTTTACACATATTAAAACCATTCACAAGGGAAATACCATATTTGAACAGCAATTGTTTAAATAAATAGACCCTGTAGACCAGGGGTGGCGAACACGCGGCTCTCGAGCCACGTGCGGCTCCCGGCCAAAATGAATGCGGCTCTTTGCCTCTTATCATATTTTGTATACTGTGGCTCTTTGCCAAGTTTCATGTTTCTCTTATTTTTACCTGTTCCTCTATCCAGCGGCGTGCTGTCTTCCGGCTTCTGTAGTGTGGGCACTGGGCATGACAGCCGGGTGCCAAGTGCGCATGCGCAAGAAGCGGTGCTTTTTGTGAATGGTAAGGCGGTACCTGGGACACATGACAGATCCCAGGAGCCGCCGGACCAATCACAAAGCGCAAGTGCTTCTCGCTCATGCGCACTGGGCACCCGGCTGTCATGCCGAGCGCCATTACAGAAGCCAGGAAGACAGCGCGCGGCTGGATCGAGGAACAGGTAAGATCAAACAAAAACTCTGCGGAAGTAAGAGCGGGTACCTGTCAAATTCAGGTACCCGCTCCCCACCTCCCCAAAGGTCAGCAGTCATCTGTACTGTCCGCAGTCTCTGGTCATCCCTGTGCTGTCCGCAGTCTCTGGTCATCCCTGTGCTGTCCGCAGTCTCTGGTCATCCCTGTGCTGTCCGCAGTCTCTGGTCATCTCCTGTACTGTGTCTGCAGTCCATTAGTTCAGAATTTTTTTTTGTATACTTGTGTGTTAGAGTGAGAGAGAGAAGGGAGAGAGACAGGTGCCACAGCAACCTCCAGGGTAGTTGATGTGTTAACTCTGGCTAAGTTGCATTTGATGTGTGTGTTGAGGGTGGACACTTACCTTGAAATGAACACATTGTTGTTTTGTAAGGGGAAGAAAGTGTTATGGTGAATAATATGGTTTTAATTATGTGTTTTTGTGTGAGTGTTTGTCTGTTTTGGCAGGTCACTGCGTGGTGTGGCTCTCTGACTTTCACAGTTTAAAATTTTGGCTCTTTGTGTCTAACTTGTTCGCCACCCCTGCTCTAGACTGTGTGATCTAAATCAAAACAAGTCCAAGCCAAATTCAACAATGGTAATAGACACAGTATACAGTCGAATCTGCATTTGGCAACAATGGTAGTAGGTACAAAAGCTGCAATTGGAAACAATGATTATTTGTATAGCCGCTGCAACTGGGTGTGCTATGTATTCATTTTCAATATCAGGACTTCTGAAGCTCAAAGCTTACAATAAGGAAATCCATTTTGGACATGACCTGCATGTGATGGACTCCTGACACCCCAACTGGGTATCTCTGCCAGGAAGCGGTTTCCCAAGCTCTGGAACACAAGGCAAGTAACTATCCTAAAGAACTAGACAACACCAGTTTTTGAAGTAGACAAGATTAACTGCTTTATTAGAGAAATACACTGAATTTATACAGAAAATCATCAGATAAGACCTAATCACATTATAATAGACAATGACCACCCCAGATAGTCTGGCCCTTTCATAGGAATACATTATACATGGGAAGCCATATGTTGCAATGATAGTTCTTTTGGGGTGATCCTGAAGCAGCGGTGGCAATACTAGGATACCATTCGATAGCCACAGTCTCTCAGATGATATGGTCCAAAAAGCGACATGTTCTGTGTACGGGGCTGGAGTGACAGCTGGTTAAAGGTACCCGAGTGCTGTACGTAGAGTAATCAGTCAAAAGTTCCATATCCATGGTTACCAAACCCCAGTGAGATGCAATGATGAAATTCCGAGGTACCCAAGCAAGCTCCCCTCAGTGACCACCCTGGCCCATGTCCCACCAAAGGGAGAACACAGTCCCAAAAGAGCAATGTGGCAGGACAATGGGCCTTTGAAGCGACTCCTAGTAAAGTTATCAGGTATTCCTACTGGCCCTAGCCGCTATACAGTGCCATGCAAATGTGGCCAGGATCCGGAGAAAAGTTGATGGAGTGCCCATCCTAGATAGGGCATAAAAGTCCGGATGGGCAGAAAATTCAACTAGTGACCAGTTCCTTCTGGATAACTTGAAAACACAATAAAACACAGAGTTCTCAGGGCAATAGTTCTCCTGCAGCCCCAAGTCTGTGACACTGCATATATGTTTACTTACACATTTTGCATTGCTAAAGGTCTACTTTAGTACATGGAGTTCATAGGTAACAAACAATTAGGAATAAGCATTTCTGCATGTGAACCTTTCAATTTGTTACTAAATGTAATAATTAAAAAACCCTAAGTGTAGCACCCCTACAATTGCAGTAGGTAAATTTAGTTTGGGTCCCCGGTAAGCAGAGGATCATATGTTAATTGTGTTTAGGAGAATGGGAAGTGCTTCACAGGTTGTGACTCTGTTACCTCCCCTTGTCTTCTGGAACTTACTGGATGTTTGCAGAACATAGTGAGCGATAGGACAGAGGCTTCAGCCTGAATATTCTTGGAGCTTACTCCAATCCCTGGGAAGGCGGGCCTAGAGGGTGGGGAAGCAGCCTATAAATATTCTGAAACCTGGCAGTCTTGGAGCAGAGTTCAGGATCTAGTCATCTGAACGGGACTCCTATGCTGGGGGTTCTGCCCCCTGGGGCAGAAGAGAAAGAGCAAGAGCAGAGAAGAGAAGGAGAAGAAGGGAGCTCCAGGACATTGCTCTGCTACAGTCTCAGCTAGGCCTAGCTGCAGACTTTGCACTAAGCCAAAAGCAGCTTGTTCAGCAAAAGGCCAGTAAAGCAGCCTCCGGGATTCTGAGAGCTACTTGAGACAGAATGAGTACAAGCCAGCCATACACACAAAGGAAGGAGAGGACAGGTAAGTGCAACACCTCAGGTGTCTGGGACCAGGGGTAGCTTAAGGTGCAGTGCAAGACAGCCAGGAGCACCCTAACACTTCCAACTTCCAGTCAGGTGCTGTGCAAAACAGCCAGGCGCTGTATCTTCAGCATTACTTTTTGAGACTTTTATTCCTTGTTTTAACTGTACCATTACTCCCACTGTTGTGCAGCACAGTTTTGTTTGGATTACAGCAGCCAGAGACTTTAGTGGGTCCTCAGCCATTTGTTTGGAGTTTGTAATTTCTTCAGTTCTGGACATCCCATGTACCCTCAATTCCCATCCAAGTTCTACACTCCCAAAATGAACATCAGAAACCAAAACCCCTAGACTGTTAATAAACCATCAGAGAAAGAGTGGGGAAAATTCCTTTTTCCTGGCTGTGGGTGCTGTATGGGGGGAAATAGGCCGGACATACAGCGGCTCCTTCTGGTGTAGCGCTATATAAGTAACACAATTTATGGACGTAAGGTGCTCTTTGAAGTGCATATGAACAAGATGCTGAAGTGAGAGATAGGAGCACTTTTTGTCCAGGATGTGATAATGTACAATGAAAATTAATAACACAACAGGTTAGGGTTTATGTACAGAGGATTTCTTTTCATGCCCAGGGCGTGCCTTAAAAAACAACATTAAGCACAAGTCAGCAAAATCACAATAACTGCAATGTTATACTATGGATGATGTGTCTGTGGCTGTGTTTGACCAGCTTTTCTTTACATTGCAGTTCTATATGTAGCACCCCTGCCCTGGGCTGGCTAACTTTAATGTATAGCTTTGCTGCAATTTATTTTTTACGTGTGATCAGGTTTATCCCTAAACTGTCTAACTCTGGAATAATGCTCCAGAAATAGTGTGGGAGGACAAAAAATGGCTACTGCCCCAGTCTATAACTGGCCTTCACAGAAAGGAAAACATGGAAGGGCGACACATGTCAAACAACAAAAGAGAAAAGTTCCAAGCTCTAACTTGCCAGCCAGCCTGCAAACAAACCGAATTAACTTAACAGTATGCGTTAAAAACAGGGGTTTAATTAGCACACATTTGCAAATACATGCGTAAGCTACAGAGCCACTTCACAGCACCCCAGTATTCTGTAGTCCTAACTCTACAAATTTGAGAGCCCCCATAGTAGAGGCACATGTATTTAATGGATAGACCAAGGGCAGGTGAACCTGAGGGAGCCCACCCCTCCTTAAAGGTACAGGAGCGCACCGGACACCCAGCATGTAGCACAATGGCAGCTAGGGCGTCCAGAGTACTCCCTCACCAACAATTCAACAGTACAAAAAATGGCTACTGCCCCAGTCTATAACAGGCCTTCACAGCAAGGAACACATGGAAGGGCAACGCATGTCAAACAACATGGAGGGAGGATCAATCCCTAGCCAATGCCCGGGAGGCTGCCCCAGAAGATATGACTGGGGCGAGGTAAATATTTAGGATGGTCTGATCAGAGATTTCTCTTCCCCTAGGAGGGGGAGCATGTGTGTGTTCCAGAGATGTTACTGCTACTTGGCATCAGGAGCAGGGGCGGACTGACCATTTGGAAACTCGGGCACTGCCCGAGGGTCCGGGGTCAGTAGGGGGCCCCATCAGATGCCCCTGGTACCTTTTTCATAGGCTTTTTTGAGTTTGGCCAAGAACACAGGGGCCCCATGATCTCCTATTGCCCGGGGGCCCCATGAGTTGTCAGTCCACCCCTGCTCAGGAGGTGCTATGGCTGAGGGTCTAAAGAAAGCTGGACTTGAGGAAAGTTGCTGAGGGAAACTTGCCTGTGGAAGCTCAGCTGGAGAAGTGGTTGCCTTTCGCCTAAAGCTCCCGGTACAGAACCGCTCACTGAGGAAGAGACAACATAAGTTGCAGTTTAGGGACTGGGACTGCCCACATAGGGTCTCAGATTGACTGGCTGTCCCCTACTTTTTCAGCATTGTTTTGGAGGCTGCTACTGAAGGGCCAAAAACACTGTTTGAAATAGGATTTTTTCAGGGAAGCTGTCCTCCAAGATTTGAACCTTGTGTATCCTGCAACCCTAAATTCTCATCTCTGCATTTGTTCAAGATAGGTAATAAACCTTCAAAAGACAACCCTGGACTGAGTTTGAATTTGTTGGTGTGCTTCGGGAAATGAACATAGGGCGGGCAGCTTCTGAACAGGCAAAGAAAACCCAACATATTTCCAATGATCCTTAGGCTACTTACATTTAAATGCAGCCAGTCCTATTGAAATGCATTAGCATTCCAGACAAAACAGGTCAAATATGTAGACTTTTTGTGCATTTTATGCTCCAAAATGTGTGCATTTGAGTTGTGTTTGAATGAAATACACAAAGTTTGCCCATCCCTACAAGATCATAAAGTAAAGTGGGCTAAAAATCAACAAGCCCTTTGTGAAATCAAAGCAATGTGCAGTATACTCTCCTTAAAGTGTTACTAAACCCACACAGTACAATCAGTCTGTATATGCAGTAAAGCATGCTTGTTATACTCACTGTTGAACCTAAGGGGTTAATCCTCTGCATTGTGTAAAAAAGTTGTTTGATCCTGATTCCTCTGTTCCTCTCCTTGTTTAAGTGACCACCTCATATCTCCTGATAAGACAGACTGAAGCATAGGCATTTTGCACATGCTCAGTTTGGTGTGTATTGCTAGAGAGGGTTTTTTTTTTTCTTGGGATCAGCACAGGACCAATCAGTCAGCACTGGTCAGACAGAGGTCAGGGGTTTTGCATCTTCCTAGAGCAGAAAGAAAACTCCTCCTACAAGCTTTACCCAGCGCTCTGCTGGACACTGATAGAAGTCACAAGACTGCTCTAACCTCTGATGAAAAAAGATATTTAGCAGTTTATATTTACTAAAATAATTGCATTTCCATGTTGTGTGTACTGTGGGAGACCAGATATAGTGAATGCAGAGTCCTGAGTTTAGTAACACTTTAAGGGCTTTTGTACTGAGCAAATACTGGCTTTTACAACAAATGTGTCACAGCAAGAATGCATGCATTTAAAAGCAAATGGTTGTGTTCGACCTTCAGGTCAGATGCAGCCTCAAAACTTTCATCCATGCTGTACTCTTAAGGTAAATGACAACCTGCTGACCTGAACTTGATGTGCATTTTAAACACATGCAAAATGCAGGTAAACACCTATGTATCCTTTATGTCCATGCACCAACAGAACCAGAACTGCTGGTGTATAGGAAAAAATACAGCCTATATTATAGCTACATAGTTACATAGTTAGTCTGGCTGAAAAAAGACAAAAGTCTTTTTATAGCTCCATTTATTCCAAGTGAAATATCTTGAAAATAAAGGTGAAAATGTAACTTTTTACTACAGAGCAGCAGGAAGAGTTTTAGACATGTTGATTAGTGTGACCAGTGATGCTCTGTCACCTTTTCAAGAAAAGGCAAATAGCATGCCTTTCATTATATCGGGCAATGTAGCAGAAATAACTGTAGGACAGCAATAGCAGACAATGTGGTTTGAGATTCCTGACCTGGTAGCTTGCACAGTGATGCTGGAATGCTTGTCTGCTCTGGGGCAGAAGATGTGTACTCAAAGTGGCTCTAAGCTCTAAACGTTTTATACTTGAATGCTTTCCCTGCACTCATGTAAAAAATGCCCTACTAGCCCCAACCCTAAGCACTTACCTGACACCTCTCAGCACCATCCCGGCTGCAGCACTGCTCTCCTCTCTTCCTTGTCTCAAAGCACACATAGGTCCTGTTGCTGTCAGTCAAACTGCTGTGAGCGGGGGCTTCTCTTGCCGGTACTGTGTGTCTATGGATGCACAACCAGGTTCAGGAGTGTGTACGAACAGGAGCCCCCTTAACACACTGAGGGGGCACTTGGAGGAAGAAGAAATGAAGAATACTGGTCAAAGATGAGGTAAACGTCCGCTTAGATCAGAGCAGATAGCTATCACATCTTTTTAATTTAAAAAAAAAATAGCCTTTAATATCACTTTACAGTATAGTTCCAATTTTGCGATCAAAAATTCAGAAAACCTCACTGTATGTTTGCTGTGCGTTTCTTTAGGGCAGACCTTTGGGCAGACTGCAAGCTATCCTGAATAATTTGAAACTGAAGATGGAGAGACAAAGTGGGGACAGGCTGAGTTTCTTCTCGTTAACATATATCGCAGAACCCAAGCACTGAGATATTTAACCTTTTGTTAGAACAAACAGTGGTCGAATCTGGTTTACAGCTGATAATGACATCTGCCAGCACAGTACAAAATGGTTAATAATAGTAAATATTAACTCCGCAGCCTTTCCTTAACATTACAAAGCAGAGGAAAACCTTGGTTTTGTCTTTTCCAGAAAAGAGCAAGTACAAATGTAAGAAGCAATTTTTAAATATTTTTGCAATTCTGCTCTATGAATGGGAACCTGTAACAAACGTAATAATTCCAAAGTTTAAATACATTGTTTATATACACAGAACACATCACATATGTCCCAAATGAGACAGGAGGACACCTTTTAACACAAAGTATGTAGGTAAAAGGCATACCTAAATCTCCATGGCAGACTCAAATCAAGAAGAATTAATTCACTACTGATTCTTTTTTTTCATCACTACTTTTCCTTTATATTGGCCTTTCAAAAGAAAAAAACTGCAATCACTTAATGGTTGTGTGAAAGGTTTAGTGCAGTAAAACACTTTTGACATTTAAATGATACGTTAAAGATTCTGTTTAATAAGCCATAACAATGACTGCATTATCATTGTATATTGTAAAAGTCTATATGTCACACCAAAAAGAGGAACAGCTGAGGAGGAACAGGGGACAGAAGGATTTGGTTCACAAAGAGGGACAGTCCTTTCAAATAAGGGAGAGTTAGGAGCTATGCCATCCTCCATATTCTTTTCATAGTGTGCTGCCTGTCCCTACTGATTTTATCCAGAGATTGTAATTGCCGAGCTGGCCCCATACAGACCAGGCAGTTCAAAGCACACTTGCTTCTGGAAAAGGTACCCTTTTATAAATACAGTCTCTCAGTACATTGTCTGACTATAAAAAAAAGTCTTGCAATTGATTGATTCTGAAAGAACATTTATTCTTAAATTCACTGTGACTGTGTAAGGTCTTTTATTACGAAGATAGGTAATCCTGAGCCAGCAGCCCTGCAGAGTAGTTGTTCCCAACTCCGCCCATCACAGCCTCTTTGCAAACTAATTATACATACCCCTGAGCATTCAGAAAAATGTAATTATGTCCCTGCTCTACTCTGGCTGCAGTTTTCAGAAAGCCTTGCAGGCAGAGGGATGTAGTGCTCTGGGAGGAAAATCAAGCCCAGAAGCACTGGATATACTGAGCATTGCTGAAATGGACAATGGCAATTGCATTGCAACCACAGATTCAATATAATACATCCATAGCCTCTTAAAGGGTTTTTTAAAAATTATATACTGCATGTGTGTGTGTCTACTCACCAACCCTGGCAAGAGGAGGCGCTCAGGCATGTTCAGATTTTAGCCCAAACCCACCTGAGCAATCCCTCTAGGTAATTGCCACTGTTCTAGGCAAATCATAAGTGCCCGAGGCATTCTCTGCCCTGCAGCTGCACATATACACATCCCTCAGCTACTTATGATTGGCCATGTACAGATGACAACTTCCTGGCTGGATTACTCTGGTGAATTTCCTGGCTTTTTATTTCTAGCCTGTAGCCTTGCCATTCAACGTGTGGAAACTATATGTGTCTGAGGAGCCCAGAGGGTCCGTCGCCCGCCCTAAGCCGGGTTTTGCACCCCCATACCTGACCTCTGGTGGTTGCTCTCCTTGCATGTTGCCCGAGGGGACCTGCCCTTTTGGAACCTGGGGAGTTCATCATTGCCCAGTGCATACTGGTTAGTTTTGTAAGTGCATACTGCCATTTTATATACTATGTTGTTTTGAAATCTTCTATGTGTATCCATATTGTCCAAGTATATTTATCCTCCCTAGATATATTGCTAGCCCCTGAGGAAGTGACTGTCATTGCGAAATATGTTGGGAGCTGCCTGCACATCTCGAATATCCCCTACCCCTTTGAAGGATTATTTTGTTAGTACTATCCATACAGCTATCATCTTTTGCAATCATTCTATGTGGTTGGTGGGTCATGGGATACTAGCTGTGGGCTAATTGTGAAATGCTGTCATACATGATACATTTTAGAGGTGATGTGATGTTAATAAAGGATCATTGATTTAATCCTTTCGTGTACTGAGTTTCTGTGCCTAGAAAATCCATTTCCATATTCTTTCTCTCAATATTTTATACAGGGATGTGGCACTTTGTTACCTATCGAGGTTTGACCTCCTACCACCCGAGGGTCACCCCAACCTTTCAATATATGGGTTATGAACACTCCTGAACTCATCCCTACCTAAAGCAGAACTATATTCACCTGCACTCCAGCACTGCAGTGTCCAGGATCTCCTTTATGGGCCCCTAACATCTTTGGCTGGTGTTTTTTCCAGTACTGGTCTTTGGCCATTTTCATTGGACATTGTCAAGGTCCTACATTTTCCCAGAGGCTATGCTGCTCCATGTGCTGGCATCCATCTTGGGTTTCTGCAGAGCATGGTGGGAGTCTTTTATGCCTTCAGGCCTCTGCGGTCCATCCCCCAGAGGGGTGTGGTTGATCACATATAACCCTGTTGTCCGCACGTGCTCTTTGCATTCGTGTCTTGTATGTTCGTGTTGCAACAAGCTCTGTTTCTACTCTCATGGCTCTCCTGGAAACTGACTGGGCTTTTGACTAGACTATTCTGTGCGTTATCCATTTATCTGACCTCCCGTTGCTGAACCCGGCTTGTGACCTGTTATTCTTGTCTACCGTTCTGTACTGTCTGTCCCGTTGTTATCGACCCGGCCTGCCCGACTATACTATTGTCTTATCTGGTTTTGACCAGCTACACACCATTGGTGGCGGCCATTACCACAGCTAGGGTGTCTTGGGGGCCGTGACCTGGTCCCTGGCTGCGTCAAGTCCATCCCCACCATCAGGGGCCCTGGTGAAGGGCATCCTGGGACTTAGACTCCACGCCCTGAGGGACTCTGGTCTGTGGGTGGTGGTTGTCGTCAGTTGGTGCATGACCCTGCCATTAGGCCTGCCTGTCCATTCCACAGCTCCTGCCCTGACAGACATGCCAAGATGGTGTCACTTCTATGAATGTGTGAGAGTTCATGGAACTCAGAGGATCCAGGTCTGTACACTGAGCTTTATGTGCATTGCTCAGACAGTAGCTTCAACCCTCTTCACTATCCAAAATGAAGAAAAAGCTTTAGCTTGTGTTGGGCTTTAAATATTTACTGTATATAGATGAAGACAGCCACAATGACATAGGCAGGGTATGCTTCTTATTTAGTAATGTTCCTCGGTGATTATGTATTACTGTCCTTTTTTTCAGTGCAGCCTGAGTTAAGAAAGGGAAATCAATACTGTCTGATTTGCTGATTGATCTTATCTCAGTGGTCTATCAGACATCAAGGCATTATTTGTAAATCTATATATGAAAAATACAGTCATCCAAATAATTATGTAGAAATTTGAAAGCCACAACAAAAATGTTATGCAGTGTACAGGAGACCAAGGATGGGTCCTGGAAGGCAGATATACATCACTATTGTTTGGGTTGTGGTTCCTTTAAGGGGGATTACAACAGACAGTTTGGGAGTACTCATGGATTCCCACACTTGCAGAGTGAGGGGTTCTGGGGTGAACTGTTAAAAAAGGGAGAACTGATTTTTAGCTTTCACAGGATTGTCCTGACATGGGTCCCAGAATTCAGAGACTCTGAGAGATTTTGGGTACTAAAGAGCCTCCAACCCTGAATACTGATAATGTGGTTCTGAAGGGATTAACCCATCTACAAGAGATGCTTGAAAAGGACAGAGAGCAGTCAGCAGGAGTCCCTGAGATATGGTGTTGAGCAGTTGCATACTGAATGAATGAGACGCTGCTGAAATGTGGTGACCTTTTCTTTGGACCACTGGAGCAGATGGGGACTTTAAAACCTGTTATTGGACACAGTTTATACTAGTGGTGAGCCAACACTTTGTTTGTATACCTGAGCATGATGGACTATTTATTTTGTTTTCAAGCTGAAATGAAGCTGTTTTCATTTACCTTTTGGAAAACAAAGAATGTTTGCTTTTACCAACATGGCTGGCTGATGATCCAGACTCCCCAAATATCACACTAGGCATAAGTTACAATAATTAAAAATGTACACCCAGTGAAAATCACTGTCGCCTAATTCCAGCCAAACCATTTTTCCCATGGAAGGTTTCCTTCACTTTCTTTCCAGTGATATGGGAAACCTCTCCAATGAAGACAGACACAGCAAAAATGTTAGCATCTTTTTACATTATTTATCATCCATGCAATTAACATAAAACATATAATAGATATTTAGCACCCTCCTAGATAGCTTCTAGGTTTCCTCTGAGTTTCACAGGCTGTGGGTTTGGCTGCTTACCCCTGTTTTCTGGATTGTTCTGGAAAGTAGTGCGAGAGTCAGTTCTCCAGTCTGATTATTTATGTTGTCCCAGTCAATCCCTGGGGGAGGTTGCCCAGATGGAGGCTGGGAGTGAGCATAAATAGGCTGAAGCTTGGAGCAGATAGGTTATTGTGCAGGAGGAGGAGATTCCAGCCTGAAGGGCTGCTGCCCTTCTGGGCAGTTCACACTGCACTTCATTTTTGTTTAATGAGGTTCCAGGTGTGCTAAATGGGGGGCTAATCTGCTGGAGCTGACTGAGGGATTTCTTTTGGGATCTGGTCTGGAGGATAAACTGAAGAGGTGTCTGGAAGATATTGGAAGGAAGAATCTAATTATTCATGGACATAAGTGAGTACAGACTGGTGTGTTAGATCCCATTGACTGTGTACTTCTGCTATCCTTCTTGCATCAGAGACAGCTTGTGCTCAAAAGTGGACATGGTTCATGGTGCCCCTGTGTAGCTCACCCCATTATTTGCTGCTGCAAGAACTGTGCTCAGAATCTTTAGGAGGAAGATAGATGTCCTCTAGTTACAAATTAAGGTTGCCATGGTTACCCTGCACTCATCCAAGTTCAAGTTTCAATAAAAACATAAAAAAATACCCCTGCACTGATTAGTGAGCTGGAAGTGTGAATGTGACTGTGTGCCTGGCTGCTAGTGCACCTACTGGGAAAAGAACCTTGGGACCAAATCAGCAGGCTCCTACGGGGGTAGTGCTATAGATATTTGGTCCGTATTTGGGTTTGCCATGTTTTTCTGGTTGAAACTAACCCAGTTGAGACTAACCCCCAGCACATATAGACCCCACTAGGGTCCTCTAGGAGGCCACAGCACCCCCAGTGTGGACCGCACCCTCTAAATACACCACTGCTGTACTACTGTTTGGCATTACTTTTCAATGCATCCTGCAATAATTGCTAAGAGTCACTTGTGTTTTTAACTCACTGACCCTGGGCTCCCTCTCTAAGGTCCAGGTTCTCGCTCAGTCCAGGCTCTTTCACTCTGAATCCAGCAAGGCCTTCAGGCTCCCCTTTTGTAGTCCCCCCTCCTTGATTAAATCAAATCTGGTACTTTGCCCTGCATAAGCGCAGGTTTGCTTTAAAGTGAAAATGAGGTACATTTAGTTTACTAAATGTGTTTCATAACCAGTTGCTATTTTTATAAATATATTACTTTGTCTCCTTTTTCTCATCCTTTGTTGCCTCTCAATGTTGATGATCTATTGCAGTCTCTTTGCATCCACTTCTTGTCTACATACATACACTTCAGCAATGGCTGCATGGTATCTCTTATGGCAAGTCTCCTGAACGTGACAATCGTAGATCATGCCTGTTTAATGTTTGTACAAAAAGCCATTTGTAGTCTCCATTGTAAGCCTGAGTGTCAGGGTGGCAACACAGGAGCCAATTGAAAGATAGGAACAGAACATTTTCACCCTATAACAGGATATGCTTGGTCAAAGATCTTCATGGCAGGATCGGGAATGATTTTAATAAAAGCTGCAAATTTAAAAATGGCTTTTCAAAATCCATCAACATGTTAAATCCTAAATTTATTTTAATGTAAACTGATTTTCCTGTTTTTAGCATGGTTGCAGGGTTTCCTGCATTTCCCTGTGTGATTCTACTTGTTGCCTAGAGTTGTTCCTTAGGCAATGAGCCACTACAGTGAGTTATGGTCTTGGGTCCCACACGCTAGCTTTGTATAGGAATATCACCACTACTCCAATCATGAGAGCGGTAGTACAGAACCTGCAGGAGATCTGGCAATTTCTATGATATGTGGCATTAACATGCTCATAATTATTCTCCTGGGCCTGTTTTACAAAGTGTTATAATAGGTGAGTGCAAATGGGGAACATTTTCCCTTCTACACAGTGTATTACAGACCCCATAGGAAATAAAGGATTGAAGCATTAACCTTGATTGAAAACATTAACCTTTACACAGACCTCGCCAAATCAAACATCAAAGTTTCACTAGTGAAGCTTGGGGATTATGGAAATTCTTTCCATGGGTGGTTTGTTTCCCTGCTGATTGTTTTAGCCCAAGTAGCAAGGATTGGCGACACTGTCAACCAATAAACTGGGATGCTTGCATAGTTACACATTCTGAATGTAAGTGCTGCTGGGGGAAAGGAGAAAACATAAAGGGAGCTCTCAGCCTTTATCAGTATTGCTATGGAATTAACGTTTATCCGGCTGCCTGGATTGTAATCCTGGGATATAATTAAAAAATCAGTATTAACAAGGAAAACGGTGTGCATCAAAATGTAATCAATTCTGCAGAAGCTTAACCATCTGCTAAAGGTTAAGTCCATGCATGGATACTGATGTCAGACTATTTATATGCAGGATTTGGCTCTCGGTGAGTGTTTGGACCCTTTAATCTAGTGTACTGATGAGGTGAACATCTGCAGGCAGATATCCCTGACATGGTGCTCAGCTGCTAGAGGGGGCAGCTGCTTCATCATGGTTAGCAGGATAAACTTCTAGCGTATCACTAGGCAATTTACTTCCCTCTATGCTTAATATCTAAGCCAATGCTATTATGATATTACACGCTGTTTACATACTATAATGTTATTGTAGGACCTTATCATCATAAGTGCATTCCACTAGAATCAAGCATATTTAAACAACCGTGCTTTGTTTTGTATTGAATGATGGATAGAAAATGTTTTTATGTATGTACAGATACATAGAGCACCACACATGCATAAATGTAGAGATAGCTATAGATATACATTATACATATGATCTTGTGTGTACATATATTATTATTATTATACAGGATTTATATAGTGCAAACAGTTTGCTCAGCGCTTTACAATATAACGGAAGACAATACAGCAACAATACAGTTCAATACAAGAGGGTTAGGAGGGCCCTGCTCCTTGGAGCTTATAATCTAAGAGTGAGGGGCTGGTGGTACAAAAGGTAATAACTGTGGGGGATGGACTGGTAGAAGGAATAGAAGATTTCGTCAATAGCTGAAGGCAAAATAGGCTTCCCTGAAGAGATAGGTTTTCAGAGATCGCCTAAAAGTGGGCAGAGTAGGCGATAGTCTGATAGATTGAGATAGAGAGTTCCAAAGGATGGGGGAGGCTCTGGAGAAGTCCTGGAGACGAGCATGGGAGGAGAAGACAAGGGAGATAGAGAGCAGAAGGTCATGGGAGGAGCAGAGAGGACAGTTTGGGTGTTAATGTTTTGAATTTTATTCATTGGGCAATGGGAAGCCAGTGAAGGGATTGGCATAGAGGGATGGCAGATACAGAACGATTAGTAAGGTGGATGAGTCTGGCAGCAGCATTCATGATAGACTGAAGAGGTGATAGCCTACGATTAGGTAGGCCAATGAGGAAGGAGTTACAATAGTCAAGGCGAGAGATAACCAGGAAGTGAATAAGTCGCTTAGAAGTTTCAGAGGTTAAGAACGGGCGTATCTTGGAGATATTGTGGAGGTGAAGTCTACAAGACTTGGACAGTGATTGATTTGGGCCTGAAAGGACAGATGGGAGTCTAGGATTACACCTAGTACTCTGGCATGAGGGGAGGAACTGATGGTTGTATTAGTGATCTTGATGGAGGTCAGGGGAGGGGGCATGGGCTGGAGGGCATAGTATGAGCTCAGTTTTAGAAAGATTTAGTTTGAGAAAGTGGAGTGACATCCATGCCGACATGTCACTTAGTAGGTTAGTAATGCGAGAGGAGACCGAAGGGGTGAGGTGAGGAGTAGATAGATTTGTGTGCCATCAGCATAGAGATGGTACTTAAAACCGTGGGAGTTTATCAAGTGACCAAGGGAGGAGGTGTAGATGGAGAAGAGAAGGGGTCCAAGGACAGAATCTTGAGAGACCCCTACAGAAAGAGGGAGTGGAGAGGAGGAGACAGAGTTATAGGTAGCACTGATAGGTAGGAGAAAAACCAGGAGAAAGTAGAGTTTTGGAGGCCAAGAGAGTGGAGTTTTTTGAGGAGGAGGGGATGGTGAACAGTATAAAAAGCCGCAGAGAGGTCAAGTAGTAAGAAGTCAAGTAGTAAGAGTATGGAGTAGTGGTCATTTGTTTTAGCAGTTAGTAAATCATTAGTGAGTTTTAGTAGGGCAGTTTCAGTGGAGTGTAGTATATATATAAAATAAAGATTGTGATACTTGGGGGGTCAGGGGTCAGTAGCCAGCCGTCTTTGTAAAAGCAAACAGTTTCTACTTCTTCAAAACAAAAAAGCTTTTCTTCAACAAAAACTGTCCACAAACTTTTGTAATAACACCAAAATGTGGCTCACCACCAGCATAAGCCTGTCCCACCACAGGGTTTAATGTTTCTGACTGCTTCAGGTGTCCAGCAAAATGGTCACCACAGTCCAGTAGCGTCTCAGCAGGCAAACAGTCCACAGCCCTCTAAACAGCCCTCCTGTTTCATCCAAAACCTCATGGACACTTGCTGGCTGCTTTCTTCTTTTTTCAGTCCTCTCTTGCAGGCAGGTTAAACCCTACAGGACCAAGATACCTGGCCAGTGTTGAAGGCTCTTTCTCACCCAATATCTCTCCAAGCTTTCATATTCAGTGAATCATATCAGGACTTAAAAATCCTGAGAAGACTGCAAATCAGCCTTCCCCTTTCTCAATGGATCACCCTGAAATTCCTCACCATGCATGGGCAAGACTGTCTGAGTATTTCACATTGCCTCTTTTATTGTTCTCCTTAAAAGGACCACAACCCAAACAATGAAAACATATATCTCCCATTTAGAACCCAACCCTGGCATCCTGTACGATATATATATATATATACTGTACATATCTATGTGATCTATGCAAGAGACCGGTTGCCAGGGGGTTCATTGAACAGTGCAGATAGATCCTCAGCTTGACAGTGCCAGAATAGGTATGGAACCAACTTCACTCGGCAGAGCCAGGGCATTGGACTAGTGACACCTCTCCTCTTGTCTCTCAGGTAAGCAAGTACTGACATGACTGAACTTTTTAGATGTTTGTACAGAGGGCATTCTTCTCACTGATCGCCAATGTAGGGGAACTTTCTGGCCACTAACCATATACTGTATGTTAGGAGGCATGCTTGCTCTGACTACCAATGTAAAGGTCATCTCTTTCCACTGGTCACCAGTGCAACGGGTCATTCTTTTCACTGACCAGAAATATAAAGGGGTACTTTCTACTGACCAACAGTTTGATAGGACAGTTTTCCACTGACATCCAATGTAAGGGAGTATTACTTACACTCATGTACAAACCTCAGCACACTGATTTTATTAAAATGAAACTGTTTCATTACATAAGATTTTCTACACACAGCCTACCTTAAATAAATACTTCAGGAGTAATGTACTTAGAATGCAGAAGTCAGGAGTGTGAAATGTAAAACACAGTGAGGGGAAGTTATCAAAACTAGAGCTGACAGGATTTGGAGCAGTTGTGCATATCAGCCAGTCAGTTTCTATCTGCAGCTTGTTCAGTTAAGCTTTGAAAATGAAAGATAGCAGCTGATTGGTTGCCATGAACAGCTGCTCCAGATTCTGGCTGCCCCATTTTCGATAAATTCTGCCTCAGTGTCAGGGAACAGGATTGTGTAACTCACAATCCCCCTTACAGAATACAAACAAATGCCCCCACAGTACACATTTCCCCTAATATCCCTAAATCCCTCCTCCCACCCTACCCTCTCAATACAGAATCCCCTTCCAGCACAGACTGACATCCCCAGCACAGATCCCTCTGCACAGACTGAACCCCCTCAGCACAGACTGACCCTCCCTGCAAGCACAGACCCTTAAGTGCAGACCAACCTCAAAAGCACAGACAATTGCCCAGCACAGATTGAATTCCCCCTTCACAAACCAACCCCCTCAGCAAGGACCAATTGCCTGCCAAACACAAACCCCTCAGCAAAGACCGACTATTTCCCAGCACAGACCCTTCAGTGCAGATCAATCCCCCCAGTTGAGACTAACCCCCAGCACATATGGATCCCTCTAGGGTCCTTTAGGAGGCCACAGCACCCCCAGTGTGGGCCGCACTCCCTAAATACACCACAGCTGTGCTACTGTTTGGCATTACTTTTCAGTGCATAGTGCAATAATTGATAAGAGTCACTTGTGTTTTTAACTCACCGACTACAGGCTCCCTCTCTAGGGTCCAGGTTCTTGCTCAGTCCAGGCTCTTTCATCCTGAATCCAGCAGGGACTTCAGGCTCCCATTTTGTAGTTCATGGACTCTGGGCACCCTATTTCATAGTCCAGGTCCTCCAGTCTATCCCTTTCCTATTTGCAGAATAGGGCCCCCTCTTAATTAGTCCAGGGCCTCCATGCTCCCTCTCTTCTAGTTTAGTACCTCCATGCCGTAGTCCAGGGCCTTTACTCCATACGCTCCCTCTCCTAGTCCAGTGCCTCCACTCCACACCTCCTTTCCTAGTCCAGGGCCTCTACTATACGCCTCCTCTAGTTCAGAACCTCTGTTCCACACCCCCTCTCCTTGTCCAGGACCTCCGCTCCACATCCCTTGTCCAGTCCTTATGTCCCTAAAAATACACCAAAATCATTCTTAGTGGACACAAACACAGCGTAACACAAAAAATTCCTGCTAAATCTAAAAGATAATACTGTATTGAATTATTAAATAAAGTTCTGTATGTGAATGAGGTCTTGTCTTGGGGCGCAATCCAGTAGCATATCATTCATGGGTGCAAATGAGTGCAGTGCACACGGGTCCTGAAGGTGATGAGGCCCACTGTACTCCGACAGACACTGCAGTCATGGATGATACATGTTCCAGGCATTACAGCTGCTCCTGTCATTAAGTACATACCAGGGGCGGACTGACCATTTGGAAACTCAGGCACTGCCCAAGGGCCCGGGGTCAGTAGGGAGCCCCATGAGATGACCCTGGTACCTTTTTTATAGGCTTTTTTTGAGTTTGAGTTTTTTGAGTTTGGGCAAAGACACAGGGGCCCCGTGATCCCCTATTGCCCGGGGTCCCCATGAGTTGTCAGTCCGCCCCTGGTACTTACAGAGCCGCTATGTTTATACACCACTGGCCTGGATTCTCCTCCCTCCACCTCTCCCAGCAATCTCCTGCACTGTGCTCCTGCACTGTCTGCAGAAAGATGCCTATGGGGTGGAGCAGATGGAGCTGCCCACTGCCACTGACAAGTGCTGGCAGGATAGGCGCTCATTGCTGAGTTTAAAGATCCCACCGATGCCGGCTGCAAGAGTTCATTCTGAGGAAGGAGAAGGGAGGAGAATCCAGGTCGGCAGTGTATCAAATCAGTGGTGCTGTATGTGCTTGGTGACAGGCAGAAGTGTGGTAGGAGCTAATTTGGAGGGGTATTGTAAGATGTCAGTGGGGGACTTGAGAAGGGGGATTGAGATGGCAAGGAGGAAGGGGGTAAGAGCAGTGTCTGCTGCTTGTTCTGCACTGTACATTCCCTATTTAACATTATCACATTCTGTACATTCTGGGCAAGAAAATCCATATGAATGAGTCCTTAATTTTTTAATTATTTTTTTATTACAATTTATTTTTTTTTACAGCACTGTTGGGGGGTAGGAGAGGGTCTTTGATAAAATATCAGAGGTCTGACAGACCCCTGAGGTCTCACCTTTGAGACATAGATAGGGATTAAGGACATAGATTCCTCAAACTTTTCTCTCAGCTGCACTAAACAGTGAATGAACACAGTTTACTTTGCTTCAGTTATGAGTGAACACAGTGAGTGATCAGTACCGATCACTCACTGTGTTCATTAAGGAAAAGAAGGGGCCAGTAAATATGACTTCTTTACTGGCCCCACCCAGCTCTCCATCCTGAAAGGTTTCCCCTGCTTGGCTGCAGCAGTTGACAGGAGGGAACGAAGGGGCAGCCAACAACGTTACGAGGGGCAGAGCAGAAGGGGAATCAGATATAGGCAGGACAGGATAATCAGTCTAGTGCATGAAGGCATGTACTAGTACTGACCCTCTGTAGTTCCCCCTCCCTGCTACTGAAAGCCGGCTGGTAAGGAGAGTAGGGAAACTGGCAGTGCTTCAGGGGACAGGGGCACAAAGGAATGTCCAGACAGCTGGGGGAATTGGACAGTGGACAGAAAGGGCTGATTGGTGTGTGTGTGTGTGTGGAGGGGGGGGGGCAATTACAGGCACTGGTCCCCTGTGTGGCCCTCTCTGCAGCATCTGAAAACTGGTGGGAGGGAGAGGACCAGAAGCTTTGCTTCCAGCTACTGAAGAGAGAGCAACACAAGGGATTGGCTCCTGTAATTGCCCCCCCCAACACCATACCTATCACTCCTTCCTGTCCGCTGTCCATATCCCCCAAGTGCCCGGGGCCCATACAGTAGGAGCAGTGCTACTCCCTTATCAGTGGCTCTGGCTGCGACTGCCTATAGTGTGCAATCTACAACAGTACACTACATGCAAATGCAAACTGATATTAGGATCTATATAACCGGCCAGGCTGTGGCACCCTCATAATTGCAGTAACCCTTGCAGGCTGTACCCCTTCACTTCCATAAGTATGCCACTGATCTACTGAACAAAGGTGTCGAACCTTTGATACCATTGTCCAATAAATACTTTGATTTATTCTTTTTGTGTCATGACCTTTTGTACTGGATGCTCCCCAATGACCATACATTTTATAGTAGGAATCAATTGGAAAAATGTATGGAATTCTGGATAAAAGTTGGGTGAATTTTGTGTGAAAACATTTATTAAGTGACCCCTTCAAGTGCCACCAGTAGGATATGTAACTGAAGATAAAAAAAAAGGAAAAATACCAAATGTGACCACCAGATGGGGCCCCAGAACACCTCTATTTCATTCTCTTTGTGTTTATTGAACAGTGTAGATGACATTTGTTCCTCCACATCCAAAAGCAATATTTCTGCTTTTAGCAAATGATGGAGAATTAAAGACCCTAATTATTCCTTTTATTCCTCAGGCACATCAGTGTAGAGTCCTCTGTCCTTGAGTTTCTACATCTGAATACCTTTTATAGTTTATACAAGGGATCCAAATCCTGTTAGATAATTATTTTAATGTAAATAATAGAGAATGCAGCAACATTCAAGGATTCGTTTCCATATGCTATTAGAAACAAATGAGTAACAGCTCACCAGAGTCTACCTACATTTGAAATACCTTTTTTGGGTGAAAAGTGTGACCTGGTATTAAAAGGGCCAATCCATCCAAAAGTTACATTTTAATTATAGGTGGAGAACGATGGCCCTAACTTCTTATATGTCTTGAATTCTCTAAGATATATTTAAGACAAATATATATCTATTCTATAACTCCTGATTCTCCTGTGGTCCACTTGAAAATTTAGGCTGTGGGTTGCTTGATGGTGTATGCAGAGCCTGACTCTTGTACTTGGGGAGATAAGGTGAGTGTCTTATCTCTTGCCATGGTGGGGTGGGGGGGGGGGGTTGCCAGTGCATGGGGGGCATTGGTAGTGGAAGGCTCTCTCGGGTGGGGGTGGAGCTGGGGTGTTGTTGGTCAACGTCAGGCTCTCTTTGTAGGGGAGGGGGGTGTTGGTCGGTGTCAGAGTCTCTCCGTGGGGAGGGGAGCCAATTTTTGTGTTGCCTAGGGCAGCACAAAACCTAAATACGCCACTGAGTACACCTTACAGTAGGTATCCCCATTGGATCAGTGGATGCACTCTCAGAGACCTAGGGTGGCACAACCAAGGGTGGACTGACCATTCCGGCACTTGGGCACTGCCCAAGGGCCCGGGGTCAGTAGGGGGCCCCATGAGATGCCCCTGGTACCTTTCATAGGCTGTTTTGGGTGTGGTTTGACTGTGGGTGAGGACACAGGGGCCCCATGATCCCCTATTACCCGGGGGCCCCATGAGTTGCTAGTCCGCCCCTGGGCACAACCAACATTTGCGGGACATAGCCCACCCCAGCACCCCCCTAGATCCGAACCTAGAATTTAGAAAGTTCCTTTTCACTTTTTGCTCATTTAAAACATATGGTGCAAACACACAATGCCTGTCTGCAACACGTGCTGAAACCATACCACAAATCACAGGTAAAAGGTGCAGAGCCAGGCAGAGTGGCTCTGTGACTCATGATTGCCAATCACAAATGTAAATGCAGCTTTTTCTAATTTCTCTCCACTCTATGCAAAACTAAAGAAAAATGTTTTGTCTTTAGTTATACTTTAGGAAGTGTTTTGTGAAAACAAGGACTGTGGCATATGTGTGCAGTGTGTAGGCTTGCACTATTCAAAGAAAAAGTATGAGATTAAAAAAAAAATTATCTATGCTTACCTCTATGCTGCAACATTGGTATTATGCTGCAAATGTCCCACATCGGCTCTAACACCCCAGTCACATCAAGCCCGACTTTGAAATCGTGCGACTTACAGTAAAGTCACACGATTTCAAAGTCGGGGGACATGGCGATTTCAGATGCGATTTGCAAGACATCTGCCACAGATGTCTATGCAAATCACACCAAATGTAGTGCATGTACTACTTTAGAAATTGGTGCAGCTCTGACCAAGTCAGAACCTCACCGATATGTCCGATGTAATTGCGAGCAATACGGTGTGACTTGGCATGCGAATTGCAAGTCACAAGGCATGCACATCGCATGCCAAATCACATCCAGTGTGACTGGGGTGTAAGACTGAAAATTCAGAGATCACATGACTGCTGAGCACTCATTTCTCTGTTTGCGCCTAGCAGAGTGTATTGACGGTCAGTTACTGCTTTCCGTTTTGCTCCTCCAGCACTCACTGAAGCATTGGGCTGGGGTGGGAGCAGCTGGTTCCAGTTCTCAGCCACTCATTGAACACAGAGTCAGCTCTCAATCAGGCAGTGGGGTGGAACCCAACAATAGTGTTGCGATGCTGCTCAAGCCTGGAGTGGCTCTGCCCCATCAGCTGATAGCTGGCAATAGTCCACTATCAGCTGACTCTGGGTCACAGGAGGACAAAAGTAATGACCCTGTGACCCGCAAGAGAAGTATGGTCAAAAAAGCTTTGGTCATAATTTGCTTTTAAAGCGGTAGTAAATCACAAAAGTAAATCTAAAAAAATCTCCCTGCAAGTTAAGAGCATAATGTGCTAGTATGCATCGCATAGCAGCACATTATGAAAGACTTACCTGAAAATGACTCCCTCCAGCAGTGCGCTGTCATGGCTCCCCGAGGCTTCCATCTTCATCTGCTCTTCCTTCCGTGTTTGCAGGCTGCAGCCATTTGGCCCAAGCCGCAGTGACTTCACTCACGTTTTGGCCGCTTCATGGCTCTCTCAATGGTCGGCACACTATCCATTGAGAGTGCAGTGCGCATGCGCAGGTGAAATCACCGGTGCTGCAAAAGTAAATATCTCCTAAATGGTACATGTTTAGGAGATATTTACAGTACCTACAGGTAAGTCTTAGTAACCACTTGCCCTCCTGAGGATTTAACCCCCTTCCTGACCAGGCCATTGTTTGTGATACAGCGCTGCATTACTTTAACTGACAATTGCGCGGTCATGCAACGCTGCACCCAAATGAAATTTACATCTTTTTTCCCCACAAATACAGATTTCTTTCGGTGGTATTTGATCGCCTGTGCGGTTTTTATTTTTTGAGCTATAAAAAAGGCTGACTATTTTGAGAAAAAAAACAATATTTTTTTACTTTTTTGCTATTAAACATGTCCAGTAAAAATGTGGAATAGACTCCCTCAAGAGTTGGTTCTGGCCAGCTCAGTGGATTGCTTTAAAAAAGGCCTGGATTGTTTCTTAGATACACAGAATATAACTTGACACTAATATTTATAGGTAAAGTTGATCCAGGGAATATCCGATTGCCTCTCGGGGGATCAGGAAGGAATTTTTTTCCCCTGCAGGAGTAAACTGGATCGTGCTTTGCTGGGTTTTTTTTGCCTTCCTCTGGACCAACTGTGGGTATAGGATTATAATTTTCTTTTAATGGTTGAACTGGATGGACATTTGTCTTTTTTCAGCCAGACTAACTATGTAACTATGTAACTATTTATGCCCCTGGCTCTCATAAAGCCTTGAGCAACTCTCTTGGAGTCTTTAAAGAACCATTTGGCTTCAGTTTCGAGATGTTAAACGCAGATCATGATGGAAGTGTAGGTTTCAGCATGCTTTCAGTGAGCTTCAACATTACTTGAAACAAGTTGAAAGCCCGTTGAAGCCTTCTAGCAACTTGTTTAAAGTGACAGTCAGCAACCCCTAAACTGGAGCTGAGGGTAGTTTAAAGACTTCAAGTAAGCTGCTCGAAGCTTGCTGAAAGCTTTGTCAAATCTCTCTTTTCCCAATTGTATGTTTAATGTGGCTGGAGGGTTAGGTATAAGGGGTGCTGTATACAGTAATACAATAGAGATCTGCCTTACCAGCATTTTACATATTGCTTGTTGCTGCTTGGCGTAAGCTCAATTCTAACTTTTTTTTTTTTTTTTTAAAGTCAAAGAGCAATGTTTAATATATAACAACACATAGCAACCAATTAAAAAATGAGCATCCCAATGCTGATTGCAGAAACTGAGATCTGATGAGTGCTCTGTAGATCAATGCTAGTTCTACCGCCTTATTAATTAAGCCTTAAAGAGGTTACAACTTCAACTTCTAAATTCGAAAAATGAAAGCTGGCCAACATGAATGCAGCTCCTCAGTAATCATCTTTCATTGTTGTGTAAGCTCTAAAGGAAAAAAGGGGAAATCTGATTGGTAGCTAGTAGCATTGCTCTTCCACTTCATTGCTGCTTTATGGAATAAGCCTGTCTGGCAGTGCTTTCACGGTGTTCAAGGATTAAAAGAGAACCAGTCACCACTAAGCCTGTAAAAGAATTGTAATATTTATTCTTAAAGGGGAACTAAACCCTCCTATAGTTTTCAGCCAAGGAAGCTGCCATCTTAGCCTCTGTTTGATCTTAAACTGCCATGGTGCTGCACATGTGATCAGTTATGACAACAGACATTTGATGCTTTGACAGTTTGTTTGAGAACACAAGCAGCTGTGACAGTTACATTCCCTGGATTGTAACTGTCTATTTAAACTCTTAAAATTGATAGGTTTAGTACCACTTATTATTTATTTATTTCAGGTACTTATATAGCACTGTCAATTTACACAGCACTTTACATATATATTGTACATTCACATCAGTCCCTAACCCTCAAGGGGTGTACAATCTAAGGTCCCTAACTTATATTCATACATACACATACTAGGGCCAATTTAGACTGGATCCAGTTTAACCTACCAGCATGTCTTTGGAGTGTGGGAGGAAACTGGAGTACCCCGAGGAAACCCACGCATACACAGGGAGAACATGCAAGCTCCAGGCAGCTGGTGCCATGGTTGGTATTTGAACCAATGACCCCTGTACTGCCAGGTGGAAGTGCTAACCATTTAGCCACTGTGCTGCCCGTTTAAAGTGTTACTAAACCCAGGAGCCTGCATTCACTATATCTGGTCTCCCACAGTACACACAACATGGAAGTGCAATTATTTTAGTAAATATAAACTGCTAAATACCTTTTCTCATCAGCAGTTAGACCAGACTTGTGACTTCTATCAGTGTCCAGCAGAGTACTGGTTAAGCCCGGGTTCACATATGTGCGATGAGGTATATCTCATGTGATTCACACAGCAACTACACCGCATTCCTGTGCAAATCACATGCAATTTGTGTGCGGTGCAATTGGAGACATACATTTTGTATAGCTCTATTCGCACCGTACTGGCACCCTTTTTTGGGTCCACACTAGAATTGGATTGCATAGGTATTCACACCTATGCGATCCGGTTCTGCACATCACACCATGTTTTGCGGACTGCTTTCTGGGTGTTGTTAACTTAATATACACACCCGCAGTGGTTCGAATGAACGGTGCGATTCTGATGCGGTGCAGAATTTGCACTGAAAACGCTGAGAATTCTGCACCGCATCAGTGTAAACCAGGGCTTTTAGCTTGTAGGAGAAGTTTTCTTTCTGCTCTAGGAGGATGCAGAACCCCTAACCTCTGTCTGACCAGTGCTGATTAGCCATGTGCTGATCACATGCACTCTCCCAAGAAAAAAAAAAAACCTCCCTAGCGATACACACTAAGCTAAGCTTGTGCATAAGTTCAGTCTGTCTTATCAGCATGAACATTTAAACAAGAGGAGGGGCAGAGAAAACAGGATCGAATGGCCTTTTTACACAATGCAGAGGATTAACCCCTTAGGTTCCACAGTGATTATAACAAGCATGCTTTACTGCATATACAGACTGGTTTTACTGTTGTGGGTTTAGTAACACTTTAAATTACCCACTTCAATACTTCAATGTATTCTGCTACATTTCTTTGGTGAAAATAATAATAATTGAATTTGTATTTTTTTTTAAATGTTTATGTTTTTTATTTTTTATTACAGTTTTTCTTTTTTTTTACTATTTTATTTTTCAGGACACTGTGGCCAAAGCAATACAATGTTACCATAGTAACATTGAACTACTCTGGGCAAGTGATCAGGATTTTATTTTTTTTAACACATAATGATTGCTAATACCAAAGTATTTCATTGATATTTGCAATCATTGTTACTGAATGAAACTGATTCATTCAGTCTTTTGTTGTGATTAGCTGTGATTGAGCAAAGCAGATCACATGATACAGATGGGCTGTGATTGGCCCTGTCTGTATCATGTGACTGCCTTGACCAGTCACAGCTAACAACATAATTGTATACAATGGATGGCATGACAGGAAGCCATCCTTTGTATACAATTGACATGTGATCTGCTGTGATTGGTCATAGCGGTCACATGACACTGGCAACGAGCTGGTGTAGTGATATGTTATCGGCTGTGTCCCGTGAACACAGCCGGTGACAGATCGCGCCACTGCTTGGCCTGCGGCGGTGTGAGCGGCTTGTTTTGACAGGATGTCATATGACACCCCGTCACAACAGCGAGTGTCCCGCCGTCAATCTGCTATAGGCTGGACGGGAAGGTGTTAATAACATTGTGCAAGCTTGCATTTAAAACATGTATATATACCTCCTTACCAGGGTCGGACTGACCATTTGGAAACTTGGGCACTGCCCAAGGGCCCGGGGTCAGTAGGGGGCCCCATGAGATGCCCCTGGTACCTTTTTTCAAAGGCTTTTTTGAGTTGGGGCAAGGACACAGGGGCCCTGTGATCCCCTATTGCCCAGGGGCCCCATGAGTTGTCAGTCCACCCCTGCTCCTTACTTAAAGCAGAACTAAATCCTCCTATCATTTTCAGCCAAGGAAGCTGCCATTTTAGCTTCTGTTTGATCTTAAACTGCCATGATGCTGCACATGCGATCAGTTATGACACCAGACATTTGATGCTTTGATGGTTTGACAGGTTGGTTAAGAACTCAAGCAAATGTTACAATTTTCATTCCTGGCTGCTGGGAATGTAACCAATTTTTGAGGGCCAGTTCACACTAACTTGTGCTAAAATGGATGGAAAATGGATGTACATTTCCATCCATTTTAGTCGCATGCTGAAGTCCGTTGACATGCATTTTAGTGCACGTTAAAGCGTACTGTATTTTCACAGGATATCTTGTGCATTGCACTGACATCTGCTTACTTCTGTTGCGCTGCGCAAAAATGCATACATATTGCATTGTTATGGTTTGAATAGGACTCAATGGAAATGATTGTTTTTCAGATGTCCTTCTTGGTAGGCATTTTACAGCTGCACTAAAGCACAGATCAACGCACTGGTGTGAATTGGCCCTGACACTGTTAAATCGATGAATTTAGTTAGTCTCTAAAGTGGAACTATACTTATGGATTTAGCTGTTTCCAAAAACAGCTACATTTATTTATTTCAGATACTTACATAGCACCGTCAATTTATGCAGCACTTTACATATATATTGGACATGCTGCTTTCCCTCTCTCTGCACAGCAGAGAAATACAAAGCAGCATATCTCCCTAGTAAAACAGAACACAGCATACAGTGTAAGCACAACACAGCACACAGTTAACCCTTTGATCACCCCAAATGTTAACCCCTTCCTGCCCAGTGTCATTAGTACAGTGTCAGTGCTTTTTATTAGCACTGATCACTGTATTGGTGTCACTGGGGATGTCAGTGACAGTCAGTTCCCACCCAGTGTCAGAATGCCTGCTGCAGTCCCGCTATAAGTTGCTGATTGACACCATTACTAGTGTTAAAAAATTAATAAATAAAAATTCCAGTATCTATACTGCCATTTGTAAACACTATACCTTTCACGTAAACCAATTAATTTACATGTATTGGAATTTTTTTTTAGCAAAGACATGTTGCAGAATACATTTTTGTCTAAATTTATAATGAAATTTGATTTTTGAAATTTTTTATTGGATATGTTTTATAGCAAAAAGTAAAACAAAGTTTAAAATTGACAGTCCTTTTTTTGATTATAGCGCAAAAAAACCCACGAAAAACGTGGAGACGATCAAATACCACTAAAAGAAAGCTCTATTTGTGGGAAAAGAATGACATAAATTTCATTAATGTACAGCGTTGCAATATTCTGTGTATCTAAGAAACAATCCAGGCCTTTTTTAAAGCAATCCACTGAGCTGGCCAGAACCATCTCGAGGGAGTCTATTCCACATTTTTACTGAACATGTTTAATAGCAAAAAGTCAAAAATATTGTTTTTTTTCTCAAAATAGTCAGCAATTTTTTTTATAGCGCAAAAAATAAAAACTGCACAGGTGATCAAATACCACCGAAAGAAAGCTGTATTTGTGGGGGAAAAAGGACGTAAATTTCATTTGGGCGCAGTGTTGCATGACAGTGCAATTGTCAGTTAAAGTAACGCAGCGCTGTATTGCAAAAAAATGGCCTGATCAGGAAAGGGGGGTAAATTCTCTGGAGGACAAGTGGTTACCCTAGGTTCACACCTAAGCATTTTCCACAGCAGTTCACATCTCCATTTTTTCACCAGGTGCATTTTTTGGAAAGGGTCAGGGACTGATTAAATGCAAAAAGTAGCATTTTTTGGTTCTACGGACTGTAATGGAAATGCTGCAGAAAAGCATGTAGTGCATTTTTGCTATTTTTTTTAATGTATTTTTGATGCGTTTTGTTTTTTAAATCTGCCTAGCAACAAGAAAAAAAGCAAAACGCATCAAAAATGTGTCAAAAATGCATGTGCAAAAAATGCAAAACGCACTGCTGAAGCAAACTGCATAGGTGTGAACCTGGCCTAGCCTGTGCATTGAGGTTCGCCATTTTGAATGTGCTGCCATTGCATGACAATGCATATTTTAAAGCAGAACTAAACCCTTCGATTTAACAGTTTTCCAAAAATAGTTCTTTTCAAGGCATGATGTGAACAATAACTGTCACAGCTGCTTGTGCTCTCAACCAATCTGTCAAACCATCGAATAGCTGGTGTCATACCTGATCGCATGTGCAACACCGTGGCAGTTGCAGATCAGACCGAAGCTAAGATGGCAGATTCCTTGGCTGTAAAGGATGGGGGGGGGGGGGGGTTAGTTCCACTTTAATGGACATGCACAATTTTCCTTTACAATACAGCACACCGCAACGCACAGATGGTCAGTATATGTGAATCGCAGTGCACTGATTAGGTGTTTTATGTGTTACCATGCATTGCAGTAAAGCGTGATAAAACGCAATATAATTGGTTGAACGCTTGTTCACGCTTTGTGCAGTGATCTGAGTTTTTTGCATCTGATCACTGCAGGTCACTGCAAAGGCACATAGAAAATGATGGTTTTCTGTGTCCTTCATGACACCATATTGTTGTGTACGTGTGTTGCAGTAGAATGCAACCTGTCTGCATTTTAGTGCAATCCCCATGAACACAAGTAAATGCGATGCAGCTGAAAAAAGAATTGGAAGCATTCATTGTTAGTATTTTGAGCCTTCCAGGTCATGTCATTTCACAGCGGGTGACATGAAAACGCAGAACAACTCGTATGAAGACACAGTTTCTAGCTTTACATTTTTGCATTTCAGATTTCATGCTCAACTTCAGCGCTCATTGATGCGCATTTTGTTCATGCTTTGACGTTCATCGTAATGCATTTTTTTCTAGTCAATAAAAATGATTTAGGGTTTGATAACGGGGGCTGGAAATGCATGCAAATGCATCATACATGAGTTTTCATGCATTACAATTGACATCAAAAGGTATAAGGCTCAGCCGGCACTATTCTGGGTCCTGCGTGCTGCTTTAGGAGACACAGTAGCCCATTCATTTGAATGGAGCGCTGTACCATTGGGAAAAGCAGGGAAAAGGTCCCCAGTCTTTTTTTCCAAAATGCACCTGCAAGGCAGCCACACAGAACCGCATGGTGGTGCAGCACCATTGGGGGTTCACACAGCTAAAAACATGCTGCGTTTTCAGACATGGGGGTGACATTAAAGAACAGTTTGGCTGTAGGTGCAGGAAAACGTACGGTTTACACGCAGTCCTGCACCTGCAGTAGTGTGCACCTAGCCTTAGGCAGAGTTCCATCTATGCAGATTGTGGATGGTGCGATTTCACAGTGCAGTTTGCAGTGCGTTTTGCATTTTTAACACGTTTTGTTGTGCTTTATGGTGTTTCATTTTGCTAATAGGAAAGTATTGACTTTGATGCAACTTTGGATGGGTGTGACTTTGATGCGACTTTCATGTAACTTTGGATGGGTGTGACTTTGATGCGACTTTGATGTAACTTTGGATGGGCGTGACTTTGATGTGACTTTGATGTAACTTTGGATGAGTGTGACTTTGATGCTACTTTGGATGGATGCAACTTTGATGTGACTTTGACGCAACTTTGGATGAGTGTGACTTTGATGCAACTTTGGATGGATGCAACTTTGATGTGATTTTGATGCAACTTTGGATGGGTGTGACTTTGATGCAACTTTGGATGGATGCGACTTTGATGCAATTTTTTTAATTCCTATTAGCAAAATAACTGCATGAAAGTCACATGGGTGCGACTTTGGATGGATGCAACTGTGATGTGACTTTTTTGCAAATAGGAAAGTTTAACAGTTCTGTAGTGCAACTTTGATGTGAGTTGAGTACCAGAAAGTCATAAATTCACATCAAAATTTTACTACATGAACAGAACCGTTATACTTTCCTATTAGCAAAATAATCACATGAAAGTCGCATGGGTGTGACTTTGGATGGATGTGACTGTGATGTGTCTTTCATGCAACTTTGGATGGGTGCAACTTTGATGTGGCTTTGATGGATGTGACTTTGATGCAACTTTGGATGGATGCAATCTTTTTTTTTTGCCAATAGGAAAGTATAACATGAACAGAACTGTTATACTTTCCTATTAGCTAAAAAATTGCATCAAAGTCGCATGGGTGTGACTTTGGTGCAACTTTGGAAGGATGCGACTTTGATGCAACTTTGGATGGGTGCAACTTTGTTGTGACTTTTAATGGATGTGACTTTCATGCTGCTTTGGATGGATGCGACTTTGATGCAACTTTTTTTTTCTTGCTAATAGGAAAGTATAACAGTTCTGTTCATGTAGTGCAACTTTGATGTTACTTGAGTGCCAGAGAGTCCAACATTCACATCAAAATTGCACTACATGAACAGAATTGTTATACTCTCCTATTAGCTAAAAAATTGCATCAACGTCGCAAAAGTGTGACTTTGGTGCGACTTTGGATGGATGCAACTTTGGATGAATGTGACTTTGATTAAACTTTTTTTTTTGCTAATAAGTATTATTTTTCTGTTCATGTAGTGCAACTTTGAAGTGACTTGAGTTCCAGACAGTCATACAGTCACATCAAAGTTGCACTACATGAACAGAATTGTTATACTTTCTTATTAGAAAAATAATCGCATGGGTGCGACTTTGGATGGATGGGACTGTGATGTGACTTTGTTGCAACTTTGGATGGGTTCGAATTTGTTGTGACTTTGGATGGATGTGACTTTGATGCAACTTTGGATGGATGCAACTTTATTGCAACTTTTTATTTTTTAAATTTCGCTAATAGGAAAGTATAACAGTTCTGTTGATGTGACTTGAGTGCCAGAGAGTCATTATTATTATTATACAGGATTTATATAGCGCCAACAGTTTGCTCATGTCTTTACAATATAACAGGAGACAATACAGCAACAGTACAGTTCAATACAAGAGGAATTGGAGGGCCCTGCTCCTTGGAGCTTACAATCTAGGACATAAAAAGTCACATCAAAATGGCACTACATGAACAGAACTGTTATACTTTCCTATAAGCAAAAACCTTGCGACAAAGTTGCACCCATCCAAAGTTGCATCAAAATCACATCAAAGTTTCATCCATCCAAAGTTGCCCCAAAGTCACACCCATGCGACTTTGATGCAATTTTTTAGCTAACAGGAAAGAATAACAGTTCTGTTCATGTAGTGCAATTATGATGTGCCTTTATGACTCTCTGGCACTCAAGTCACATCAACGTTGCACTACATGAACAGAACTGTTATACTTTCCTATTAGCAAAAAAATCACGACAAAGTTGCATCCATCCAAAGTCGCATCAAAGTCATAACTTTCCTATTTGCAAAAAAAAAAAAAAATGCAGAACACATCAAATGCGCATCAAAAACGCAACATTTTTGGTGCAAGTCCATTGAAGTCTATTACACGCAAAATGCCATCTGCTTGTAGGAAAAAAAGTCCCTGACCTTTTCCAAAAAACGCATCGATGTTTTAGAAAAGGCGCTGCAGTGCACTGATAAGAGTAGGCTCTATCAATGCCATTACCTTGGTGACTGATCCATTATAGCGCCTTCCAACGTGTGCAAGAGAAGGTGAACAGGGCCCAGCCTGACTATTCAGATTGTCGGAAAGCCTCCTCTGTGACCGGTCCTCTTTATCATCGCACAGCTTGTATTCGAGTTTTCTGCAGAGAACATTAGGACACATATTGGCAGTTGGCAGAGGCAGAGAGACCTGTCTGTGGCACAGGGGTGATGGAATATGAAGATGAACTAGATGAACCTGCATTCTCATTGCTGCGATGAACAAGAGGTGACTACTAATGCTCTGCCCCTACCGTCCCAGGAACGCATATTTGTATTTCAGCGGCACACTCATTAACCCGACTGCAGAAGGCGGTTATATGGAGGAAATGTTTATACATTCACTTGTCAGCTTTATTTACTATAGATTTGATGTTGCTTTTTCATTGCTGTATAAATCCAAATTCATTGTCACATCTGTTTCAAATGCTTGAGGAGTTTAACCCTTCAGATGCCCTGAGGAAGCAGAAAGCTAAGGAGAATGAAGGTGCTGCTGTGCCTTCTGGGAAACGTAGGTGCGGGTTTGGTTGTATGGAGTTTGACCTTGCATCATGTACAACAGGGAGGTCAGAGACAGGGGCGGACTGACAACTCATGGGGCCCCCGGGCAATAGGGGATCATGGGGCCCCTGTGTCCTTGCCCAAACTCAAAAAAGCCTATGAAAAAGTTACCAGGGGCATCTCATGGGGCCCCCTTCTGACCCCGGGCCCTCGGGCAGTGCCCGAGTTTCCAAATGGTCTGTCTGCTTCTGGTCAGAGATGACAGCAGGGGAAACTATTGAAGGAATGGAACCCTTTTCTCTTCTAAGCAGGTAGCAGAGGCACTGGCACTGACAAAGTTAAACAGGAATTCCAGGTATGGAGATTTTATACACAGTCCACCAATGTAACCATGAATATGCCATACCAGACCGATCCCCCTGGAAGCTGGATATCAATGAAAAAGACACTGCTAGTGATGGGCTGAACAGCCCACCCACCCCCGTTCGGTTCGCAGTTGAACATCCGAATCTACAGAATGCTCAATTTCCCCTGGGAACAACTGAGCGGTATCTTACGGCATCTGAGCATGTGGTACGATACCGCTTAGTTACTACAATGCCGCGTGAGTTGTATTATTAAGTCATGGGGTATTTTAGTAGTGAAACATTCATTCATATTTCAGTGGTCAGTGGGGTTCCCTGCTGACAGCTGAATGTAAAACAAATTGTCAGCATTGCCCGACAATTAAAAAACTTTTAAAATAACGGCATGGGTTCCCCATCCCATCCATACCAAGCCCTTCAGGTCTGGTTTGGATTTTGAGGGGAACCCCCATGCCAAAATTAATAAAAAAAATGGTGTGGGGGTCCCCCCATAATCCCTACCAGACCCTTATCCGAGCATGCAGCCCAGCATGACAGGAAAGGTGGGGGGACGAGTGAGCACCCCCTCCCTCCTGAACCATATCAGGCCACATGCCCTCAACATGGGGGGGTGCTTTGGAGCAGGGCCCACCCCCCAAAAAAGCACCTTGTCCTCATGTTGATGGGGTCAAGGGCCTCTTCCCCACAACCCTGGCCTGTGGTTGTGGGGGTCTGTGGGCAGGAGGCTTTTCAGAATGTCAAAGGCCCCTTTAACAAGGGGGCCCCCAGATTACAGCCCCCCCCATGTGAATGAGTATGGGGTGCATGGTACCGCTACCCATTCGCAAAAATAAGTGTAGTGTAAAAATGACAAGAGACAGTCTTTGACAAGTGCTTTATTAAAAACAAAAATAAAAAAAAATTTGAAGTAGTTCCAATGTCAATCACAATGGCCACCTGAAAAAAGAGAAAACAAAACGCTCTGACAGTTGCACTTCAATAACAGTTCTTAAATAGTATGATAACGTCACAAGGGGGCAGGGTTACCCCTGCCCCCTTGTGACGTCATCATGCACTGTGATTGGCCAAAGCATTGCATCTGACCTGTGGTCAGGTGCATCGCTTTGGCCAATCACAATGCATGATGACATCACAAGGGGCAGGGGTGACACTGCCCCCTTTTGACGTTATCACACTATTTCATAGGTTCAGTGAACTGTGGGGCGCGGTGGGCAAACAGCCCTCCTTATCTTTTGTCTGTTTGCTGAACACATGAATGGCCCATGTTTGACTGGAACATGAAACCCAACCCTACTGACAAGCATTTAACCCATTAACTACAAAAAACCCCATAAATGATCAAAATCTCTTGTGTTTTGACTTTATATATGTATAAAAAGACGTGCTGTGTGCTTTTTGTCAAGGTTAACAGGCTTTTAATCCTTCAACTACCAAGCCAGGCCTATAAAAACCTTCCGGTGTGCTCTGACTTCATATGAGCATGAAATTATTCCTAGGTGCTTTGGCCGGCTAAGCCAAGGCTAACAAGGTTTAACCCTTCTGATACCCAAAGAGACAAATGCAAACGCTCATTTTTTGCTTTGACGTTCTAGAAGTATAAAAACCCTCCTGTGTGCTTTAACTTCATCGGAGAATGAAAATCTTCCTAGGTGTTGTGGCAAAGCCAAGGCTAGCAAGCGTTTAACCCTTCGACTACCCAAAACGACGAATGAAAACTCTCCCTTGTCTCCCTTGTGCTTTGGTGTCAAAGAAGTAATAAACCCTTCCTGTGTGCAGCCAAGGTTAACAGGCTTTTAATCCTCCAGCTAACCAAACAGACACATGAAAACCCTCCCATGTGCTTTGACTTCATATGAGCATGAAAATCCCCCAAGGTAACTTGGCAAAGCCAGAGCTACCAAGTGTTTAACCCTTCATGTACCCAAAGAGGATGAATGAAAACTCTCCTTTATGCTTTGACTTCATAGGAGCCTGAAATCCTCCTATGCCTTTTGAGAAAGCCAAAGGCTAACAAGCGTTTAACTCTTCAACTACCCAAATAGATGAATGACAACTCTCCATCGTGCTTTGACATCGTAGAGGTAAACAGGGCTATCTTTAATATTGATTGGACCCTGGGCAAACATTTTCTTGGGACCCCCCATGCAATTTTGCTTTCATATTACACCCCTTCCCCTCTAGGGTTGCCACCTTATTATTTTAAAACCGAACACATTATAATTACATAGGTTCTGAAGTTGACTTAATGCAGATAAGGCGCTAAGTGAGTTTAATGACCACCTTAATCAGCCACAGAACCTGCGTAATGAACATGTGTTCAGGTTTAAAGGGATGAGGTGGCAACCCTATTCCCTCCCCCCCCACCCCAGCGGTCTCATCCAGGGGCGGACTGACAACTCATAGGGCCCCTAAGCAAAAATTAACTTTACAACAATTTTTCAGGGTGTAAATATCAAATTTTTCCATCACCAAATCCAACCTCTGGTTAGATTAGCACACGTTTGCTATTATTAAAAAAAACAGCCTTATAAAGTCAACTAAACTTTAAAATAACTCAGCTTTTTTCCAGAGTGGTTGTTGATATTCTATATATGTACAGTAAATGTACTCTAAACCAGGGGCAGACTGACAACTCATGGGGCCACCGGGCAATAGGGGATCATGGGGCTCCTGTGTCCTTGCCCAAACTCAAAAAAGCCTTTGAAAAGGTACCAGGGGCATCTCATGGGGCCCCCTACTGACTCTGGGCCCTCGGGCAGTGCCCGAGTTTCCAAATGGTCAGTCCGCCCCTGGTCTCATCTTAATAGTGTCCAGGTGGCAGGTGAACACCAGTCACATCCCCCCAACCCTCCAGCGGGCCAATGGTCAGTGGCTTGTCAGACATGGTGAGTGAGAGGGGTTGTGTGACTGTACCCAGGTCTGACAGGTGATCCCCATGGACAAGGTTTACCTGGCTGGCCAATCACCGCACAGACTGCAGACATAACATTCAAACAATCACCAGCACCCCCAACATTCAATTTCCACCCATCTCCTGAGTGATAGTCAAATTCACCTGTCAACTATTTGTAGGCTCAAGAGGCATCTCAGATGCTTTGAGCCCCCACACCAATGACTGGGCCTGGGGTAGGGTTGCCACCTCATCCCTTTAAAACTGAACACCTATTAATTACACAGGTTCTGTGGCTGGTAAGCTGGTAATTAAACTCACTTAGTGCCTTATCTGCATTAAATTAGCCTCAGAACCTGTGTAATTAATAGGTGTTCGGTTTTAAAGTAATGAGGTGGCAACCCTAGCCTGGGGAAGCTGTCCCTTTTGCCCCGCATTAAAGACAGCTGTGGAGGCAAAATGAAAACCTTCTAGCACAGCCAAGGTTAACAGACTTTTAATCCTTCAGGTACCCAGACACATGAAAACCCTCCCGTGTGCTTTGACTTCATATGAACATACAAAATCTTCCAAGGAGCTTTGTAAAAGTCAAGGCTAACAAGCGTTTAACCCTTCAACATTATTTATTTCAACATAATAGAAGTATAAAAACCTTCCTGCTTTGGCAAAGAGAAGGTCCTCCCGTGTTTTCTGACTTCATAGGAGTATGAAAACCCTCCTGAGGGCTTTGTTAAAGCTAAGGCTTTTAGATTGTAAGCTCCAAGGAACAGGGCCCACTGATTACTCCTGTATTGAATTGTATTGTAATTGTACTGTCTCCATCCATTTTCTAGAGCACTACGCCAACCACTGGTGCTATATAAATCCTGTATTATAATAATAATTAGGGTTGCACCAATACCGAATACTTGCACGTAGGGTTTCCACGTCATCCCTTTAAACCTGAACACATATTAATTACACAGGTTCTGTGGCTGATTAAGGTGGGTATTAAACTCACATAGTGCCTTATCTGCATTAAATTAGCCTCAGAACCTAAAAGGAATATGTGTTCGGGTTTAAAGGGATGAGGTGGCAACCCTACTTGCACGAGTACTTGTGCTCCCAACACCCAAAACTGATACCTTTGCAGTGCAATTTGAGCCCACACAAAATTAATGGGCTCAAATCACACTGCAAAGAATTGCATGCAATTTAAAACAGGAATGCGGTGCAATTGCATGCAGTTTCCTGCACAGCAGGGGCGGACTGACAACTCATGGGGCCCTCGGGCAATAGGGGATCATGGGGCCCCTGTGTCCTTGCCCAAACTCAAAAAAGCCTATGAAAAAGGTACCAGGGGCATCTCATGGGGCCCCCTACTGACCCCGGGCCCTCGGGCAGTGCCCGAGTTTCCAAATGGTCAGTCCGCCCCTGCTGCACAGTCAGCACTGCAAGAAGAGGAGAGGGATTTCGAAGCAGTGTTTTGGTGTCTGACAGCGGGGGATCAGCAATCTAGTGCAGCAGGACCGGGAGAATGGGGATGGAGAGGGGGTCTAGTGGATGGCTTGAGCCTAGGGTTGCCACCTCATTGCTTTAAAACCGAACACATATTAATTACACAGGTTCTGGGGCTAATTTAATGCAGATAGGGCACTAAGTTAGTTTAATTAGCACCTTAACCACTTGCTAACCGCACTATAGCCGAACGACTGCTACAGTGTGGTTGTCCAGTTCTGGGAGGGTGTTATATGATGTCCTCCCAGAATGCACCCTCCTATGTGCCCCCAGCAATCTCTGTGATTGCTGTGTCCTATGGACACAGCTGATCATGTGCTGTGGCAAAAGGCCAATCACAGCAGCCTTTTACCACATGATCAGCTGTGTCCAATGACACAGCAGATCACCGGTAAATGCAGTTGCTGGTTATCGGCTGCACTTTCCTCACGCTGTCACAGCGTGAGGAAAGTACTGCCGATAACTGGCAATTGTCAGAGGACGGATTGGCACCGATCATCAGGGTACTGGTGATCAGTGCCCTGATGATCAGTGCCCAGCAGTGCCACCCACCAGTTTTGCCCACCTGTGCCCAGCAGTGCCATCCACAAGTGCCGAGCAGTGTCACCCACCTGTGCCCATCAGTGCCTAGCAGTGCCACCCATCAGTGCCCAGCAGTGCCGCCAGTCAGTGCCACCCATCAGTGCTGCCTATCAGTGCCCATCATTGTTGCATATCAGCGCAGCATCATCAGTACCGCCTCATCAGTGCCGCCTATCAGTGCTGCCTATTAGTGCCCATCAGTGCTGCCTATCCGTGCCACCTCATCAGTGCCGCCTATCAGTGCACATCAGTGCCGCCTATCAGTGCACATCAGTGCAGCCTCATCAACGCACATCAGTGAAGGAGAAAAATTACCTGTTTGCAAAATTTTATAATAGAAACAAAGAAAAACTTTTTTTTTCACTATTTTTTGCTATTTTTTGTTTATAGTGAAAAAAATAAAACACCCAGTGGCGATTAAATACCTCCAAAAGAAAGCTCTATTTGTGTGGGTACAGTGTTGCATAACCGCGCAATTGTCACTCAAAGTGTGACAGTGCTGAAAGCTGAAAATTGGCCTGGGCAGGAAAGGGGTATAAGTGCCCAGTAGTAGCCACAGAACCTGCGTAACTAATATGTGTTTGGTTTTAAAGGGATGAGGTGGCAACCCTACTTGAACCGCTGGAGGCTGGGGGGAGAGAGCCGCTGGAGAGGAAGGAGGAGCCAAGCCATGGCCATTGATGTCCGCAGCCAGGTTGGGAGTCAGTGCTTCACTGGAGGAACCCATGCAGGGTGGTTTTACTACATCTCTTCTGTGTGAACTTGGGTTCAAAGTCACTATGGCAAGCCTGAGTTCACATAGGAGCTGTGTGGGAAACCGCATGCAATTCAAACAGAAATTGGACTGCATTCCTGTTCAAATCGCATGGAATTCTTTGCATTACGATTTAATCCCATTCAATTTGTATGGGCTCAAATCGCACCACTAAGGTATCGGTACTTGTATGTAAAAAAACAGGACTGGTGCAACTCTGATAATAATAAGGATAGCAGGATTTAACTCTTCAGCTACCCAAAAAGAAGTAGGAAAACCTTGCTGTGTGCTCTGACAGTATGGGAGTATGAAAATCCTCCTGTGTAAATCTAAGCTAACAATCATTTAACTTTTCAAGCACCCTTTAGCTGTAGACAAGGGGCAGGCTTACTTTGGGATTTAACTCATTGTAGGTGCCATAACAAGTTGCTAGCCATACACTAGTCGAAAAATCAATCAAACAGGTTTTTGAAAAACAAATACATGGTTGTGGTCCATATTGCCATCATGTAGTGACCGAATTTCGAATGATAAATCTTTCAATAGACATAAATGAAACAGTTTTTGTCTGTTTTTTGCTTCTGGGTCACATGTGCGCAGTACCAACAGTTTGATTTTTAACAGGTGAGAAACACATTAACCTTTCAATTTATCATCCATTCGGCAGAAGTTTTCCAAACTTTTCCTTTGATTTTTTAGCTCAAAAACATCATTACAGATTTTCGATTTGTGCCCATTAACTGAACAAAAAAATGAACGAACTGTCCAAATGACAAATTTTGAAACAATTTTTCGTCGAATGCATGGCCACCAGGGACGGACTGACCATTTGGAAACTCGGGCACTGCCCAAGGGCCTGGGGTCAGTAGGGGGCCCCACGAGATGCCCCTGGTACCTTTTTCATAGGCTTTTTTTTAGTTTGGGCAAGGACACAGGGGCCCCATGATCCCCTATTTCCCAGGGGCCCCATGAGTTGTCAGTCCGCCCCTGATGGCCACCATAAGCTTTACATTCTTGCAACTCCCAATTTAATATTAGATACAATCCAGACACTATAGATGAATCAGCTCTGTTCACACCTCTGTGTTTTAGCACATGCGTCAGAACACAAAACCACCGATATGTCCTCGAAACATGTTACCCATTGAAGCCATATATATTTATACGCTACATTTCAAAATAATGAGGCATCGGCACGTCCCTGTTCCTGTGCATTTTCATGCACTCTGAGTACCATAGAAGTCTAAGGCTACATTTGCACAGGCATCATGCCATGGTGCCAAAGTCAGCTGCAAGAATCTACTGATGTGTTATGTTTGACAACAGTGAGGGACTATCAGTGGTCGCTGGCCCTGTATACTTCAATCACAGGTTGTCACCGCATATAATTGCTGGCTGTGCGAACAGCCATGAATAGCTGCAGCCCTGGACAACCTGTCATTGAAGTGTATGGGCAGTTGCAGCTGGCTGCTCACAGGTGTCAGACAAAGCAGCAGGAATTAGCAAAGTCTTGCCACTGGTATCTGCGATGTGGCAAAATGCCTGTGTGAATGTAGCCTAAAGCAATGCATAAAAAAAGCTTGTATAGTGCATTTTAATGTGTTTTTATGTATTGCCAGCCAGGAAGTAGATCCTTCCAAAGTCTACAACAATAATGTCACAGCAGGAAATCAATCCTCATTGGCCAAGCCAAATATTTAGGGCACTTGAAATGCATAATGATGCATCCATAGTGTATTGCAATGCATAATAAACCCTAGATTGTACACCCCTTGAGGGTTAGGGACTGATGTGAATGTACAAAATATATGTAAAGCACTGCGTAAATTGATGGCGCTGTATAAGTTGCCTGAAATAAATAATAATGAAAATGCTTGTCACTTTATTTCAGATACTTGTATAGTGCCATCAATTTACACAGTGTTTTACATATATATTGTACATTCACATCAGTCCCTAGCCCTCAAGGGGTGTACAATCTAAGGTCCCTAACTCACATTCACACATACACATACTAGGGCCAATTTAGACAGGAGCCAATTAACCTACCAGCATGTCTTTGGACTGTGGGAGGAAACGGGAGTACCCAGAGGAAACCCATGCAGGCACAGGGAGAACATGCAAACTCCAGGCAGCTGGTGCTGTGGTTGGGATACAAACCAACAACCTTATGCAGGCCATACATGGGTTTAATTCCGAACTATTTTTCATCCGAAAATCAAAAACATTGTTCGCTCGGTAATCCGATGTGCCATCAATGATTTCAAAAATCGTCTGACCAAGTCATAAAGTTCACCCCATATAACAGATGAAACTTCTGTTCCTTCCAGGTCACGGCTCATGTGCATATTTTTTTCAGAAAAATGATCGTACGATTTGACCATCATTGAGTCGAAAATTGGTAATTTTTCATGAATTTTCCAACATGCCGATCACCGAAAAGGGGGCTAACCACGAAAATCGGCCGGTGCCATTGACCCACTAACAAAGCGAAAATCGGCCGATTATTCTGACGAAAAATCGGTTGAATTTAGACCCATGTATGGCCAGCAGTAGTGCTGCCAGGTGGAAGTGCTATCCATTTAGCCACTGTGCTGCCCAATGTAATCAATGGACTACAAAGGACATAAAAAGAAAATGCACTAAAAATGGACAAAAGTGGACATAAACAGATGTGAACCTGACTCTTCAACTGACAAAATGAGTACATGACGCAAAAGCTATAAGGAGTTACTTTTCAGCTGGTAAAGTGGAAGCTAAAGAAAGGGTTAATATGGGAGCTCACCCTTTAAAAAGAAAAAAAGGAAGCTCTGTTTGTAGCCTGGCGGTGTTAAGGTTAATGAAGAAAGTAACTGTTGCTCCTCTAAAGGAGATGCAGACACTGCAAGGAGGATGAAGGTCCTGTGCTCTCTGCCAGTGATCTTGTGTTAATAACGATTAACAAGTGTTGCTATAGAAAAAGAATACATCCCTGGCATCCCTTTAGCTGTGCATGCTTCTTCCATACGGTTGCTCATTTGCTGATCAGTTGCTGTGCACAAAACACTACCACTCCTGCTATCATTGCACCTACTGTATTTACCGGGGATATCTGGCAGGAAACAAAATGCCTCTGTGAGAAGCCTCAGGTGGAAGCCTTCATTTTCTGGTTCCTAAACTGCATATTTGTAAATCAAAGCTAAATGTTAGATTGTAAGCTCTAACAAGCAAGGTCCTCTGTTTCCGCTTGTACCAAATAATATTGTAGCTGTAACGTCTACCTTCATTTTGTAAAGCGCTGTGCAAACTGATGGCACTATACAAATCCTGAAGAATAATAATAATAATAATACTAATAATAATAAATCTGCAAACCATGTCAAGTGCTTGAAACTAGTAGTCTGCCTAGCAGTCAGATCATAGCTGTTTCTACTTCAGGTTTCTCATAGGATTTGTGGTTTGGTGAAACAAAATCTCAGATGAGCCACGGAATTCACTAAGGTGGCAGCTTGCGAAGCTCTATATTGACGACTGCCAGTTTGGCTGAGGTTGTAGGCTTGTGTATGGACTCCAGCTCACACAGTAATCCACTTGGCAATACAGAAAATCCCCAGAGAGCAACAGCTTGCTATGTTTCAATTACAGTGTATTAGCAACAGTGTTGTGGTTATTCTTCACACAAATGAATTGTTAGTAATAGCTGTGGTGCTGAGTATATTGCTTTGAAAAATGATACAATGAAAAGTTACTGCTAATATTTTGCTACACATAGCACCTGAAGCAGATGATATAAACATTATTTTTATTCTCCTTTGGAGAAGGAAGAAATCTTCACTACACAATCTTCCCTAATAAACTGACCATAGACCTCAGTAAGCATATCAAGTCAAGGGGGAGAAGGACCCTGCAGACAGACCTGGCACCAGTTTATTTTAAGGAAGCAGATGCAATCAAGCAAGGGATTCTTACCTGCCTAATTACTCCCCCCCCCCAAGAATGGTCTCCAAGGGGCCAATACAGATGGACCAAAAAAATTAGAGCCCATTCACATTTAGTGCTGTGAACACTGTGATAACGTGTTGTGTTGCATTTTAATGTACATTACATTGCCAAAAGTATTTGGGCACCCCTCCAAATCATTAGATTCAGGTGTTCCAATCAGCTCCATGATTACAGTTGTATAAAATCAAGCACCTAGGCATGCAGACTACTTCTACAAACATTTGTGAAAGAATGGCTCACTCTCAGGAGCTCAATGAACTCAAGTGTGGTACCATGATAGGTTGCCACCTGTGCAATAAGTCCATCCGTGATACTTCCTTGCTACTAAATATTCCACGGTCAACTGTTAGTGATATTATAACAAAGTGGAAGCAACTGGGAACAACAGCAACAACAACATGTAAAATGACAGAGCGGTGTCAGCACATGCTGAAGTGCGCAGAAGTCACCAACTGTCTGAAGAGTCAATAGCTAAAGACCTCCAAACTTCGTTTGGCCTTCAGATTAGCACAACAACAGTGCATAGAGAGCTTCATGGAATGGGTTTCCATGGATGAGTAGCTGCATCCAAGCCTTACAGCACCAAGTGCAATGCAAAGCATCGGTTGCAGTGGTGTAAAGCACGATGCCACTGGACTCTAGAGAAGTGGAGATGTGTTTTCTGGACTGACACATCATGCTTCTCTGGCAATCCGATGGACATGTCCTGGGTTTGGCGGTTGCCAGGAGAAAGGTACTTGCCTGACTGCATTGTTCCAAGTGTAAGGTTTGGTGGAGGGGGGATTATGGTGTGTTTTTCAGGGGTTGGGCTTGGCCCCTTAGATCCAGTGAAGGAAACTCTTAAGGCATAAGCATACCAAGACATGTTGGACAATTTCATGCTCCCAACTTTGTGGGAACAGTTTGGGGATGGCCCCTTCCTGTTCCAATATGACTGTGCATCAATACGCACAGCAAGGTCCATAAAGACATGCATGAACAAGTTTGGGGTGGAGGAACTTGACTGGCCTGCACAGAGTCCTGACCTCAACCCAATAGAACACCTTTGGGATGAATTAGAGTGGAGACTGCGAGCCAGGCCTTCTTGTCTGACATCAGTGCCTGACCTCACAAATGTGCTTCTGGAAGAATGGTCAAACCTTCCTATAGACACACTCCTAAACCTTGTGGACAGCCTTCCCAGAAGAGTTGAAGCTGGTATAGCTGCAAAGGGTGAGCCAAATCAATACTGAACCCTATGGACTAATTCTGGGATGTCATTAAAGTTCATGTGCGTGTAAAGGCAGGCACCCTATTACTTTTGGCAACATAGTGTAATTTGTATTAAGACAGTCCATTAATTTTGAATGTGCTGCTAATGCACTGCAACATCCAAAAATGGACATGCACCATTGTTTTCTGGCACAGCATTGCAGTAGAGCATGGGTGCGTTGCCCGCTACTGTAGTACATTGGGTTCCAATGAAAATTAATGGCTGCCCAATGCACCATATGAGACATGTTCCTGTGTGTTAAGGTATTGTGTGTTTAATGTGCATTACCACCCATAGTGCATAGATTTGAATGGACCCTAATGAACCTATAGTAGGTCAGCTGAAAAGATTCATCACCTTCTTGAAGCAATAAGGCCCTCAGTTCGGATCCCAAGCAGGACACTCTTTGCATGAGGTTTGCATGTTCTTGCCTGGGTTTCCTTCAGGTATGCTGGTTTCCTCCCATGCTCCAAAGACATGATGGTAGGATAATTGCCTATTCTCTAAATTGTCCTTAGTATGTGTATATATGCATGTAAGGTAGCAAACTTAGGATAGCTACCCTAGTGGTGACATTCAAACCGGATTTTATTCAGTGCATACTAATGTAAGGATCAGCAAAAAATAAGGTACGTGAATGGGTACAGTTCACACTAGTGTGTGTTGATTTGCACAAGCCCTACTTTTTTTTCAGCACAGCCAGTGGTGTATTTTGGTTGTATGTTGCCCTATGTAAGAATAAAATCATGGGGGTTGGGAGAGAAAGAGAGAGAGAGATTGATTCCAACACTCACCCGCTGGATCCATGATCAAGAAAGTCTGATGTCATCCTTCTGCGCTTATCTCTGACAATAATCTGAGAATGAGAGTCAGGCACCCAGGGCCATGGATAAGGGGATACCACCGGTCCTCCTGTACAGGGCCCAGGCAGCTGGGTGATCAGCACATTGGGGGCAATTGCTGGAACCAATCCCCTCTGTGGGTCTCTCTGCAGCAGCTGAAAGCTGGCTTCTTCTCCCCTCTCTCCTGCTGGCTTTTGGCTGCTGCCAAACAGGATCAGGGGGTAATTGCACTAGCCCCCCCCCCCACCTCACCAATCACCCTCCCTGTGAACCATACCCTTCCCTCTACTGCCCAGGGCCCCTGTGTTTCCCCAACCCCACAGTGCTGCTGGCTTCCCATCTCCTCCATTCCACCGGCAGCCGCAAGCACATAATAGGATTCTTCAGGATGGAGACTGGGGGAAGAGTGCAGTAAATATATCACATGTACCAGCCTCTTCCTTTCCTGAATGAACACAATGAGTGATTGGTACTGATTGCTGTGTTCATTCATAAATGAAGCATAGAAAACTATGTTTATTTGAGGGGGGCTCTGTTAGGTTGGCTGTATGGGGCGCCGTTGTTTCTAACAGCAGCCCTGCAGACACCCTTCATCAGCAGTCCTCAGCCCCCACTGCTGTACCTGTGCCTCACCAGCTCCCCATTCCCAGTCACCGGCTCCCACATGTATAATTTCTGCTGGGGTGCGGCATCCCCCTAAAAAATGCCTCCCTAGGCAAATGCCTTGTTTGCCTCATGGTAAATACACCCCTGAGCACAATACACATATGTCAGAGCAATGCAAAGCACTTCAACACACAGCCATAGACCTATTCCATGTCCCATGCATGCACCTTTTGCATGGTTCAGGACATAAAGGAGAAAAGTGCATGTTAAAATGCAATGCAGCACGCCACGTGTTTCTCAATGCTCAATGCACATGTTGCAGTGTGAATAGACCCAAAGGCTAAATTCACACTGCCCACATGGTAAAACCTAGTGTTTTACTGAGTACGCAGCTGTCAGTGTGAACCCAAGCTAAGAGCTATGTGACGTGTGTCTCAGTGCATCACACTGCCTACTTTTTCTTTTTAAACTTTATTTGAAGTGTCACATAGTGATACTTCATTCATGTCTCTGCCCAGCAATGCATTGTGCTGCTCTGCATTGACATGTGGTGCAATCCAATGCGCTGCACATCAAACCAGAATGGTGGTGTGAGGGGGGCACATAGAAATCACTTGTTTTCTATGTGCCCTAGCAGTGATCTGCATTTATCCAGTGCAGAAAAACACAGAACATAGTGCAAACAAGCCCTAAGGCTATGTTCACATTAGCCTGTGCAGTAAATCTTACACCACACAGTAACCTGGTGTACCATGGGGGCTAGTAACAGTGCCACCTCCGGCAAGTAGGAGCTCAGTGCATGTTTCAGTGCATCACACTGCTTACTTGTTTTTTTTTCTTGTTATATACCTTAGTTGTGCTGCTCAAAATAACCTCCAATCTATACTCCACCTTACTTCTATATGAGACTACATGCACTCATTAAACCACTTTTACATACATACTCTTCTTAATATAAAACAACCTGTCACAAATCAACTATAGATTGCCATTCCATAGCCAACCATACATTGTTTTTTTTTTCCAATTTTTATCTGAAGTGTCACATCATTCATGTCATTGCACAGCAGTGTGCTGCATTGTACTCCTGTGTAGTGACATGCGGTGCCAACCAGTTAAAAAAAAACAAAAATCCCCAAGAATTCATATGCTAAATAAAGGCATTCATATACAAATACTATTATTACACGTATCAAACCCATACAATTAGCAGAAAACAGTTTTTGCTATAGTGTTCCTTTATTATGTCACTTACATAATTGACTATAATAATGAGAATGATCGATGGCATTTGAGGTGTAGCAAAATCAGGCAGAGATGTTAGAGTTAACTTTGTGTGATCCGATGTGGATACAATGGGGGGTTATTTAGTAATAGCCCATACACACGGTAAGAAAATCATACAAATATTTCCGTAGGAGGAACAATCGGCCGATTATCTGATCATTAGTATAGTGATTTTGACAGCCAATTCCAACTTTTTTGATGACAAAAACTGGGGGTTCAAGCTAGAAAAATGTTATCGTACATGAAAACATCTGATTTTTGTTCAATGTGTACAGTAATTGTATGGAAATAATCGAATAGAAAAAGCGAGCATGATCAGAAGCAAAGAACGACCCTACACTTCCTCTTCTACTACCCTAGTATGTAGCTACATTTGCCCTTGTTGGCTTCAGTTGTCCGATTTTCTAATAGTGTGTACTAGGCTTAAAGGATAAGTTCATCTTTTGACAAAAAAATAATAAACGTACATTTTTTTGCAGGTAAAAAAGTGTGTTTATTATTTTTTGTTTTGGGAGCCAGTAAAGCATTGCAACAGCAATCAGCAAATTGCTGCTGCCATGCAGGTCTCCTGCAGACCTGTCAGTATATCTGCTTGCCTGTAAGGCAGGGGTAGGCAACCTTAACCACTTGCCTACTGGGCACCTATACCCCCTTCTTTACCAGGCCAATTTTCGTCTTTCAGCGCTGTCGCACTTTGAATGACAATTGCACGGTCATGCAAGATTGTACCCATGTGAAAATTTTTATCATTTTTTTCCTCATAAATAGAGCTTTCTTTTGGTGGTATTTAATTGCTGCTGGGTGTTTTACTTTTTGCGCTATAAACAGAAAAAGGGCACCAAATTTCAAAAAAAAAAAGTTTCTTTGTTTCTATTCTAAAATTTTGCAAACAGGTAATTTTTCTCCTTCACTGATGTGCGTTGATGAGGCAGCAGTGATGGGCACTGATAGGCGGCACTGATGGGCACTGATAGGCAGCACTGAGGGGCACTGATAGGCGGCACTGATAGGCAGCACTAATGAGGTGGCACGGATAGGTGACCCTGATGATGGGTACTGATAGTCAGCACTGACAGGTGGCACTGCTGGGCATTGACTGGCGCAACTGCTGGGCACTGTCTGGCACAACTGCTGGGCACTGACTGGCAGCACTGCTGGGCTGCACTAATGGGCACTGGTGGATGGCAATGGTGGGAAAAAGTGGGTAGCACTGCTGGGCACAGGTGGGTGGCTCTGGTGGGCACAGGTGGGTGGCACTGCTGGGCACAGGTGGATGGCACAGGTGGGTGGCACTGCTGAGCATTGGTGGGTGGCACAGGTGGTTGGCACTGATAAGCACTGGTGGGCACTGCTGGGCACAGGTGGGTGGCACTGATGGGCACAGGTGGGCAGCACTGCTGGGCACAGGTGGGCAGAGCTAGTGGGTGGCACTGCTGGGCACCGATCATCAGGGCACTGATCATCGGTGCCCTGATGATTGGTGCCGATCCCTGCTCTGACAACTGACGGTTCTGACAGCGTGAGGAAAGTGAAGCCGAGAACAAGCAATTGCATTTCCCTGTGATCAGTGTGTCATTGGACACGGCTGATCACGTGGTAAAAGGCCGCTGTGATTGGTCTTTTACCACATCACGTGATCAGCTGTGTCCGTCATTCAGCTATCTGCAGTCAGCAGCTGGTTAAAGAGGTGGAGATCTACCTGAACAACATGGGCGAAGTCAAAGATCACTGAAAACTGTGTTAACCAGTGTCATCTCCTCACACCAGATTTAAACCTCTAATTGCTGTACTACTCTGTCATAATCATGTACTTTCCATGGCAAGCATGGGTTTAAATCGGGTGGTGAGGAAGTAACCTATCGCCTCCTCACCACCTGTCAAACACACTTGGATCACTTTGCAGAAGAGCAGTAGTGTCTGCTGCACTTGTGAATGAGCCCTTAGTTGCATCCAGCAGCGGCACTCTTAGGGTTTATTCACTTGTAAAGTTGGGGGTGGTAAAACCCTGCAGTCATGGTTTTACCACCCCCAATCCCTACCCCCTTTAGCTGCTGAGGCAGCAGCCAAAGGTATGCACATGGGATTAAACCCTCTGTTGCTTTTGGTGCGTGCTACCACCTGTCAGTCAAGACCCATCCAAGTAAATGGGGCCATTCTGAAAGTGTATCACAACTGCATGCTTCTGCGGGGTCCAAGGGGTTAAAGCATGTGGTTAGAAAGCAACACACCGCTGCTTGTTTAACCCCAACCATGACACGGCATAGGAGCCAGCACTACAGAAGGGACATCAAACACTGCTGCGTTTTTTGAAAAAAAATAAAAAAAATAAAAAAATAAACTACCCACGTGGCCGTGGCTGTTAATCACCGGGTCCCAGCTGGTGATTAGTTGCCAGCGCAAGGTGATTGCCGAACATCTCCGACAGGAAGAAGAACTGTTTGTAAACAGTTCTCCTCCCTGTCAGCTCCCGCACACTGCTTTGGATGGGTGAAGCACATGGACACAGCACTATATAAAACAGCACACAGTTAACCCTTTGATCACCCCTCATGTTATCCCCTTCCTGCCCAGTGCCAATAGTACAGTGTTAGTGCTTTTTTTTAGCACTGATCACTGTATTGGTGTTACTGGGGATGTCAGCGACACCAAATCAGTTGCCCCATGTCAGAATATCCGCCGCAGTCCCGCTATAAGTCGCTGATTGCCACCATTACTAGTAAAAATTAAAATGTTTTGTTAAAATCCCAGTATATATACTGCAATTTGTAAATGCTATAAATGTCACGTAAACCAATTATTTTACACATATTGGGATTTTTTTTAGCAAAGACGTAACAGAATACATTTTGGCCTAAATTTATGACGAAATTTGATTTTTAAAATTTTTTTACTGGACATGTTTAATAGCAGAAAGTCAAAAATATTGTTTTTTTTTCAAAATTGTTAGTCTTTTTCTATTTCTAGTGCAAAAAATAAAAAACGCACAGGCGATCAAATACCACCGAAAGAAAGCTCTATTTATGGGAAAAAAGAACATAAATGTCATTTGGGTGCAGCGTTGCATGACCGCGCAATTGTCAAAGTAACGCAGCGCCGTAATGCAAAAAATGGCCTGGTCAGAAAGGGGGGGGGGGGGTAAATCCTCAGGAAGGCACATGGTTAAGAAAATGCAAAATCTGGTGCAGCTCTGCATAGAAACCAATCAGCTTTCAGGTTTTATTGGCAAAGCTTAATTGAACAAGCTGAAGTTGGAAGCCGATTGGCTACCATACAAGATTGTGTGTGCACCAGTTTTAGTAAATCCCCCCCCCCCCCCCATGTACCTGAGCCCAGACACAGCTGAAGGCAATAGCTGTCAAGCAGGAGACAGAAGCAGAGGTGTCTACAGGGATGTGTGCATGCCTCCTTTGATACAGCCCCGATCCCTGGCAGCTCCAAGGGTTAATGAACAGCTGTAAAGCTCAGCTCTTAGTTGTCTCTGTCCACCAATACAGAAGCTGAAATGTGAATTTGGCTCTCTTCCTCCCTCCCCTTCTAAAATGAAAATAGTTGGGGAGGGGTGACTGGGGAGAAGGGGGATTGTTGAAAGTCTACTGAAGAAAGCCAAGTCCATGTAGCACGATCCTCACATTGAGCAAAGAGCCTGCGATTTTCTGCTATCAGATTGGATTAAGAGATCTTGTCTGGAGCTGGGTTCCCCAGTGAGAGGGGAGGAAGGATTTAGTAGCGGAGGATTTGTTGAGTTTCATTAGGTCTGACCGGTGCTCAGTGAAGATGTTGCGGAGGATGAGGATGCGGTCTGGCCAGGTCTACCTGGCTCTGCTAACCTGCTGCTTTGTGCCTGCTTCCAGCCAGATCAGGTACGCGCTCCCGGAGGAGCTGGAACACGGGGCTTTCGTTGGGAACATCGCAGAGGACCTGGGCTTGGATGTCTCCAAGTTGTCTTCTCGGCGCTTCAGGATCGTCTCTGGAAGCAACAAGCAGCACCTGGAGGTCAACCTGGAGAACGGGATTTTGTTCGTCAATGAGAAGATAGACAGGGAAGAAGTTTGTGAGTTCCAGCCTGCATGTTCCTTGCACTTGCAGGTGGTGATGGAGAACCCTCTGGAGCTCTACAGGGTCGAGGTGGAGATTTTGGATATCAATGACAACGCGCCCAGCTTCCCCTGGCATGACTACGTGCTGGAAGTGACCGAATCTGCGGCTCCCGGTGCCCGCTTCCCCCTGGAGAGCGCCCAGGACCCCGATGTGGGCACCAACTCCCTGCGCACCTACAAGCTCAGCCCCAACGGCTTCTTCTCCCTGGAGGTCCAGAGCCGGAGTGACGGCAGCAAATTCGCCGAGCTGGTTCTGGAGAGACCCTTGGACAGGGAGCAGCAGAAGACCCATAGGGTGTTGCTGACTGCCATGGATGGGGGGATCCCTGAGCGGTCTGGCACTGCCATGGTCATCATCAGCGTGCTGGATGCCAATGACAACGTGCCAACCTTTGACCAGACCTTCTACAGGGTGAACCTCCAGGAGAACGTGCCTAGGGGGACCTTAGTCATCAAGCTGAACGCCACCGATCTGGACGAGGGCACCAATGGGGAGATCGAGTACTCCTTCAGCGGCCACGCTCCTCAGAAGGTGAGGGACCTGTTCATGGTGGAGCCCCGCTCCGGGAACGTCAGGGTTAAAGGGGTTCTGGACTACGAGAAGTCCAATCTGTACGAGCTGTACATCCAGGCCAAAGACAGGGGACCGTCAGCCGTGGCCGTGCACTGCCGGGTGCTGGTCAACCTGCTGGACGTCAACGACAACGCCCCGGAGGTCATCCTCACCTCGGTCTCCACGCCGGTCATGGAAGACGCTCCGCCGGGGACGGTCATAGCAGTCATCAGCGTTATGGATCGCGACTCCGGGGACAACGGGGACGTCAACTGCGACATCCCCAAAAATGTCCCTTTCCAGCTGCACTCTTCCTACAAGAACTACTACACCCTGGTGACCACCGAGGTCCTGGACAGGGAGGCTGTGTCCGAGTACAACATCACCATCAGCGCCAGGGACTTTGGTTCACCACCACTCTTGACCAAGAAGGTCATCAATGTCCAGGTGACGGACATCAATGACAACGTCCCGACTTTCCTCCAACCTTCCTATACGGTGTATGTGATGGAGAACAACCCGCCGGGGGCTTCCATCTGTTCGGTGACTGCTGTGGACCCTGATGCCAGTCAGAACTCTTACCTGTCCTACTCCATCATGGAGGGTCACATCCAGGGGATGCCAGTCTCCACCTATGTCTCCATTAACTCGGACAGTGGTAACATCTATGCCCTGCGCTCCTTTGATTATGAGCAGATCAGGAACTTCCAGATCAGGGTGCAGGCTCAGGATGCTGGCTTCCCCCCTCTTAGCAGCAATGTCACTGTCAATGTCTTCATACTGGACCAGAATGACAATGTCCCAGTCATTGTGTCCCCTTTACCAAAGAATGGCTCTGTAGCTACCGATGTCATCCCTAGGTCTGCCGATCCAGGCTACCTGGTGGGCAAGGTTTCAGCCATGGATGCAGATTCTGGACAAAACTCACGTCTTTCCTATCAGATTCTGCAGGCTACAGACGTTACATTATTCAGCATTGCCTTATACACCGGGGAGTTGAGGACTATACGTTCTTTGGGGGATAAGGATGCCACCAAGCACCGACTTCTCATCCAAGTCAGGGACAATGGCCAGCCTCCTTTATCCACCTCGGTCTCCATAGTCCTCACTGTGGTGGACAGCATCCCGGAAACTCCCTCAGAACTCAACGATCTCCCATTAAATTCAGACCCCTCTTCTACCTCTTCCCTAACCCTCTACTTAATAGTCTCCCTCGGATCGGTGTCATTTACCTTTCTGGTGGCTATAATCGTCCTCACAGTCATTAAATGTCACAAAGACAGATTGTCCCTGCAGGATTACAAGTGTTCCCTGCCTACCTGTTGCTGCCTAAGGTCTGGAGCTTCAGGAGATGTTTTCAAGAACTCCAACATCAACTTGCAGATCTCTTCTGGTAATAAAGTTCAGACCAACTGCATGGAGTCTTCAGGGAGTGGACCCCAAAATTACTGTTATAAGGTCTGCTTGACCCCAGAATCGGCCAAAAGCGATTTTATGTTTTTAAAGCCTTATAACTCCACCACCCAGAACAATGAGAAGATCCCAGAAAAGACCTCCCAGGGGAAAGGAGGACAGAATCCCCCTGCTGTGAACAATACAGTCAACGAGGTAAATTTTGATGGGTTTAGTTGGAAAGGGTGGCCCCTGATAAATGCTCTACAGTGGAGCCCTGAATTTACACCTGAGTGTTTTGTAGCTTGAAGCTCAAAGTTCCATAACCCAACAACCAAAATCTGCTTATTGTAAATTGTGCCTATTCATACATGAGCACTCAGGTGCCTGTAACTGGACAACTAAAGCTCAAAAAGGTACATACGCTACTCTTGAAGCAGACTTGGGCATTGATAGAGCATCAGCCTATGGAGTAGGAGACCCTTGGAAGCAGATCAATGTGCATGCAAAAGGTTAATGGTAGGCTAGCTAGTACAAATCTGGTCATCCCAGTCTATAACAAGCTGGAGGATGATCCCTTTGGGTAGATAAATGACCCCCATCATAGGTTCAGACTTGGGCTTGAGTGTCTTTGGTGCATTATTTTTTGAATGTTTGCACACATGTTTTTCAGGCATTTTTGTTTTAGCCAATATAAAACGAATTACTATTAGAAAGAGAGGCAAGAAATCTGGAGAAAATGCACATTACACATGTTTTTCTTAAGCAAATTAATTGGCACACCCACTATATCAAATAAATCTTTTGCCTCTATAAAAGCAAGTGATGTTTCGGTACCTCAGGGGACTCCTATCTCTTGGGTCTCCCAAGGCCCCGAAATGCTGCTCAAGTTCAAAGATGTTTAAAAAGAATGCATTGGAGCACATTTGGGTTTTTTTAGGCGTGCCTTTTAGGTGCTCCCATTGAAGTCTACAGGGATCAAAAACATGTGACTTTGCCTCAAATAAGCTCTTGTACTTTTCCAAGCATCCATTGACAAGCTTCAAGTGACATGACACTCATGTGTGAATGGGCACCACTGAGTATAATGGAATCTCATGTTGAGCGTTAAATCGCTTCAAAAAATGCGCTTCAAATCATTCAGGTGTGAACCTAGCAACATAATGCTGGCTACTTTTCAAGTTGATGCAACATTTAAAATAATGATTAAATTATGCAGCTATAGCCAATGTAGACTGAGATAGTTTTTATTTGATCATCAACAGTCAGAATGCATGTGAGACGAAAGGGGTAAGTGCATTGAGCATCCTGCTCATGTATTCCTCATAAGCATCCAAGGGCATTTAGCTTTATGGAAAATCTTCTCCCCAGCTTCAATCCTGTGTATATAATTTATGTCTTACAATTATTCTGTTCTAACTCCAAGGGCGTCCTTCAGGATGGACCGAATGGATCTTTTTCGATGGCTGTGTTGTCATTGCCTTTTACGTGTGACACATGAAATCAGTGTCTGAGAGCTGTGAATCACTGATCAGTGTGCCCATAAATCCTGCTCTCCCTCCTGCTAGCTCCAACAACACTGTATTATCTGCTTTAGCTGGAATTTCAGCAGGCTGGGGGGAGAGACAAGAGCCCCATTACTATGCAGAGGCCACATATGTCTTTCTTTATACAGACACTCTCTAGATTAACAAAGCACCAGTGTGTGGCTGCTGGGGTGAATAAATGGATTGCAATATGTATTAGGGAGCTGTAAGCTCTGCTGGGCTATTGTGCTCCAAGGTTACAGTGGCACACTCAGGGCTATCCTACAGCTCAGTGTCTAGATGCAGGTGGCATACATATACCTGCTACTGTAGAACTCTAATATTAGTGCCAGGCATCATCTATTTGTCATCTTTCTATCTATAGTGCCAACCTACACTGTAGCATTGTGCAAAGTGAAGATGTTTGGGGGCTATACCATAGGTGACATGCATACACCTGGAAGTTGTGTCATCTCTAACAACATCTATCACATATATAGCAATCCTGCTATGCATTATCTATCTATCTATCTATCTATCTATCTATCTATCTATCTATCTATCTATCTATCTATCCATTTTGCCATCTATAGCTCCAACATACAACCCAGCATTGTGCAAAGTGAGGATGTACAGGAGCTATAACATAGGTACAGATGCGGTACATACACATGGTAAGTCATCTGTATACTACTGTATATATCTAATATCCATGCTATGTGCTATCTATCTATCTATCTATCTATCTATCTATCTATCTATCTATCTATCTATCATCTGTTCATATTTCCATCTATAGCTCTAATAAACAGTGTAGCATTGTGCAAAAGTGTGGATTTATAGGAGCTATAACATAAGTACAGGTGTATATACACCTGGTATGTCATCTGTAGATGGCTATATATATCCAACATCCATGTTATGCATCTATCTATCTATCTATCTATCTATCTATCTATCTATCTATCTATCTATCTATCTATCTATTCATCCTACTGTATACATGTATAGCCCCAACTTACACTGTTGCATTCTGCTAATTGAGAATGTATTGGGACTATAACATAGGTCCAGTTGGTGTACATACACTTGGAATATCATCTATATGCTATTATATCTAATATCCATACTATGCATTATCTATCTATCTATCTATCTATCTATCTATCTATCTATCTATCTATCGCTCCAACATACACTGATGCATTGTATATAGAGTGTATAGGAGTTATAACATAGGTACAAGTGGTGTACATACACCTGATATGCTATCTATATACTACTATATCTAATATTTATGCTATGCATTCTCTCTCTCTCTCCCCCCCAACATATACTGTTGCATTGTATAAAGTGAGGATGTATAGGAGCTATAGTATAGGTACAAGTGATGTACATACACCTGGTATGCCATCTGTGTACTACTATATCTAATATTTATGCTATGCATTCATTCTCTCTCTCCCCCCCCCTCTCTCTCTCTCTCTCTCTATCTATATATCCAACGTATACTGTTGCATTGTACAAAGTGACAATGTATAGGAGCTATAACATAGGTACAAGTGGTGTTCATACACCTGGTATACCATCTATATACTACTATATTCAACATTCATGCTATTCATTATCTATCTATCTATCTATCTATCTATCTATCTATCTATCTATCTATCTATCTATCTATCATCTATCGCACCAACATATACTGTTGCATTGTACAAAGTGAGGGTGTATAGGAACAATGACATAGAGCCATAAGTAGACTATAAAGACAATGTAAGCAGAGATTGGCCATACTTAGCTGTGGGTCATCTGCCATATGCAGACAAATGTTAAGTCTACCTGTCTCTTCTGGTTTCTAGGTGTCACAGTCCAGCATGGAGAGTAGAGCAGGCTGTCTCTTCCTATCTGTCACATACAAGTCCAGTGACAGTCAACCTGTGGCTCAGGAGAGAATCCCTCAACTCCCTGGGGCTCCTATTAGCACTAGAATAGATCTTTAAACTATACCGTTGACAGTTGTGACAACAATGAATCCAGCTGGAAGTAACATTTAATGATACCTGGGAGGAAGGCATAAGATTGGGGAAGAAGGCATGGCGTTCTCATCACACAGTGCCAGGGCTCGGGCATCACTGCTGTGCCAGGTGTTGTAGCTGCAGAAAGGAAGCCTTGATTTCCCGCTTATTATCTTATTTTCTACGATCCGCTTGGCGTCTGTTAAATGCTGCATATCAAACACAAAGGCCAGCAAGAGATAAGAGTGGGGTCATTCCTTCAGATGGCCAGCAGATGGCGCAATACCCCAAGAAAACACCCTAGCTGCAATTAGATGGAAGGGATAGCCTATGCTGGTGTTCAATTCTTAACAAAGTACCAGTGTTGTTTATTAATCATGTTTTACTCAGATATGTTTTATTACATAAAAAGTTAGCAATTATATCACTCAATGTGGGAAAAAAAATATGTTGCAATATATCTGAAAGATGTGACCCAAAACTGAGAGTTGTAGGTGATGGAGAGTTAAATATCCCATTGTTTCCTATGTCTCTAGGGTACTCTGGTACAGGACCCCCAATGCTGCCCAGCTGCTGCACATATGATAGAAGAGTTCTATACTGTATTTAGATTTTTAATTCTTAGGGGCTGATCCAATCAATTTGTGTTCAGCCAGGTACTGTTTACCTTTGCACTACATAGTTAATGGTAGATCTAAAGAAGATCATACAATCAGACTGAATAATGTATGGTCACCTTAACACTCGTACTTTTCCTGTTACAACATGTTTCTATTCCTAATATTGCATTCCCCACACTATGGGTTTGATTTACTAAAACTGGAGATCTCAGTATCTGGTGCATTGTAGCCAATCAGCTTCTAGCTTCAGATTGTTCAGTTAAGCATTGACAAAACAAAAAACCTGATTGGTTTCTATGCAGAGCTGCACCAGATTTTGCACTCTCCAGTTTTAGTAAGTCAACCCCATAGTGTGGGGAATGCAATATTAGGATCAGGAACATGTTGTAGCAGGGGAAGTGAGAGTTTTAACCTGTTGGTGCTGACAGTGCGCAAATATGCGACCTCTTGGTGGCTGGGCCTTGACACCGAGAGGCTGCATATTTTCGTACCCAAGGTAAATAAACATGCTGAGAGCGCATGTCCTGCAATCTCCCAGCACATTTACCAGTGCCTTATGGAAAGATCTCAATTTCTACTGGTGATCGAGACCTTTCCGACCATGTGACCGCTGTGACAAACCTCATAAAGGGCTGGAAGGTGCTGATGCCAAGGGGTTAAGGTGACAATACACTATTCAATCCGATTGTATAAACTTATTTAGATCTACCATTAACTATGTAGTGCAAATTGATTGGATAGATTGGGAAGGTCCACATGCTCCATAGTTTTAGTGTATCCAAAGTTGGTTGTGCAAAAATTGTATGGACAGATTGTAGTGTATATGGTGACCCTTAGAGGGAGAGAGCCACAAGCTATGACGTAGAAATTTTATTAATTGAACTTCCCAAGAAATGTGAGAAAAGGGAAAGCGCCTTTTCAACTTCAACTTTAGTTGAAGCTGAAATATAATTGTTGGGTTGTTGGAATGTCTGAGCCTTTAATTATATGCAGTGGGTTTTTGAAAGAATATATATATATATATATATATATATTACAGTATAATATATTTTATAGTATGGTAGAGAATTACTATAACTGGAGAATCTGATGCAGCTGGGCATGGTAGCCAATCAGCTTCTAACTACAACTTGTACATTAAAGATGACAATGAAACTTGGAAGCTGATTGGTACCAGGTTTTGCATGCTACAGTTTTAGTAAATTTCCTCCTATACACACACACACACACACATATATATATATATGTATATATATATATATTTCTGCTTGACAACTCTGTCAGGCATAGTTAAAACAAAATCAATGTGCAGTCTAAGTTTCTAATCAGATGCCAGTTTAGCTTCCTCAGAACAGTAAAATGTTGCTTCTCATTGGTTTCTATAGGTTGTAAGTCTTTGTCTTGAGTAATAGTGATCGCACAGGCATGTGTATGTCTGTTCTGCAGTAATAAGTTGTCACCACAGGCTAAGGTTTGAACTTGGGTGAGACAGTAAAAAAGACTTTGGTTAAATCTCCTGGCTGGTAATGAGCTCCTGGGCAATGTCTTTGTTTTCTAATGATGTGTTAGCATTGTTCAACCCTATATATGATCACCTTTACCAGGAAGGCTGCTATTAGTGTTTTTCTATTGATTCCGTATTCATAAAGGCCTTTTAATTACGGATGAGTTTTAATTATGACATCATTATCACATTATCAAAATACAAAATGCTAACACACATGCTGTAAACATTTAATATGATATGTTGCCTTCCCTATCCTGTCCTGCTCCACATTTTAGCACCTGCTGGTATCTTCTGTATACTGGCTTCCAGTTTCAGCACCATGGACAGCTCCAACATCAGTTGTTCATGCTTCTCTCTAACAAGCCGGCAGCTTGCCTCACCTGCTCTGACACATTGCTCTAATTGCCCACAGTATCTTTCAACAATAGTGTATTATCCTAATCCCTAGGTCTCTGCTTTCCATCACATTGTGACTTTATTACAATCCAAATGGTGCAGTATATCCTATCACTCTATCATATAGTTTTAATTGGTCAAGTGTCGTTCCATTCATAAAATAAAATGGACCTGTGATTGGCTGCCATGCGAAACTGCGCAGTGCTGCTGTTAATGTCATGTTGTTACCAAGATATGTATATATAACTAGGCAACGTCAACCTAATTAAAGAACTATGACATAAGATGTGCACCTGCACAGGTGGCATCCACTTAGATCTGAAAAGAAACCATTTATCCCCAGAGTACACGGGGGTTCTTCACTACGTAGATATTGAATTTTCTGCTGAAGGAGGTGCTGATGATTAACGTTATAGGTGAATATACACATGGATCGGGTGTCTTCCTTAGTAGAAGTGGCATCTCCAGATGTAATTAACAGGATTCATCAGTGGATTAATTAATGCAGGAAATTAATCTGACTGCCACTGAGGGGGTCAAGAAGTAATTTCTTTCCTTACCTCATTTGCCAGCTGTCTTAATGAAGTCTGATTTTGCCTTATTTTGAATCAGCGATATTAAAATAATAATAATAACATTTTCACAGGTTGAAGCTAGGGGATCTGAGCAATTATTCAAGACTGATTTACTATGCTATTGTGTTACATTGTTTAATGAAATATATTCTTTTATTAACTGCATAGGTTTCCCAGACTAGCTACAGAAATAATAAGGTTGTGAGAATCTATAGTGTATCAGTTACTTTTCTGATGTCCTTAAAATTAAAATTAGTATTACAACACTTTAGTTGCTAATTGGTACATGCAAAGTGGGTATGTGTCTGTGCTATTGTATGTGCACCATATAGATAGCCACATGCTGATTTGATTAATTGGTGTTAAAGTAATGCTTAACCTACAACTGAAATGTTGCTGTCAATAAAAAAAACTGCAAACTATGCAACTATGCTTAAGTTATAAGGTCCACTCAATATACCTAAATCCATATTCCTGAAATGTTATGCTGCTAGACGTAAAGCTGAATGTCAGGCAAACAGCTAAAGAAAGAAATGAAATTCATATAAGGGAGGTGTTTTCCTGCCAACAGATTTACAAGGCTTTATCACACACCATAGCCCTGATTATCAGAAGAGACCCGATTTTTCCCTGCTGCGCCTAGGTAATAGTAACAGGTATTTTTCCTCCCCCAGTGTGTTAACTGATTCTTACAGGAAAATTAGCACCCTTTTAAACTCATCTCTCTATTACTGTGCTTTCTCCTCCTATTAGTAAATAAATAAAAACAATGCGCTCAGAGGACATATAGAGCAGCTGACACAATAATCAACACAAATTGATAAATACATATAAACAAAAGTGCAGCACTAATAAAATAACACAACAATATAAATTAAAATGTGAATAGAGTCCAAACAAATGAATAATGTTGGCGGTCCCAAGGTGATCTACAAAGTTTTTCATCTATGCTTCCACATACAATTCTCCAAAAGGGATGACACCATTGTGATCCACCACCAATGTGCCACACAGTCGTGCTGACTGGAGCAAATGGACGTCATAATGTACATCAATACCAGGAGGTGGCCCATTTGACTCCTGGGACCAGTTGTGTGGATTAGCGCATACGCATTTTAATATTGTGAGTGTATACATTTTTAAATAAATAAATATATACACTATGTGGCCTCTCCAGCTCTTTTTTTTATGCTTTGGCCAAGCGATTCATCACCAATGTGCTACATAGACATGCTTACTGGAGCAAATGAACTCATACAAATAAAAAAGTCTAAATGTGCTTTGTATCTCCAAATGGTCACCCTCTGGGATATCATGCAATTCCTCCTCCAAAACGGGTTACATGTGGCAGCTATAACTTTAGACTTGCGTCACTCTGCCAAAGCATAGAAAAAGAGCAGGATGACATCCATTTGCTCCCATCTATGTGGTACATTGGTGGTATATCATAACGGTTTCATTCCATATGGAGAGTTGCATATGGAAGCGTTGATGAAAAACTTTGTTGATCACCTTGAGACTGTCACCATTATTCATTTGTTTGGACTTGCTCTTTATTCACTTTTCACATCTTATTAGCAAAGCTGTTTTACTCATTGTGCTGCTTTCCCTCTTACAGTCTGAGTACTTCTGTACAGTTAATCACAAGTGGGTGATAGAGAGCCGAATTAAAGTATCACTCATGAACAGTTAGCTGCATTAGTGTATGTATTTTATATAACTAGAGATCAACTTTAATAGCTAATATCAAGGCTTCTGTGTGAGGTTTCAGCCTCTTACATGATTCCTAGTGCTCAATATATGTAGGCAAGGTTGCTGTGGGCCTGAAGCCAGTAATTGAAATAGCCTGAAATTTCAAAGTCATGGACATTTGGAAGATGACAATACTTGGCAGGGATGAAATATTTAGTTTTACAGAATCTGACTGTCTGCTTGAGCCATTCAAGGCGTGGGATGCATCATCTAAGACAGTTTGATTGTAGCATTTTCTTGCATTATACAATGATGATTCCTCTCCCCTTTCTGACCTCTCTTTGAATTGGAACTGAAACAGGTTTAGGAGCCTTTGTCAGTGTCTATGAGTCATCCAATGGCACATCATGATCCCGAGACATTCACTGATGCCATTTAAGTAATCCCCTCTAGTGATCAGCACTCACAACAATCAGGGTCGTCATTGATATCACTGTTTCCCAGTAGACATCTTGTCAAACAGCAGATTGATTTATTGAAGTGGGCAGGTTGGCAGAATGGTAAATGCCATGACCTACATAGATCTATTTCATATGACCTACATAAATCTATTTCCAGTCCAAGATAGCATGAACAAAATGTAATATCTCTGATTTTGGAGCAGAATGTAAACAGAGTCCATTAAGTGCATGCCTGTAGAATATAACTACTATTCCTATCGAATGTTTGGCTAACTCTATCGCTTTCCGTTGGCACATAATAGAGTTAATGGAAGTATTGTGCCGCCTTTCTGTAATATGATAATGCCAATACGATCTGAATACAAATAATGGGTACTAATGAACTTCCTCTAATTATTTAATCAGTCAAATCATTATCTGGGTAACACCAGTTACCACATCTAGCTCATCTTCTATTTTTTTCAGTTGGGTTTATTTTTTACTGCATGCCATTGCTATTTTTAGCAGTTATTATAATTGTAAATGTACAAAGTTTCTCTGCCTTGGAGATTCAAGAAATGCCTTGAGTTTCAATCAATATGAAACCCACTGATATTATTCTGTGCTGCCTTTCAACTAAAGTGCTAGAAAGCTGGAGAAGCTGCAAAGTTGAGTTCAAATGTTCCATTTAATATGGACACAGTTAAGCTGGCAGACAGATTTTTCCCTTGTGGTCAATTCCAAAGAAACAAGCAATGTGATGGAAAAACGAAACAGTTTGGTACAGACTGACCATTTTCTATCTAAATGAAAAGTAAGGCTAGCATAGAAGATGTTACATTTGTGGGCTAATAAATTCCACAACATGTATGTAATTTTTTTTTACAACCTTGCCAATACTGATAATATTTCAGGCAGGTAGATGGTTAGCTGCATCCAATTAGTTCATTTTAGTGGCATTTGAAGAGAAAAGCAGCTGCTTTGCTGACTCTGATGGACTGATTTATGAAAACCAAAGCAGTATAGAAAGTAGAGCAGCTACGCATTTAAAGTAATAGGTTTTATTTTTACTACTTTAGCCTGCATTGGGAAAAGTAAAAAAATAATTTAATTGGTTACAATTCACTAAAGCCCCTTTTGTCTTCTGGAGTTTCATTAAACGCTTCTTCAAGAACCACTAAAAGTACATATATAACTGCACTTTAGAGATTGCACAGAGTTATAATTAAAACTGCCTTCATGTGTTATCATGTAGTTGTCCAATTTCCCAATATATTGGGAAAATTATTGCCAAAGTATTGGGAAACCCCTTCAAATCATTAAATTCAGGTGTTCCAATCAGCTCCATGGCCACAAGTGTATAAAACCAAGCACCTAGGCATGCAGACTACTTCTACAAACATTTGTGAAAAAATCGGTCACTCTCAGGAGCTCAGTGTATTCAAGCGTGGTACCGTGATAGGTTGCCACCTGTGCAATAAGTCCATCCATAAAATTTCCTTGCTACTAAATATTCCACGGTCAACTGTTAGTGGTATTATAACAAAGTGGAAGCAACTGGGGACAACAGCAACTCAGCCATGAAGTGGTAGGTCACGTAAAACGACAGAGCACGGTCAGCGCATGGTGAAGCACACAGTGCGCAGAAGTCACCAACTGTCTACAGAGTCAATAGCTAAAGACCTCAAAATTTCATGTGGCCTTCAGATTAACACAACAACAGTGTGTAGAGAGCTTCATGGAATGGGTTTCCATGGCCGAGCAGCTGCATCCAAGCCTTACATCACCAAGTGCAATGCAAAGCGTTGGATGTAGTGGTGTAAAGCAAGCCACCACTGGACTCTAGAGCAGTGGAGATGTGTTCTCTGGATTGACCAATTTCTCTTCTCTGTCTGGCACTCCAATGGACATGTCTGGGTTTGGCATTTGCCAGGAGAACGGTACTTGCCTGACTGCATTGTGCCAAGTGTAAAGTTTAGGTAGAGGGGGGATTTTTGTGTGGGGTAGATTCTCAGGGTTTGGGCTTGGCCCCTTAGTTCCAGTGAAGGCAACTCTTAAGGAGTCAGCATACCAAGACATTTTAGACAATTACATGCTCCCAACTTTGTAGGAACAGTTTGGGGATGGCCTCTTCCTGTTCCAAAGTGACTGCGCACCAGTGCACAAAGCAGGGTCCATAAAGACATGGATGAGTGAGTTTGGGGTGGAGGAACTTGACTGACCTGCACAGAGTCCTGAACTCAACCTGATAGAACACCTTTGGGGTGAATTAGAGCAGAGACCGTGAGCCAGGCCTTCTCGTCCAACATCAGTGCCTGACCTCACTTCTGGAAGAATGGACAAACATTCCCGTAGACACACTCCTAAACTTTGTGGACAGCCTTTCCCGAAGAGGTGAAGCTGTTATAGCTGCAAAGGGTGGGCAACTCAATATTGAACCCTATGGACTAAGACTGGAATGCCATTTAAGTTCATGTGCGTGCAAAGACAGGCGTCCTAACACTGCTCAACAAAAATTAAAGGAACACTTTTTAATCAGAGTATAGCATCAAGTCAATTAACCTTTTGCCGCCCGGCCAATGGCCATTTGGCGGCTGGAAAAATCCCTCAGTGTTCTGGGTGGACGCCATATGGCATCCTCCCGGGCATGCACAGTTTGCGCACCTGCAGAGCCGTGCAGCGGCCCGATCTCTCACCGGCCGCATACCTCGGATACGGCCGATGACAGATCTGAGTACCGGCCCTGTTGCCGGTACCATGTGACCTGCTGTGACCAATCACAGCAGGTCACTTGACAGTTGTATACAATGGATGGCTTCATTCAAGACATCCATTGTATACTAGTGTCTAGCTGTGAATGGTCACAGCGATCACATGCACAAGCTGGGCCAATCACAGTCCAGCTGTGTCATGTGATTAGCCATGGCCAAATCACAGCTAAGCACAAAAAAAAAAAAAAAAGCCCTGAATGAATTGATGTCATTCAGGTAAATGCTTGCTTATAGCAAAGTAATTCTTTGCTATAAACAAATTGTGTAAAAAAAAAAAAAAAAAAATACTGATCACTTCCCCAAAGTAGTACAATGTTACTATGGTAACATTGTACTACTTTGGTCAAAGTGAATTATGAAAAAAAAATCTTAAAAAAAAAGAAAAAAAGTAATAAAAAATGTAAAATAATAATAATAATAATAAAAAAAAAAAATTTTAATTTTTTTTTTTTCATACTGTCACCAGTCAGTGTTCCTGATCACCGCCATGCCAGTTATATGATGACGCTGTACTGCACTGGTGACAATATGTAAAAAAAAAATAGTGAAAATAATTTTTTAATTTTCCGAAAAATTATGACAAAAAAAATACAACTTCAAAAAACTCGTCATGCCTCTTATGAAGTACATCGGACTGTCTACTCTGCAAAAAGGGGTTATTTGGGGGATATCTGTACTGTTCTGACATTCTTGGACTTCAAGAAATTAGATTGGCCGTCAGTACTTTAGGATTGATCAATTTTCAGATCTATACCATAGTTTGTGACTTCTTTAACTTTCCTACAAACTAAAAAATATATCCTATTTTGGGTTATTTTCACCAAAGACATATAGCAGAATACATTGTGGCCTAAATTTATGAAGAACAATTATTTATTTGCAAACTTTTATAACAGAAACAAAGAAAAACGTGTTTTTTTTTTCAACATTTTCGGTCTTTTTTTGTTAATTTAGCAAAAAATAAAAACCCCAGTGGTTATTAAATACCACCAAAAGAAAGCTCTAGTTGTGTGAAGAAAATGATAAAATTTTAGTTTGGGTACAATGTTGTATGACCGCGCAATTGTCATTCAAAGTGTGAGAGCGCTGAGACCTGAAAAATGGCCTGGGAGGGAAGGGGGTAAAAGTGCCCTGTATGGAAATGGTTAAAGTCTTGGAATATTGATCTGATCAGTTAAGTAGCAGAGGGGGTTGTTAATCAGTTTCAGCTGCTTTGGAGTTAATGAAATTAACAACAGGTGCACTAGATGGGAAACAATGAGACGACCCCCATAACAGGAATGGTTTTACAGGTAAAGGCCACTAACATTTTTCTCCCTACTCATCTTTTCTGACTGTTTTCACTAGTTTTGCATTTGGCTAGGGTCAGTATCACTACTGGCAGCATGAGGCGATACATGGACCCTACAGAGGTTGCACAGGCACTCCTCCAGGATGGCACATCAATACATGCCATTGCCAGAAGGTTTGCTGTGTCTCCCAGCACAGTCTCAAGAGCATTGAGGAGATTCCAGGAGACAGGCAGTTACTCTAGGAGAGTTGGACAGGGCCGTAGAAAGTCCATAACTCATCAGCAGAACCAGTATCTGCTCCTTTGTGCAAGGAGGAACAGGATGAGCACTGCCAGAGCCCTACAAAATGACCTCCAGCAGGCCACTGGTGTGAATATCTCTGACCAAACAATCAGAAACAGACTTCATGAGGGTGGCCTGAGGGCCCAACATCCTCTAGAAGGGCTCTGTGCTCACTGCGCTGCACCATACAGCTCGATTGGCATTTGCCACTGAACACCAGAATTGGATGAGAGCAGATTCACCCTGAGCACATGTACAGACATGAAAGGGTCTGGAGAAGTTGTGGAGAACTTTATGCTGCCTGTAACATCATTCAGCATGATCATTTTGGTGGTGGGTCATAGATAGTCTGGGGAGGCATATCCATGGAGGGATGCACAGACACCTACAGGTTAGACAATTGCACCCTGACTGCCATTAGGTATTGGGATGAAATCCTTGAACCCATTGTCAGACCCTACGCTAGTGCAGTGGGTCCTGGGTTCCTCCTGGTGCACAACAATGCCCGGCCTTATGTGGAGAAAGTATGCAGGCAGTTCCTGGAGGATGAAGGAATTGATTGGGGCATCCTTATGTTCCACACATTAATCCAGTCCATATCAGTATAGATATCCAGCAATATATTTATCTCCATTGAGATTTGATGTGTTTTCAAAGTGTTCCTTTAATTTTCTTGAGCAGTGTATGTATGTATATGTGTATGTGTGTGTATGTATATATATATATATATATATATGTGTATATATATGCAATTATGGGTGAGTCACATGGACATCCAAATCAATCAGGCTCCATACTTACAGTGTTGTTACCCTAAGAAAGAAGGTGTGTTAGCACTACAGAACCCTCTCTCCCCTGGACTTATCTCCATAAAACTGGAAAAAGGTGTATTGCATTCCCCACAGGTAAACTGACCAGGGCTAATGACACTGCCTAAGACTACATTGCAGAGTGCAAAGGGCAGAGGACAGCACTGGATTATTTCTGGCAGGGTCAACTGGCATCTTTTTGCACTTGGCAAAAATATAAAAGAAAAAAAAGGTAGCATAATACTTGGGGGGGGGGGGGGAGGGGGGTTCGAGTCAAACTGGGACTTTTGAGTTTATGTAATAGAAGAACAAGTTTCAAGGAGTGGAAACTGCATTTATTTTTAGACATACTCCCCTGCTACATTTATACAAGTATGCCAGCATTTGATTAATACCTGGAAAGCTTCGGCATAGAAAGATTTGACAGTACGCCTGAACCATCCTAGGACAGCCTGCTTCACTTTGTCATCATTGTGTTCACAGTTCCCACAGAAAGATTTGTCTCTTGTGTAGGTTATGAGTTGATTATCCAGGATCAGTGGTGTTCCATGCAGTGAATGTTCACAGGAAAGACTGCTGTGGGCTGGGAACCACCACGGCCGGGATCATCGCTGATGGACGTACCGACATTTTTGAGACATTTACACCATTCAAGTAACTTACTGTGGCTGAGAGACTTATCTCCGTACTGTGCTTGAAGTCTTCTGTAGATATGCCTTCATTCACAAGAAACTTCATCGCCACACGGTATTCCATGAATGCACTAACACTTTTGTTTGCCATCTTGATTAACGGTCTCTGGACTGGCCCGAGACATGTGAGCCGCCTATCAGTAATAGGACACACTTGCTACTTACTGCTGCGTGTAGTACCACTACGGTAGCATCCCTTTTTATACCTGTTAAATTAAAAGTCACTGTCTTACTTGAATGCCCCTCGTATTTAACAGTCCAAAAGGAAGCAAATAAAAGAAGTTCATTGTTAGGGTTTACATATACAATTTCAAAAACATTTTAAAATAAATTTCTTGCAAAACAACCGTAACCCCTTGGCATGGTGGTCTTCACTTCCAGGTGTGTTGAATGCTTGCATCATTCCTGTGTGCTGTAGGTCCATCTGCCATGCCCCTACTCCACTACAGGACACAATAGTTGGTGGGGGAAACCACAGTAAACAGAAGAGGACCAAGCATCCAATATACCTGGAAGTCCTGAATGCTGAAAATTCTTCAGCCACCAAATTTTATGACGGTAGTAATCAACTTAGTCTGGAGGTAGTTCAGACTTGTCGACCATCGCAGACTAAGTATTAAGGCTAAATTTAGACCTCTAAACTAACAACACTCTGAAAAAGTGTTTGGATCACTTTTCAGAGAAGTTTGATGGACATAAGGAGGCGATGTGATGCCTTCTCATGTCCTACATTGCATTACATGTGGTTGTGGGGTGTTTGCAATGCTTTCCCATTTGCGTGAATGGTTCACTTTTGGTGGCAGTACAGCAGTGTAGCTCCTTGAACATGTCAGGAGCTACACTGCTGCAGGGGAGGGGGTGTTTATGGGTCGCTTAAAGCATGATTGAACCATGTGTTTTTAAGCCCCTCCCCCCAAACCGCTACTCTAAATGAGCCCTAAGTGTCTTCTTTTGCATGAAAGATTTTTTTAGCTCTTTTTTCAAGTGACAGAGATGCTATAAAAGATAAGTTCACTTTTTTTCACAAAATTCTAAATGCACATTTTTTAGTAAAAATAATGTACATTTATTATTTTTTGTTTTTGGAGCCTCTAAAGCATTGCACATGCAATCAGCAGATCGCTGGTGCCATGCAGGTCTTCTGCAAACCTGTCAATGTATCTGTGTGCCTATACTTCCCGTACGGGCAAGCAGATACTTACTCTCAGGAAGACTCAATGAACCACCACAGTGCTTCATTGAGAACTACAAGAATACATTTGTAACATGTTATGAATTGTAACATTCGTCCTAATGAAAAAATGTCATCATATCTAATCACAGTTTTCTAAAAGCGTATCACGTTTTTATTAGGAGATTAAATCTTATAGGCAATGCAGTTGTAGATTTCTCTACTATTCTGTCCAACCTTAATGGATAAGTTCACCTTTTCATAACATGTTTCATGTTCCCATGTTCAGGGTGTAGCATGTAACATGTTACGAATGAACCCTCGCCTGCACCCCCCCCGCTAAAAAATGTGCATTTATTATTTTTTGTAAAAAAGGTGAACTTATCCTTTAGTAAAACTGGAACAGGCAGAATCTAGTAACCAATTGATTTCTATCTTCATCTTGTTCATTCAAACTATGAAAATAAAAGCTAGAAGCTGATTGGTGGCCATGCATAGCGGCTCCAGTCTTAGTCAATCCCCCTCACTGTCTTTTCTTAGTCAAATCTGAAGTATTTAGATTAAATAGTAATTTATAACTTTTCAACATTCAACCTCACCTCAGACTTTGTAATCAGACTGTAGCATGTATGCACCTTTTAAAACGAATCTTTACAAACTAAATATAAACAGTAAAAGAAAGCTTTTTTTTTTCCTACCAAAATGATTTGTTTTTCGGTCCATCTAGTCCTCATATTTACATAGCTCTGCACCATAGCACAGCCCTGCCTAGCAGAGGAAGGGGGCCTGTTTACTCTCTGCTGCAGTTTCACTTTCACTTACAGTCACTCTGTGACTGGACAGTGAAGGAGAAGCAGCACAGTGACGAGCTTGTCTCCTTGTTACTTTGCTCACTCATATCAACATGGCAGCACATCTGCCTGGCTCCTTATGCCACTTCTCTCCAATTCTTTGTGCTTTGCTGTATAGACTGGACCACAGAAGGGTTAAAGCCAAATCAAATTCAGGTATCTGCTCTGCTTGAATTTAAATTTGTTTTATAGTTTTATAGAAAACATTTGAAAAAATACACAACAGGCCTATTCCACTAGGCTGTAATGTACGTATATGGTATTTCCTATAACAATCACTATTTTGAGCCATGTAACTGTTATATTCTTCCCTCACTGGCTGTCATTGCTGAAAACAGCAGTTGTTCTGCCAAACAATGATTGTATTGCTTAGTGTTTTTGAGCCCAATGATTCTTTTATCTGGAGACTCTTATTTGAGACAGGTTGTGTTGTCCAAATAGGTTTCCCCTTCTGCACATGAAATATGAGACAGCAATCCAATCTGATCTGATTGCCATGGTTAGCACAGACTGCCTCTGACTATAAACTTCTTGCCACTAACCAACCAATAAAGATGATTGTAAAGTCCTCCTTATATTAATTGCTGAAAAATGCAAGTCAGATCTAGGCTATGATTTTGGTGATTTCTCATAAAGGTGTTTTAGTTTTGCATGAAGAGAGCATAGAATAAGCTACATTTCACACTTCATAGCCAGCTACTATAGTTCAAATGGTACCTTTCTATATCTCTTTAAGGTAGATGTGAATGAGTTGCCTGAATTTGGGAAAATCTAACTACTGGATCTTCGAACGTTTTTAAAAAAGTTGTCAGATGTCAGATGATCCAATTTATGGTGCTCAATAAATACTGAAAAAGCAGTGGATGAATTGACTTCTAATGCAGCGAACCACAGTAAAGAATGGTGCAGGTGACCAGGGTCATCTATGTAGACCTATAAGTGGATAGAACACTTTTTTTTTTAATATATGTCGAGCCAAAGCTTATTTAGACTCTTGGATAGAGTGGATTTTGCATAGAGTAGAGTAGAGCCCCTGTTGGGTTTAACTGCATTCAAGAGATTTCCCCTCACTTCCTGTCTAGAAATAAAAAAACTGGGTGGGCAAGGTTGACTAGCTTTGTGAACTGAGTGGTTAGCACTTCTGCCTTCCAACACTAGGGCCCACGGTTTAAATCCTGATCAGGGTACTATCTGCATGGAGTTTGCAGGTTTCTTTTGTGCTTGCCTGGGTTTCCTGTAGGGTCTCCAACTTCATCCCACACCTCAAAGTCATGCTGGTAGGTTAATTGGCCACTATCTCAATTGCACTAATATGTGTAAGTGAGATAGGGACCTTGAGGGCAGGGAGTGGTGTGAATTACAGTATGTAAAGTGCTGCGTAAATATATGGTAATATTAGAGATGTTAAATTTCCAGAAATTTTGAAGCCATATAAAGTTTTTTTTTCCATTTTTTTCTCAAAAAATGGGAATTTCAGAAAAATTTAAAACAAATTCAGTGTGGAGTACTTTTACAAATTGAAAATCATTTTGTTACACTGGGAACCTGAAATGCAGTGTATACACAGTGTAATAAAAAGTATTATTCTTGAAATAAAAGTACAGCTTATCCATTAAATAAACTAAACTTGCTTTTTAAAATGTTCTTCTCTTGTTTGAGAACTACATTAAGAATTGCAGTGTTACTTGAATTGTATTCAAGAATTTGCTTGTCTTCAGCTGAGAGAACTTGCAATAATTGAAGACTTGAAACAAAAAAAACCCTTTCATTAAGGTTTTATTGTTATATAGTTTGAATACCATGTCAAGGATATATTATTTATAATTATAAAATAACATGTTACACAATTTCTTTCAGTTTTTATAGAAAAAAAAATGGCTTTGGAAAAAATGGTTCTTTTTTTCCAGGCCTTCCAATCTCTAGGCGCGATATGAATAATTGCAATAAACTAGAAAAGCTACAATTTCTGGGGAAATTGTGTGAAGTGTTCTTGCCTCCACCAGTAGTCTACAACTGGAGTGGGTGGAGTAACTGGGTGGAGTGGCTTGTCACTCTGCTGCCTGCTCACACACCTGGGTTTCTATGGCAACTCACTCTACAGCAAGGGTAGAGAAGAGCAATTAAAAAGAAACTGCTCTAACTTGCCATCTTCAAATGGTTGTAGTTGAAAAATTATAAATCCTACACCGAAGAGCTTTATATTGTGAGAATCACAAGACCCAGACCTACATTTTGATGCATAGTATGTCTCTGAAATATTAAAAATGAAGGCACAGTTGCAGTTTAGAAATTGCTCGTCAAATGTGAGGTGGCTAGAGTGGAGTTTCATTGAATGTCGATGGGCAGCGTGCGTTGCAAACAAATGGTCATATTGTGAAAACTATCAGGACTATGGCTTAGCCGTGGACATTTTTAGTGGCAGCAGGGGTAGCTGAACGTTTTGATATAAGATTTGTGTAGGTGGCCTTGAAAATGAGGGAGTGATGGCAGTTTAGAAATCATGTCCTGATTTTTCAGCTCACACTCTAGCTTTTGTCAGGTCCCACTCTAGTTTTGAACATTCCACCATTCATTCCTATGGGACCAATTTCACCACAAAAACACCGATATTTCGTGAACCATTCGGCAAAACGTTCCACAAAGTAATAGTACACCAATCGGGAACAATTCGCACGTTTCGGTATATTACTGTCTATGTAGTATAAAAACTGTGGGAGGAGTTAGGGTGGTAAATTTGACTATAATAATAAGAATATATATGTGAGATAACAGTAAGTGGTCTTGCCATGCAAGAACACTTAATAAACTAACACAGCAGCAAGATATTAGTATCTCTTTGAGAGTTGGTAATCGTAAATAAATAGTGGAATTGCCTGCTTTTGTTTTCTAGTGTGGATATACTAAACTTACTTCGGCATGATATAATCTGCATCTTGTATAGTACTGTACATGCATATTAGTTGAAGAACTTTATATATAAAAAATGGAACATTTATACATTCCATCTGTTTTATAGCGTGGACAATATGGGGTTTATTTACTAAAGGCAGGTATGTTGTTTACTATGAAAGGGAAGTTGCACTGTGCAAGGGAAGACCTACTGTAAGTGGTTATTGCATACCTATTATGCAAATTCCAGACAAGATATGCATTATTGCACCATGGCACCATCTCCTGCTTATGTCTCTCTATTGGCCAATGAGGCTGTCAGTTATGTTGGGTAGCTAATAGGAAGGCACAATATGGAAGGGATAGTAATGATGCAAGCTCAGGTCAGAAATTGCATCATAGATTGACCAAGGTTTGGGGGTTCTTGATGCACATTAGAAGTAAACTGAGGATGCTTACAGAGGTGACAGGTACTCTTTAATTATTTAACTGTGAAGTACATACAGCTCCCAATCTAAGCTGTTCTGTGGGGTAACAACTAGCTGGGTGAGGAGATAACTAGTGAGTTTTAACACTTGGCTGACATTGGAATTTGCATTCTAATACTCATATCCAATGATATATATGGCACTTCTGAGCCACTGTGACAGAATTTTGGCAGAACTCATCTTAGAGATTAAGCAAAATGAATGGTATATTATTTATTTATTAATATGACAGTGAGTTGAAGGTGAAGTCACATACCTCTCAAAGCAAAAATAAAATCAGCAATAGGGTTACGGCTGTTGTATTGGTAGCTTCAGCGGTGAAGAGACACGATGTGTGATGAAGGTTAAGGCTACAGGTAAGGTTTTGGGTTAGCACTGCGTGAACTTTTGGGTGAGGGTTTGGCTAAATTAGTTATCATTCAATTTTCAGGCTTGATTAATGCCAATAACACATGTATATACAGTATATACAATATCACACAATAGCTGAAACGTTATATGCTGAAAATATTTGGAATGTTTATCCCTTTCCAAAAACACCAGCCAATTTATTCAAAATCACATGCTGTTCAAACAGGCAGGAATGTCTGCCTAGTAGACCATTGTTCTATATATATATATATATATATATATATATATATATATATACCACAAAGTGTTGCACTTCCATAAAATGGTTATAAACCCTTATATATGCTCACTGAACAGACAAGTCTCCAATGACATACAGAGATGAAACAAGTCTTATATAAGCTGTACCCATTTATCTATAGTCCTTTATTCTCTACAGCCTTCTAAAACATACATATCAAAGAGTATTTCTTAGCTCCAGTAAGCAGGGGGCAGGGATCTGTCATCACTCACTGCACAGCATAGAGAGGAATGCTGAGTGTAATTTGAGAACTGAGTGGAGGGAATGGATACACCCTCCTCTACACAGACTTATAGGGAAACATGCACAGCTGAGGCTGTCAATCACCTTCTGTGTGTTGGAGGGGCAGGGCCATCTCCTCCGATTCTGTGGTGTTAGCAGCAGTGAGTAATGCAGAAAGAAGAGGAATGAGAGAAGAGATAGAAATCAGACTAGGTGCTTAGGATCAAGGCAAGTACACACTATAGAGGGATATGTTCTGTTACAACCACTTCACATTCCTTGAACTTGAGTAATGGTTGGAACATCCAAAGCTGTTTTCGTGTTCATTCCTATGTATTGCATGTTGGAATAATGTTGATTTTGCCTCATAATGGAGAGCAGCACTTGGTGGCATTGAATGCCTAGAGATTAGAGTCTATAAGTAAAATGCATCCAATCGTTGGATGGACTGTTCAGCTATATACAAAATGATCTTTTCATTGTCCGGTATTCATTAAGCCTAAGCACACACAGTTTCTTAAATGTAATTTCGGTTAGCTTGAGCTGAACAAGCTAATAAATTGAGTAACAATGCTTAGTAGTTTTATGGCCATCTTTTATTTATAGAAGTCACTGTAAGCAAATCCTAATTAGTCACTGTGTATATATTACATTTTATTGTTCAAATGACCTGTTGTACTATATCAATGTCATGTTTATTATTTGCCAGACTGCCACGGCAAGTTTGACAGCTGTGTTGTTGAAGGGTATTTCAAGGAGATCCATAGGATGGCACGTGTCTTTCCAACCTTTGTCGCTGTGACTATTTAAATTAAACCTTTATCACAATTTACCTTTATTCTAGGAGCAAAAATATTTTATCTGAAAAGCATAATTTATGCAACTTGTTTGTCTTAAAATTCTGCTTTGATTGCAATCACCTAGATCTTTTACTTGTCTTACTTATTTGCAGACAAAATTATCGCTTTGAAAAAAATTATGTTAATTAGAAGTAGTATTGTGAAAAAATACTATATATTCTTGGCATCTTTAATGCTGATGTGGATAGTCAATCATATTATTTTACATTTTTAAGGAGATTGTTACTGAGTGATCTATCTAGAGTAACAGGCTATTCTATAAACAGAGTTCAAAGGGTTTTTGTAGGAAATATGCAAAGCACAGTAGCACAAACATAAAGCAATCATTAAAAGGAGAATTCTGTAAACTGTCCCTTGTGCTGCACACTTGTGCAGAATTACTCAAAGTCACAAACTCTGCTATTAGGCAGATGTTATTGTAAGGTTGGTGACATTGTTATGTTACAGCCAGCTAATAACATTTTTTTAATGACAAAGTGAAAAAAGAAATTTATGCACAGTGTCATATCATTAAAATATATACTGTACAGTTGGTTTAGTTAGAGTTGAGGTCTCTGAACTATGGCTTGTGGGCCAAATACAGCCCATTGCAAGATTTTATCTGACTGTAAGAGGGGACTTTGATGGGAACCCTGATGTAAAGGGGAACTCTAATGGAAATTCTCATGTAAGGAGGGACTCTAATTTTAATCTTATGTAAGGGGGACTCCAATATAAGGGGCACTTTGAAGAGGACCCTGATGTAAGGGGGCTTTGATGAAGACCTTGATATAAGGTGGGACTCATGTATAAGTGAAAATTCTTGCCTTTGTCTTACTGAAGTTTTTTCAGTGGTCTCCAAACTGCGGCCTGGGGGCAGGATGTGGCACTTTGCTTGCTTTTATCTGGCCCTTGGTACATTATTCCTCCACTGTCAGCAACAGTGGTACATAGTTCTTTCCACTGACATCAACATTGGGATGCTATTCCTCTCACTGATACCAGTGGTGGGACACTATTCCTCCAGCTGACACAAATGATGGCTCACTATTCCTCCCACTGATAGCAATGATGGTGCACTATTCCTCCCACTGTTACCAATGATGGGGGACACTATTCTTCCTGTTTATAGCAATGATGGTGCACTATTCCTCCCACTGACACCAATGATAGGGCAGTATTCCTCCCACTGACACCAATGATTATGCACTATTCTTCCCACTTATACTAATGATGGGGCACTATTTCCCCCCACTGATCTCAATGATGGGGCACTAGTTCTTCCACTGACACCAATAATGGAGCACTATTACTTCCACTGACACCAATGATGGGGCACTGTTCCTTCTATTGATACCAATGATGGGGTACTATTCCTCTCATTGACACCAATGATAGGGCACTACTACTCCCACTGACACCAATGATGGGGCACTATTCCTCCCACTGACACCAATGATGGAGCACTATTCCTCCCACTGACACCAATGATGGGGCGTGGTTTCTCCCATTAACACCAATGATGGGGTACTATTACTCCCACTGACACCAATGATGGGGCACTATTCCTTCCATTGATACCAATAATGGGGTACTATTTCTCCCACTGACACCAATGATAGGGCACTATTCCTCCCACTGATACCGATGATGGGGCATGATTCCTTCCATTAACACCAATGATGGGGTACTATTCCCCTCACTGACAGCAATGGTAGGGCACTATTTTTTCCATCGACACCAATGATGGGGCACTAATTTTCCCACTGACTCCAGTGATGAGCCACTGTTTACTTCTACTGATGCTGGGACTTTTTTTTTTACTCTCAGTGGCCATAGTATGGACCCTCTAACGTTTGAAGGACAATAAACTGGCCCTTTGTTTAGAAAGTTTGGAGACCCCTCTTCTATATCATATAATGCTGATTAAAAAAAACTCAAAGTAAAACTTATTAAAATGTCATTTGCAGGGGCGGACTGACCATTTGGAAACTCGGGCACTGCCCGAGGGCCCAGGTCAGTAGGGGGCCCCATGAGTGCCCCTGGTACCTTTTTCATAGGCTTTTTTGAGTTTGGGCTAGGACACAGGGTCCCCATGATCCCCTATTGCCTGGGGGCCCCATGAGTTGTCAGTCCACCCCTGGTCATTTGTTCACCTATAAAACTGATTTTTTTTTTTTCAGTCTTTGAATATTTGTAAGATATATGATGTAGCCCTTATACTGAAAAGTTTGGAGACCTGTGAGTTACCCATGACAAATCAAAGTATATTTTACTGCCAGTGAGATGTTCTAACTTTTGCTAAAGTGCAATAGTAATAAGTCTGATTCTGGTCACATGATTATCCAATTATTTTATACTAAGTACAGTGCAGCAAGTGGAGTACCACTTCCTTGCATGACTTTGTAAAGGTAGCAGTGGAAGAAGAGCCCATTATTCTGGTGTGAACATTTTGTCGCTAAAAATCCCTGAGAGGTATTAAAATTCTGAAGGTGATTTATCCCATAGGCATTCACCTAATTCTGGATGGAATTATCCTGAAAAAAATATAATAAAAAAATATAATATAATAGAAAATGACAAAAGTAAGAACAGCAATCAGAAAGAAATCCAGTACAGGATAGACTGCATTAGAAAGAGCAGAGAGAATGAAGCAGTGGTTTCAAGGAAATAAAACATTTCAGAATATAATTGGACTCTTTCTCACCTATATTGTACAAGGGTACAGTCCCATGTGCAAATTTTACAGCCCCCAATCTTATGCACTTCAATATGTTTTATAAACAAACAGCCTGAACTGTTCTGATAACCTGGAACATAATTACCCTGCCTCAAAAATTAATTACTATGTTTTACGCTTAGTGCCTTGAATCTTGATGCATTACAGGAACAATCAGTAATAGATTGCCAGCACTGTGCGGGCAGCCATATATTACGAGATTAGTTTGTTGATGTTTTCTCATGTTCTGTTGTCTGAGCCGTAAATGTGTTCTCGCTGTAAGTAATGACTAACATAATGTTCCATTTCACATATAAAAATGATTTTACTAGGACAAAAAGTGTTGTAGGCTACACAGGGAAGGAGAATTAGGCGTCAATTATGTACGGCTGTGACAGAATGAAAAACCTTCTAGCAGAAATCTGGATTAATTAGATATTAATGCTGTAAAAAGTGGACAATTAGATTAAAATGCAGCAGCTGCATATATAAATAGCAAGTATCCTCTATGAGCTGAGGTGATAGGAAAGATGGGCTGGTTATCTGGTAGAATAACCTTTTTGTGACCAAAATAGATGTCTAGATGCCCTCACTAGACATGGCAGCAACCATATGCCTTGGCTAACTTTAAAATAACTCTATGGCTTGACTTTGCATTCCTAAATAATATTTTTTAAGGACATGAAAGGCTTTAACTTGGTATACTGTTTTAATAAACACCCAATATTTTTTTATTTTTGTTTGACAAGCCTGCAAATATATGTATATATGTATTATAATTTTTGAACAATGTAATTGTATCTGACAGTTACATTATTATATAGGTGGATCCCACTGCAGCCTGAAGGTGACAGTGTTCATCTAGTGGCTGAAAGCTTATTTTGTCAATGGAGTCTCCAGTCTGATTGGTTTTTTATTATCAATGAAGTCCTGAGCTGTCAGTAACAGCTGGCATTGAGATCCAGCAGCTGGGCAAAGTGTCTGATGCTGAGTTTTAAAGGTGGGACATTTATAACCACATTCCCAGAAGTGGGCATCATACTGGGGGATGTTAATAAAAATAGTAACTCCATGAGCAGGGCCTTCCTATTCCTTCCGTATTGAACTATATTGTAATTGTACTGTCCCCCTTTATATTGTAAAGCACTGCGCAAACTGTTGGCGCTATATAAATCCTGAATAATAATATTTATAACAATAATAATTATGGGCTAGAAGTGGTTATGTAACTTTAGACTTGAGAGTATTGGGCTGCATTACCAAATTCCCACAGCCAAAATATTAAAACCTAGCAATCAAAAGGTTGAGATGAAATCTGATTATAAAATGAATGTATAGACTCATATATACAACTTGTGTATGTCCACTTCTTGTAAAGGAACACTATAAAGGTTTTAAGCCAAATGTATTTTATTCTTTTTTTTTTATTCAGCCTGATATTTTATTATCTTTTTATTATTTATAAAAATATTAGCAATTCAACATTCAATAAAAGTTGAATCAGTAACACAGGTTTTTGGGGAGAATTCATGGTTTCTAAAAAGAACACAGCAGTGGCTTCTCACTTCCAGACTGTCTCTCTATGATTGAATCACCATTCAGGGCAGGGAAGGAAGGGCATGAGTCACTACTCTCACTTGTTCAGCTTTGTATGCAGCTTCTATTTCAATGATTTAGCTCTGTAAACTGATTTTTTTTGTTTGCAGATGAGATTGCACTGGGTGAAAGTGTGAAAAGGAGTCTGGAGCTCCAGCTGCTGGCTAGAATTAATATTTCTATGCAATATATATATATATTAATTAAATATAAAAAAACTCTAAACATCCCCTTTTACATGGGAAAACAAGTTGAATCTCTCTAGAATTGTACATATTTGCATAAATAATGTAGGATGTGCAACCACGCCTTTATGTGGATAGCACTGCTACTCCCAGGCTCGTAGACTAGAATCAACACTCAGTATACTTTGGGAGATTATTAAAGAGTAGCCAAGGTGTAAATCTTGTGCTGCTCTTCTAAACTAAGACAATAAGGCAGATCTTGTATCCTGCTCTTGATTAACAAAGGGGCATGTGCCTCTTTGTGAATTAACAACACTTTGTTTTCTATGCCATGTCTGCGCTGATACAGCATAGAGAGCAGGAGGCTTGTTCTGTCTCCCTTTGCCCACCCCCCCCCCCCCACTTGGCTATGAGTGGATGGAAGGCTGTTAGCCCCGTGTTTGCAGGGTTTCCAGCCAAGCATATAGGCAAGTAAAAGAGCTTTTGCTGCTTATATGTCGGCTGGGCTCATGTTGTGTGTTCACTGCATAGGTCGAAAGAGCCAAGTTTAGGTAGACCATTCACATACCATATGCCAGGTCGAGTCAAACATGTATCTGAGGCAGTTTTCTATATTGAAATCTCCCACAAACTTGTGTTTTAATAAGGAATGGATGGAACAGATAGATCTGAAGCATTTCTATCTGCTTTGTTGTTGTGGCACCCAATACTGGCGCCAGTTTCCTGCACAGTTATAGTGCTCTTGTACAGGAGCATGTTTGAAAGATTCTAATTTCCTTTAGTGAGCAATGCTTTTCACCCTACAACAGTGGTAGTATATTGGGGCCTTAAGCATAAAAGGCATTCTTCTGGTTGTAGGTACCTGAAGAATTACAGGCTCTGAAAATTACCACTACCAAGTCGACTATGTAAATCAAAAACTGCAGCCTGATGAGTCAACAGGGGCCAGTAAAACCGCTAAAATGTTTTTGATTGACTACTTGTGAAATGAAAGCCATCTTGTCAGAGTGTTAGATGACTGAATATTAGGACTTTAATGAACCCTTGTGCACATACAAGCCTAGATCTGTGGGTAGACCACATACTGTACACATTGGCATTCAGTGGCAAGTTCACCAGCAATTAAACCCAGTGATCCAGGTATATGTTGGCGTGCCAGTATATGTTGGAGTGCCCCTCTAAGCTGAGATAACGATCTCCCAACCGGTAGCAGTGAAGGGAGCAGGAACCTATGCACCATTCAGGGGTGTAAAAGCATCATCAGAGAAAGGAAGGAGCACCGCTGATCAACCCAGTGAACAAATATGTGGATAAGTGTAGTCTAAACCAGTGACTCTCTTGCCTCGCCTCTTGCCATGTTTCGCCCCGCACACCGTGGCTTGGCCACAAAGGTTGAAAAATGTCAGGGGACGTGGCTGGAGTGGCACTGGCTGAGGCCACACTTATCCACATATTCATCCACTGGGTCGGTGAATGGTGCTCCTTCCATTCTGTGATGTAGCAATTAAACCCACCGACAAATCAAAGCTGTCGTCCATCTAAGATGACCTTAGACAGGCTCATTATTGTGTATGTCAGGACAAAATAGAAATGATGTGCTGCAATTACAGAAAAATAACTGTTGATCTGGCAAAAAAAAACACTTTTCTCTATAGACCATCAGAAGAGAGCTGGGCAGGGCTGATAACACAGGTGGGGATTTTGGTGTAGAAGAGGCACTGTATTTTCAGCTCAAACAGGAGATGAGGAGCACATTGGGATTTTGGTAAATCAACAGATATTTTTGTTTACTTGCTGTGTTTTCAAATATACAAAACATGGAGAATGAGCATTTATTGGGGGTATATATTGCATAATGCTTCTTTTTTACTTTGTCCCTAGAACAGCGGTGTCACACTGGTGGCCCTCCAGCTGTTGCAAAACTGCAATGCCCATCATGCCTCTGCCTTTGTGAGTCATGCTTGTAACTGGCAATCTTGCAATGCCTCAAGGGTCTTGTAGTTTGGCAACAGCTGGAGGGCCGCCAATTTGACACCTGTGCCTTACAGTGAAAGGTGCTGAAATGGCAGTGCTAGAACCTGCTGTGATCTTCCCCTTCCTTAACCAACATGTACTGTAGATATTGTGAGTATCTATTAAAAAGCCTGATTCTATTTCCTCATCAAGACTGGAACCATTCTTGACCAGTTAAACATATTTTCTAATGTTGGCACCTAGATCTACTGATACTAAGCCACAGTACTACAGTCTACCTATAGTTGCTTGCTAAAACTGTAGACAAAAGGGCTTATTGTGTACCTGGTACTGTTCCAGTAGGCAGTTAACCACTGCAGAAGGACTAAATAGATGATGTGATTGATCTCAACACTAGAAAACTATATCTCAACACTAGAACAGACTGAAGCAAAAAAGAAAAAAATAAAAACCAAACTCCATCCTTGGTAAAAGAAAAAATGACGTTTGCAATGCGTCACAGCCAATAAGAGGTTTTCTTACTGTTTCCAAACAGTAAGACTAGGGAGATAAGATATCTTGCCTCGATGTGATGTAAACTTTTTCGTTTTTTTTCATTGTCTCTTGTTATGCCTTCCTAAAATCCTCCAGATATCTTAAGAGACATTTTTATGACAGCTTTGTCTTTGTGTTTGCATTTTCATAAGATATTTCTTCATCAATTATGTTGGGTTAAAGGTGATTTATCATGGCTGTATTATCCATTCAATCATGTCAGTGTCTGGTACAGCAAAAAAAAGATTTGGTTTTGGTCCAGGATGCTGTCACTCTCGCTAAAGACAATAAAGATTTAGATCTTTTTAGGTCTGTTGGGAGCTTTATTCAGAAGCTATTGATCTGTAAAGAGTTGAAACCGTTCTGCCACTTTCTATGATCATTAAGCTGTTAGAGACATTTGTTGTCTCATTTGAGTGTTTGCTGTATTTCATTTTTCTTTGGCAAATTGCTTTGTATCACCAATGTACTGTGCATTAAATGTGGATATGTGCTGCATTTTTTAGTACTTTTGTGTTAATACATGTCAGGGATCGCATATTAAAATGTAATTTTCATTCACCTTGGAAAACCGCGTTGGGAATAAAAGGCAGGCTAAAAGGAAACAAAAATCACTAACTCTAATTTAATTATGACACTTGTCACCTCATGGGGATACTACAGTTTTTCAAGATATGTATGTGAATATAATGAACTTATTGTAAGCAATCATATTAATGTGTGTTAACATAAAATCATTGCTTCTGTGCATTGCTTTTTTAATACAGATGTAAATGGAGGTCACTCATATCTGCTCATTGTATATGCATGCTCCATGTTCTGCATATGTCTATATTTGTGTGGCTTTATTGCCTGGCTGGTCTAACTACTCAGTCTCTTGAAGTATAAGTTTTGCTTCTGGCTTTGGATCTTCCATAATGCCTCTGTCATCAGTTTCCCCTGTTCTAGCCCTAGGTATCTCCAACTATTCTTGTCCAGCGAGCCCCTGGTCTCCGATCCATATATAGCTCAAATCTCTGCACATTGGATAACTTAAGCTGGCGTGGAGCACAGACTGATATGAATGTTTATAGGGAGAGCATTAGAGAATTTCAGAGCTATTTAAATGAATAATATTAGATAGTGTGACTGGCATGAGGGCAATAGACTGTAAGCTACTCTTGGGCAAAAATGTATGTGAATATTATCTGGAGTTAAAGGATAAAGATACTTTTTTAAAATGCCTGCTTGTCCTCCTGATGCAATCAATGACCCCAAATACAGACTCCAGGATGAGCAAGCATGTAGATGGGCTCTTCATTAGGATATATAGAGAATATAGAGATATGTAGAGAAAAAGCTGCACAACTGAATTGAAGTATTGTCTGCAGTTGGTGCAGTTGACTTTGCATTTTGTAGAAGTGTAGTTATCCTTCAATGTGATAACATGTATTGGCTTTGCATATGTATTAGTATAGGTATACTTGAAGCAATATCATTTGTTAGATTTGAGTTAGTAGGGTCAGGTCTTTTTTTCAGCAGGGACATGGGGGAACGCAGTTCCGGCACCTCCAGCACTAAATGTATGCAATGCCAAGAGGTGCTGGGGTGTGCTGGAGGGTCTACTGATGCTGGATGCTGGGGGATCTATTGTCGCTGGAATATTTCTACTTTTGCAGGGGGTAGAGGGGTGTCTATTGTTGCTGGGAAGGTCTGTTGTTGCTGGTGGGGGATATATTTTTGCTGGAGGTGGATAATTTGTTGCTAGGAGGGATCTCTTGTTGTTGGCTGCTGGGAGATCTGTTGTTGCTCCTAGGGGTCTATTGTTGCTGGGGAGAATCTATTGTTGCTGGAGGGGTATTTTTTTGTGGGGAGTCTACTGTTGCTGGGAGGGTCTACTGTTGAGGGAGGGGTCTATTGATGCTGACTGTTAGCACATCTGTTGTTGCTGCCTGGAGTCTATTGTTGCTGGAGTGGATCTACTATTGTTGATGGAGGATTATTATGTTGTGGGGGATCCATTGATGGTGGTGGTGGGGGGGGGGAGGGGGTCTACTGTTGCTGGGAGATTTATTGTTGCTGGCTACAGGAAATCTATTTTACTTCTTTTTTTGTTATTACCAAATTCCATACAAATTACTTAGCACCACAAAATTATACTTTGTTCTGTATTCTTTAAAAGGGGCAGCACTGGGAGTTGGGTAGGGGGAGGAACCAAGTAACGTTGCGTAAAGGTCGGTAGTGGGCAGAGACAAGAGATGACCTGTAAGGGGGGAGTTCCTGCACCTATTCTCTATGAAGAAAAGGCCTGAGTAGGGTTATCTTTAAAAGTGATGCAGAATATTGGCTAATACAATAGACTGCTCAAAGCACAACTCCAGTCCCAAAGTTTTTACTTGTCTGCTAAAGTGGAGGGCATGCTTCCTTTCAGCCATGGGACACCCAGTGTCACGTAGTCTCTCTCTGTCAGTCCTGGCTGCCATGAATGTACCACCTTGTATATCTTTGAACTACAGGGGTGGTGACGTCATGACGCTGGTGTTATTAGCGACCCCGACACAACATCTCCTCCTGCCATTTCCAGTTAGTATTACTTCAATGTAGTGATAAATGTAGACTCTGAGAGGCTCAAGTGTTTTTATTTCATCAGACATGATACACTAGTATATGTGATAATCACCTTTTTTTATAGAGATACCAAAATAGGAAACAAATGTTGTCATCTTGATTCAAGAGCGGAATAAACTTTTGTGAAATTGTAGCGTTCACAGGCAATGATCCAAAGGGTTGTTGAGGAATTGGCAAATGATCTGTAGATTTGGATCTCTTTGTACCTATCAGTTTGTTGAGTTAGCCAATAAAGGGTATCACTTTGATCGAAACTTACCTGAGAGAAAAATAAGGCTGCAATAACTGCCTGCTTACACTGCAGATGTTATATTCCTGATTCTCGTCTCCACAATCTTGCTTCAGTACTTGAGTTGTTGACCTACCGATGAAAATGAAAAATTGCTGACTTTTCTTTGACTATTTAGGATGTAGCTGCTTGAACTTGCATTAGAGGAATAGGAGAGGGTACTTAGGTGACCATTGTAACAACATCTAAACCAAGAGACTGGTCACCAGCAAGGGCGGTAGTGGAAATGTTAAAGTGGAAGTAAAGGCTAACATAAATCTGCTTAAAAACATTGCCCCCACCCCTTGTAAAAGAATTCAGTATAAATACCTTTTTTAAATCCGCTTCAGTGTGGTCACATGATTAAGACGCTACAGCTCCTCTGTGTCAGGGAGTACTCACTAACGGGGCTAAATTAAAAAAACTTTTCTGGTTGGGACTTTGATGGCACACAACAAAAAAAGTTTAAAATATAACAAGTTTATTGTACATTCATTAAAAACCACACCCACAAGTGTAGCAACATTAAAAATACATTGTCTGTTGTGATGATATATCATGATCTCAATATGACTGCTGTTCTTGCTATGACTATGTATTGACTATATTGACTGTATTGCTATAACTATTACTATTGGCTGTATTACTATTATATGACTAAGTATTTTTAATGTTGCTGCACTTGTGGGTGTGGTTTTTAATGTATGTACAATAAACTTGTTATATTTTTAGGGCTCTTTCACACTGTTGTTCCGATCAGGTCCACCTGCCAATTTTTCAGGCGGACCCAATCGGAACCTCTATTTTCCTCTATGTCCGTTTACACCCGCCGACATCCAATCCACCAAAAAGGGACAGATGGGGATCCAATTCCCCTTCTGTCCGTTGGGTCGGGTTGGATGAAAATGGACAGGTGGTCTGTTTTCATCTGACTGCCCATTGAGGAGAGCGAGCAGCTCCGTGTCTGCTCTGCTCAGTGGGGATCAGTGAAGAGATCCCCCGCTGAGCATGCGGATCCGCTAAATGGGTTCACCCCGTGGGAAAGGAACCTAAATGTTATTTGGTGTGTGCCATCAAAGCCTCAACCGATTATCAAAAAGTTTTTCTGATGGGCATTAAGGATTGGGGCACTTTGCAATCACATCGGACCTATTTGATTGAACGGGGAAGAATTAAAGGAACTGTGATGTTACCAGCTGGCTTCCATTGCTCCCCATCCTCTGTTGTTGCTGCTCCCTCCCATCCTGACACAGAGGAGCCCCAACTTCTTAATCACATGGCTGCACCGAAGCTGAATAATAAAAAAGGTAATTACACTGATCTCTTTTACAAAAGCTATGCAGTAGAGGAATTAGGTAATGTTTTTAAGCAGATTTATTTTAGCCTTTACTTCCACTTTAATGGTTCCACCATCTTTAAGCAATTTAAAATGTAATGGGTGTTGGGCTCCCTCATGTACATTGGCTTTGTGTCATTTCTTCCACCTGGTGTTCAGCGTTAAAGAAAACCTTTCCTAAAGTCCCGTGCACACAGTGAGAATATAGGACAAATGACCATCTGGTTTTTTTTTTTTTTTTTGCATGCTAGTCTGATATCGAAAGTGAAGAGGTTACTAAAGTTACGAAAATTCTTGTATGACAGAATAAATATTCAAAAGTGATGTAATGTATTTGTATATTCATTTGTATATTTTGATGTTCAGTCAATTTTTGAACAGCAGCAATTTGATTTATTGTTTATTCCTTTGGTGCAAGGTTATATTTTTTTAAATGTTTTTGTATAGTATTTTCGGACGAAAACTGTATTGATTAAATGAACGATACAATCTGGTATAATACGAGACGCTTGTCTCTTCCAATAATTTCAGATGAAAGCTATGTATTAATCTCCCTGGCGAGTGAAGCTCGGGGTAAATTTCAGTACCACAAGCGGTAACCCCGAGCTACACTCGGGCTTACCATACGGCGCTGCTCCGCGATCCCTCGATCACTTACCTTGTCCTGCGCTCCCACGATGTCCCTCCTGCAGTGTCCCCAGCAATGTAATCCGGCGGATGCTGGCATTTGTCTTCTGGGTTCTGTTCCCTGCGACGTCGGGGCGTACGGGGGATGGAATGGCGGGAAATTTGAAAATGACAAAAAGTGACATTCACTAAAATCACTAAAATCACATAGTATAACATTATTGTATCAAACCATCTCACATACATTTTGTCCCTAGTGCTTTGTCCTGTGCCCTGCCTGCATTTTTACTGTTCTTTCTGCCTGGAAACTGAGAAAAGTCCATGGCGTCCAAAAAGCGTCCCTTTATGTCAAAAGCGGTTTTAGACCGGCTAGAGAACAGCGATAGTAAATCAGAACCAGTTGCAGAATTGAGTGATAATGATTCGTGGGGGAAATTCGTCATCAGACACGATTCTGCGAAGAAAACGATTCTGCGAAGAAAACGATTCTGCGAAGAAAACAATTCTGCGACTTTGCTCAGCAATGTGCGAACTTGGCGCTCTATTTCAAATTTCAGTGTTTTTGGTTTGATTATATTATTGAATTACATTTATTATTATTATATTATTATTTTTTATGATTATTTATTAAATTATAATTTATGATTTTGTGTTTCAAGTTTTATCCTACCCGGGATGTTTAGTAGACTCTTGTTCGGACAGAATTCAGTGAGTTATTCCTAAAAATTACAGGCCTACAATAAAAAAAACCCACATATTTCAATTCAAAAAAATGTACTGCTTTGAGCACAGAAATATGGACATAATCAGACCTCTAGGGAGGTTAACAATCAGATTATCGTACGATAGCTTTGAAAGCGGTATTTTTCATACGATTTTCTGATCGTGTGCTCTAGTGTTATAAGAAAAATACAGAGGCTACCATTGCTGGCTGCTCAGTCCAGTGTCCTGGCTGTCAGTACTTTGAGTCTCTGATCCATAACTAGTTGGGTGAAAGGGACTCTACTCTGATTTTCATGCTAATCGTACTTGTTCCAGGTCAGTGGCTCAGAAAATGTGCACAGACAGAGGCCCAGTATAACAGCCAGGCAACTATTATTTTCAGAAAACAGGTCAGCAATGGAATCAGGGAAGGACTGGCGTTGGGGGGTCAGCATTGGCCTCCTGGACCAGTACTAATAAGATTTGTAGTGCTGAGGGCCCCATGTTGAGATACTTGATTGTTCATACATCACTCAGGGCAGGACAGTCAGTGAAACATACAGAACAATAAATAGATACCTGTTTCCTATTCAGACCTACTTCTAGCAGAGGAAAATCTTTGAGCAAAGGCTTTTGTTGTGCCTCTGAAATGTCGTGTGAGCGAACACAGAGAGATTCAAACAGAAGCTGATACTGGAAGATCTGAAGTTGTCTCAATAAACAACTGTATGTCCCTAAGGCTGGCCATACATTATACAATTTTCTTATTCAATTTCCTTTAGATTTACCTTCAACTGTGTAGTGCAAGGGCCTGCCTGATTGAATACAAATTGAAAGTGTTTAGGTTTGACCTCATAATATATGGTTTGAGTAAATCTAAAGGAAAATTGGTTAGCACTTCCGCCTGGCAGTACTAGGGTTGTTGGTTCGAATCTTAGCCACAGCACCTCCTGCCTGGAGTTTGCATGTTCTCCCTGTGCCTGCGTGGGTTTCCTCCAGGTACTCCGGTTTCCTCCCACACTCGAAAGACATGCTGGTAGGTTAATTGGATCCTGTCTAAATTGGCCCTAGTATGTGTATGTATGAATGTGAGTTAGGGACCTTATATTGTACGCCCCTTGAGGGTTAGGGACTGATGTGAATGTACAACATATATGTAAAACGCTGCATAAATTGACGGTGCTATAGAAGTTCCTGAAATAAATAAAAATAAATAAATTGTACAAGAAAAATGTGTAATGTATGGCCAACCTTAGTAACATCCATCCCTCAACATGCCTGCCTATCAGTGCGGCACTAAGGGCCACTCTACTTGGTACACAGTGAGGTTGATTTTACTAAAGGCAACTAGGCTGTTCACTTCAAAAGGAAAGTTGCACTTTGCTAGTGAATTTTCCCCAGAGCTTAGTGATTGTGGTGAAATTTCACTTTGTAAAGAATACCCAATGTCATGGAAAGAAAAAAAAACAGCATTTTTTCTTGCGAATAATTGAATGATGGACATCAGCAAAGCTTACCTTCATTCACTAAGCTTTGGGGATGATTCTCTTGCAAAGTGAACTGTCTATTTGCCTTTACTAAATCAGCAACTTCTTTATGTAGTCCTTACTGTGAAAAGGCTAGTTGGCAGTGTTTGCCCCCCCCAGGCCAAAGTTCCCCAATCTTCACCTGTGTGGAGTCTCGAATATTTCTTTTAGCAGGTTTATTTGAAGAGAAAAAAAACGTTATCTTCAGTAAATGTGAGCTGAGCTGGAGTTAATATGAGCGTAGCCTGTGGAGATGAAGCTGCGGATGAGCTCAGCTGGATGACTGCAGCCTGTCAGAAACATCCTGTACTGTATGCTGAAAACAGGAGCAGGAGACAGAACACGTATCTGTGTACTGACTGACAGGCTGCATAGTGTGGGTAATGTGAGAGCGGGTTACTGCTCTCATGTGCTACATAGGACAATCTTCTGCATTATCTGCTCTGCACAGTCTGGTTAGGTGACAAAACAGGAAACTTCTTTTTCTGCCCAAGGTGTCAGCGGTGTTGTCACATTCTAAAACAGTATGTGGTCACTGCTTACAAAAACCTTCCAGGACTTAATGACAGCTTATGCTGTCATCTATTTGCTAGGTATGTTATTGCGGTTGTTTATGACACACTGGTTTGCTTTAAACCTTGGAAACCTCACAGCTTTAACCACTTCAATACCGAGCACATATACCCCCTTCCTGCCCAGGCCAATTTTCAGAGCTCTCACACTTTGAATGACAATTGCGCGGTCATGCAACCCTGTACCTAAACTAAAATTTTATCATTTTTTTCACACAACTAGAGCTTTATTTTTGTGGTATTTTACTGAATTAACAAAAACAGACCGAAAATTTTGGAAAAAAAAAGTTTCTTTGTTTCTGTTATAAAAGTTTGCAAATAAATGTTCTTCATAAATTTAGGCCGAGATGTATTCTGCTACATTTCTTTGGTGACAATAACCCAAATCAGTATTTATTATTTAGTTTGTAGGAAAGTTATAGAGTTCACAAACTATGGGATATATCTGAAAATTGATCAATCCTGAAGTACTGACAGCCAATCTGATTTCTTGAGATTCAAAAATGTCAGAACAGTACAGATATCCCCCAAATGACCCCTTTTTGCAAAGTAGACAGACCGACGTATTTCATAAGAGGCATGGCGAGTTTTTTGAAGTTGTAACTTTTTAGTCATAATTTTTCGGAAAATGAAGAAATTAAAAAACATTTCACAATTTTTTTTACATACTGTCACCAGTGCAGTACAGCATCACCATATAACTGGTGTGGCGGTGATCAGGGACACTGACTGGTGACAGTACGAAAAAGAAAAATTGATAATTTTTTAAAATTTTTTAAATTCTTTTTTTATTTTTTCTCTTTTTTTAAGATTTTTTTTTCATATTACACTATGACCAAAGTAATACAATGTTACCACAGTAACATTGTACTACTTTGGGGAAGTGATGAGTATTTTTTTTTTTACACAATTTGATTGCTTATAGCAAAGAATTTCTCCAAATTATGGTTTGCCAAGGTGCTCTTTGGCAAACTTCAGGTGAGCAGCAATGCTTTTTTTTCGATGTTCTGCCATAGACACCCTGCCTGACCTAAGACTTGCTTATGGTAGACTCGTGGGCAGGGATGTTTGCCAATTCCAGTGACGTCTTTAAGTTGTTAAGCTTGAGTTCTTCTTTACTTCATTGGGGATTCTGCGTTGTGCTTTGGAAATGGCTTCCAGGCAAGAAGAGTAGCCACAGTACCTAATTGTCTCCATTTGTAGCCAATTCATCTAACTGTTGACTGATGGATGCATAAACACATTCAGATTGCTTTGTGTCACTTTCCAGCCTCATGCAGACCAACGACTTTTGATCGTATGTCTTCAGAGAGCTCGTTTTTGCGAGCCATGGTTCACATTAGCTGATGTTTCTTATGAACAGCAATCTTAAAATGTTTCCATATCTGTTATCAATCAAAGTAGATCTAAAGCACAATACCGATTAATAGCTGTCACCACCCTATTTGGATCAATGGTATACCCAAAAGTCAGTTTGTTAGAATCATGCGTAATTGTTCCAGACTGAAGGATTATATAGAACAATCAGAGTTAATTAAGGACAGGTTTGTCCAGAAAGGGTATGATCCTATTAAGTTAGAAAAAATTAGGTTTGAAATCAGTAAGAATTATATTGGAGATCAAAAAGTGAGTTATCAATCTAAACAAATAAAAGAGAAAAATAAAAGGGTGGACTATGCGTTTATATCGAGATATAATTGCCAATATAAAGAGATTGAATCTATTATTAAGAAACACTGGCCAATTATCAAAAAGGATAGAATCTTGGGCCAGGTACTACCGGAAAAACCTACTTTTATTTATAGGAGAACAAACAATTTAAGGGATATTTTAGTAAAAAATGTCATCTCTCCCCCCAGGAAAAAGAAGATGAATATGTTTAATCTTAAAGGATTTTACCCCTGTAAAAAATGTTCCATATGTAAAGCAACAGGTATTCATAATAGATCTATTAAAGAATTTACTTCCCAAAATACAGGAAATAGTTTTGAAATAAAGAAGTTTATTTCTTGTAAGTCGACATTTGTTACATATTTATTGGAATGTTCATGCCACTTACAATATGTGGGCAGAACATCAAGACCCCTTCATAAAAGATTGAGCGAACACGTGAATAATATTAGAAAAGGTAAAAAAGACCACTGTCTTTCCAGACATTTTAGGGATATCCACAATTGTGATCCGGGGACCCTAAAATTCTGTGGTATTGATTCTATAGAAGCTCACTGGAGAGGGAGTGATAAAATTAAAATTCTATCACAAAATGAAACATTCTGGATATTCCAATTAAGAACACTTAGACCTAGAGGATTAAATGTGGATTTAGACCTTAATTGTTTTATTTCTAATTTTTAAATTTTTAAATTTTAATAAATGTTCTGTTGCAATTTTATTTCATTTTAATTATATAAATATTTTAAAATAAATATTCTCCTAGCTTTTTTAGGTTAAAAACGAATTAATTGATATTTAAAATTAATTATAATTTCATGTGCAGTTTAGTAGGATATTTATATTGTAGATGAAATGGTAATATTTATTATGACCAGCAGGGGGTGCTAAGGGAGTAGCTATTAGTCTAGATATAGTATATTATATTAGATGTCTGTCAGGTTATATAGAAAGTAGGGGATATTAAATAAAATAATGTTTTTATCAATGTTTTAATTCATTAGCTGTATTTAATGTGTAATCATGATTAGTTAATATATACATTAATGTAATTTTCTGGATTTGGATTATAGAAATAGCCGTTATATTGTATGCGGTCCCACTAGATATGCTCCTAGTTTTTGAGTGTATAGGGAGCTCATTTCCTGTTAGTAGGCTGTGCGGTTTAGTAAGGGCGATGTTTCCCTGTTCCAATATGGCGATTGGAGTATCGTCAGTCAATGGAGGAGCGGTATTTATTGTGGCCAGGTGTCAGGACGTCTCTCTCTCTTATGATTAAGTCCCGGATGTGACGAAACGCGTCAAGAGGAAGTGACGTCATACGCAAGGAGCAGGAACCGGAAGTGTTACAGCGGCCATCTTTGTTAGGGAATCGCTGGATACTCGTGTGTGAACTGCCTGGGAAACTGTGGGAACTGCCTGGTAATCCCCACTTAGTGGGGTTTGTCCAAACCGCTAATTTTTGTAACTCTAAATGCAAGCAGATTCATTAAAATTCTGAATATATATGGAGGTACGTCATGCTTCATAGATCTGTGAATGTGGATGACATTTTAACATCACCCTAACAAAAAGTGAAGGAGGAGAGGAGGATAAAGTTCCTTTGGAGGATTTCTACATAATATATGATTAAGGCGTGGGTTCTTTCTACTGTTGGTAAGGGTATATTGGCCTTACTCACTAGAAGTGTCACGTGTGGGTAGGAATCTCACTGAGTGGATCACTTCAGGATTTCATAATTTATGAGCACGAGTGTTTTATTACCTTTTTTGGAAGGTTTTCACAAGTGTTTACTATTTTTTTATCACTTAATGTTGCACAATCTTTTGATACACATCTGTGTGTGCATGTATACGTATATATAGGTGTATATATATATATATATATATATAAATTTTTTTTTTTTTTCTTTGATTATATTATGGTAATGCACTATTGTGAGTTTCTTTATTTTTGAGGTTTTCTCACAACAATCAACACTGCAAGAAATACATCTTTTTTAGTTCTACTATTTTCTTTTTTATCGAGACACTGGACTTTTATTATTTGTTTTGGATCACTGAGACACTGGACTTTATGACTTTGTGTTAGTATATAACTATATGGGGAAAATGTTGTTGTTGCACATATAGGTAGACTATTTGTTTAAAGAGGGTAGATTCTTTTTTGGACCTATCTTTGAGTTTGAGCTTTCAGGGGTTGAAAGTTTTTTCCAATTTGGAATTAGTGTAGGTGTAAGGGTGTTTTGTTATCATTTTCACATTGTATTTATATAGATCTAAAGCACACCTTCAAATAAATTGTATTATTTGGACTCCAAGTGTGCAACTACTGACTCCGATTAGCTTTCGTTGAAGTAATTACCCTAGGGGTTCATTTACTTTTTCCTCCCACCCTGTGAATGTATAATGAGTGTGTTCAATAAAGACACAAGAAATTAGAATCGTTTATTATCAGCTTAAGCACAATGGAGACGACTTACTAAAACTGGAGAGTGCAAACTCTGGTGCGGCTGCATAGAAACCAATCATCTTCCAGGTTTTATTGTCAAAGATTAATTGAACAAGCTGAAGTTAGAAGCGGATTGGCTACCATGCACAGCTGCACAAGATTTTGCACTCTCCAGTTTTAATAAATCAACCGCACTGTTTGTCTATTGCTGTGACCTAGATGAGGATCAGATCACCTTAAGCACATTGTGTTTGTCTATTGTGACCTAGATGAGGATCAGATCACATTTTATGGCAAATTACTGCAGAAAATCAGTCCCAGGGGTTTACATACTTTTTCTTGCTACTGTATTACACAGTTTTGGTAAATTTAAATATGATTGTACAGGGACTGTTCAATCAGATTGTACAGTGTATAGCCCCCTAAAAGTAATAATACACCATCAGTGTTTTTTTTAGCAATGCACATTAAGTGCAATAAATAAGTAAATCTTCCCCAGTAAACTCTTTGCTAAAATTTCTACCCCAGTGCTTGTGTTTACAACATTAATTGCTGCTGGCTTCTGCTCTCTCAGTAATGCTTCTCTGAACATGGAGTTTTCACAGGAAAGAGTCTTTAACAGTACACAGTGCAGTCTCCAACCACATGGAAGAAAAATATATTTGAAATATATTTTAAAAATATTCTTCCCAAGTATATTGCCATATATTTGAAATACTATGATTTTGGCCATATTCAATATATTTAAAAAAAACCTATATATATATATATATATATATATATAGGTATATAGATATATTGCATGTTGAAATGCGTTTTTATTACAAAATATATGAAAAATATTTTTAAAAATACATATATATATTTATATTTATTTAAATATATTTTGAAATATATTGAATATTGCCAAAATTGTAGTATTTCAAATATATGGCAATATATTTGGGAATAATATTTAAAAAATATATTTTAAATATTTTTGGAATGCATTTACAAATATATGTAAAAATATACATTAAAATTACTTTTTTATATGTTAAAAAAAATCTGAAGAATATATTAAAAAAAAAAAAAATTGTATTTTTAAAGACATACAGTATATTTAAAATGTATTTTTAAAAATATTTTTCATATATTTGGTAATAGAAACGCATTTCAACATGGTGTGTGTATGTGTGTGTGTATATATATACTGCATGTTGAAATGCGTTTCTTTTACAAAATATATGATAAATATGTTTAAAAATACATATATATATTTATATTTATTTATTGACATATATTTTGAAATATATTGAATATTGCCAAAATTGTAGTGTTTCAAATATATGGCAATATATTTGGGAATAATATTTAAAAAATATATTTCAAATATATTTATCTTCCATATGGGCAGGCAGTCCGTTAACTTGGAGAAGGGAGGGTGGAAGAAGGTAGGGAGGAGCGGGGAAGGAGGGGGCGAGGAGCCATCCTAGTCTATTGGGCTGTGTGTTTCTGATGATGCACACAGCGTGGGTAGCTCTGCATGCAAGAGAGACTCTGTAGGATGCTGCAAGGGCCACCCTGAAACAGGAAACCTGGGGCAGAGCACCAGCAAGGATTAAAAGATAAAAAGCTGCATATTCAGTAAAAGATAAAATCAGCTGCTGAAAGTGCTTAGAACTGAGGGTTTATTATCACTTTTAGTAATGAAAGAAATAGGCAAAAGGTTAGATAAAAAAAAGATAGGATAGACCTTCCCCTTGTATTGCTGACATTTATGTGGATCCCTGTGCTTGTTTTCTCTTTGTCTCCATCTATCTTCCAGTCTCTAGCTGCTCCTTTCTTTGTGTTTGGTTCAGCATCCAGATTTTCAGCTGACATTCTTTTACACTCTGTATCTTATTTGCATCTCTGTATCTCTGGATCTGTTTCCAGAACGTAATGCTTTTCTCAGCTGGGTTTCCACATCACCCCGGGGTGCAGAAAATCAAGTAATAGGAAAACAAATGGGAGAAGAAGATTATTACCATAATATCATTGTAATTTGTCTTAACTACTGGTAAACCTTGCGTGTCCTTGAAGCTTTTTACGGCATCTGTAAGAGTAACAGATCTCTATGGGGAAACAAAATGCCACATTGTAGAAGATCCGTGCTGGCAATTTAAATGTTGAGCTTGCTCTGTTATGCAGAAAATGGTTGTGTTGGATACATTTAATGTCCCAGTTGTATTCCTCTCCATTAACGAGTATGATTCACATCTTAGACACTTATGTGCTATCGGACTAGTTGGGCTAATCATTGCTAGTGACATTGGCCAAATGACCCATGCATCATGTACATCCTCAAGCAGAGCTCCAGTGTCAATGGCTGCTGGCTGACATTTTGTCTGCAAATACCAGGCCAATTATCTTTATTATAGATAGGCCATACTTGTAACATCAATGAGGCAAGAGGGAATGTAGTAGCATAATAGCTATTTTTAAGTAATAGCTTCTTTTCCTAAATACACAAGTTATAGAAAGGTGATATATTTATAGTTTGTTAATGCTTACTTCTAGATTAAAATTGTTAAATTGCAGGCTTGTGTATTTATATGACCAGTGTGCACCTCAGTGATAGTGAATACCAGCATTCCTACCTTAATAAAGAGAAAAAACAGACAGAGAATGAGAAGCTTAGCAGACGCACTATGGATCAATGGGTCAGCACGGTTATTGGATTGTGGCTCAGTGGTCAACTTTATTGCAATGATGTTCAGTGGACGTCTTGGGTTCTATTCCAACAGAGAGACTAAGTAAGGGCACTGTGCAGTGAATAGCATTGTTGCATCACTGTGGTCCAGTAGTCAACATTGTTGCATTGATGTTTAGTGGGCCTCTTGGGTTCTATTTCAAGAGAGAGAGAGGGATTCAGTGATGGCACCGCTACGCAGTGGATAGAATTGTTGCATCACCATGGTTCAGTAGTCAACACTGCTGCATTGCAATTTTCAGTTCCATTTGGGTGTACGTTCTGTCTTATTTGGTCAAGAAGCTTGTGTATGTGTTTATGCAACCCTTAGAAGAACATTATAATTCATGCATCATGGCTTGACACGAATGGGTCTGCATATGCCGTAAAGCATTCTTGAATACCTCTGCACAACATAAAATTTAAAAAATTATGTGTCAGATGATGATTTGAATACTAAAATGAAAAGTGATTTCTAATGCAAAGATAATGACGATGAAGGTTGAATTTAATTATACTTTTGTCGCATGGATACTGTAATTGTTAGAGTTAAAATTTTCAATAAAATGCAATTAGGAAACAGTATCGGAGAATAAAAATAAGAGTAAAGGAAACTTATACTGAGAGAGATAAAAGGGCTTTCATTGCTGATCTATTTCAGAAAATGCTATTGGGCTGTCTTTCTCTGGCTTCTGTGCTTTCTGAGGCTCTGATCCGCAATATGCATGCAGATCATAAAAGTCAGAGTATAACCAGAATTCATATACCAAAGATAATAGATTAGCATAACAACCAGGGAAACGGTATTTTCAAAAAAGGAGATCATCAGTGGCCATATGTAGTATGTGTTTCCTTTGAGGCTGTTTAGAACAGGAGTCTCCAAGCTACGGCTCACAGGCCAAATCTGGCCCACTGCAAGATTGTATCTGGCCTACAGCTAGGAACAGTGGCCTTTCACACAGGACTTCAGGCCAGCCTATAGTCTCTATTTCTCCCCAACATCCACAACCCATTTTCCCTAGGGTCTCCAGGGCAGGTTCCCCCAGCTGTGCTGTCATTTTTGTTCCTAGGACCACCAGTGTCCTAACAACAAATCACATGCTTGCCCCAGCATTCACAGGAGGACAGAATTTCCAGATCTGATCTGCCTATGTCTGCTGATACAGCCAAGCTCCTGGGCTTTCCAGGCTCCCATCCATGCTGAAAGTTTGTGGGGTAAGGGTGGAATCTGATGCAAGGGGGTACTCTGATGGGGGTTGTGATGGGGACCATGATACAAGGATGGACTCAAGGACTCTCATGTAAGAGGGTCTCTGATGGTGACTCTAATGTAAGGGGGGGAGATTTGATGGGGCTGTGATGGAAGGAGGAATCTGATATAAGTGTGAACGCTGATGGGTTTAAATTTACTTAAATTTGATTGCTTTGTTTTACTGAAGTTCTTTCACTGTTGCTCTGAATCATATCATGCTAATTGCAAGAAAAGCTTAAAAAATGTATTTATTTAAACTTTATTAATCCATTCAAAAAATATTTTTTTTTTCTGCCCATAAATATTTGTAAAATATAGATGTAGTGCTTGTACTGAAAAGTTTTGTCTAGTGATGGGCTATTGTAAATTAGCACAAAAGGTGGATAGGCACATCCAGTATGTGTGGAATGCAAAAATATAGCAAAAGTTGTACACACTTTTCCTCAATAGTACCTCTTAGCAGACGATAGAAAAAAATACAATGAATATGACACCAACAAGTGACAAACATTTTGCTAATACTGAGTTTGATTTCCAGTTTAGTCAAGGTCAGTTTTTTTTACCAATGTGTTAACAGCCAAAGCAATTCTGTGAGCAATCAGTTCTACAAAAAAAAAAATATACTGGAGAAATATAGTATCCTCCTTATAACCTTCATCCATTATGAACAATGGCCTTTGATGTATTTGTTCTTTTCACATGTGCAACTGTCCATTTATTTTAATTATATATATATTTTTTTATGTGGGTAATAGCAAGAATTATAGGAAGAAAGTAGCTGTGGCTTCACTGGGGTCCCCTGTTCCTCATATCTCTGCTTAGTGACACAGGCCTGCCTCCTTTGCTCTAGAGTTAATAAATGAGGCCTTAGTATTTGGCTTATTAGTGTGTGTAATAGCTAGTTTTATAGCCCCAGCTTGTACTATGATTTTTCTATAGCAACACAATGGTTTGGTAAGCAGAAGCGTACATTTGTTGAAGGGTCAATCACTTTGGGGTTCAAAATATACTAGTTTTAGAATTACAGAAAAACAAAAAAGAAAAACACAGCAGTATCTACAATATAATCAATGTCAATATGTTGAAAGTACTTTATGTGGGTGCCTGTAAATTGTTTAATTTCATGTGTAGCACTACCCATGAAGGGGCTGCTATAGATTATAGATTGGACAGGTACTTTCCCAGACAGTGCAGAGGCAGCCAGGCACACAGCAACAGCAGTCCATTCACTTCGGCTCCATGACCAGTCTAGGGATGATCAGTTGTTGTTGGCAGAGGACACAGTAGCAACTGCACTAGTGTAGGTAGACTGGAGCAGTCTGCCGTTCACGGCTGGGGACCATGAAATAATCTAAGCACAGGTAAAGGTAGACTGAAACACTCCACAGTTAAAAGCTGAGACCATAAAATAGCTTGAGTATAGGAAGACAGGCTAGAACAATCCATAGTTTACTGCTGAAGACCATGAAGTAGCTTGAGTATAGGAAGACAGGCTAGAACAATCCATAGTGTACGGCTGAAGACCACGAAGTAGCTTGAGTATGGAAAGCCAGACTGGAACAGTCCATGGCTCATGGCTGAGGGCCATGAACTAGCTTGAGTACAAGTAAAGAGGCTCTTCTCACAGGATCCTGGCACACAGTCAGTCTATAGGTGTGGCCACTGGGATTGTCCAGTATTCAGTCCAAAGGACTTCAGGGGTAAGCAGCCTCCCCCTTCCTCACAGCTCACAGTTTCATCCCATCAGTGGGAAAAAGACAATCTCCACAGGGCTCCAGGCTATTTACCAGCATCCTAGCCACCATCTGGGCACACCTCCCCAGGTATTGGCTAGGCTCTGAGCAATATTCTGGCTGCTCATTTGAATTCTTCCTCCAAAGGTCTATAAACATCTTCTAGAAGTGGGTGAAGCAATCAGACTGTCAGCCTGTGAAGCCCTGAACAGACCAGACCAAGCAACCACTGCTTCCATGATTACAAGAGGAGCCAAAAATTAAATTTACCTAGCAAGCTAACTAAGAGGGTGTTACACATGGATGGTTTTTAAATGTGCTGTAAATTAAGGTAACCTATACTGAGAGAAATATAGGTGCTCTCTTTGCAGAGAACCACTGGAGGACATTCGACACTCTGTAAACGTTAAATGGCAGTATTCTTTATTGAATAAACATAAAACAGCTGTAAAACAGCCAAAGCGTTTCAGCCATGATTAAGGCCTGATGGCCGAAATGTGTTGGCTGTTTTACAGCTGTTTCATGTAATTTCAATAAAGGATACTGCCATTTGACATTTATTTGAATGCTGACTGTCCCTCCAGTGGTTCACAGTATACAGAAGCATCAACAGCCTTTTAGTCTGAGCATCGGGTGGAGCTGTGGATTGAAGGAAGGTAGCAGTACCACTACACCTGTTTGCATTGATGACTCTCTTTGCCGACCCCCGTCTGAAAATGCTGGTTACTTGGCTTTCCAACTGATCCGCACGCTTCAATTCCTTCTTGGTCATTGACCAAGTAACAAACATTTGCAAGCTTTTCATTAAAGATGAGCTCAGGTGTGTTCAGATCCTAATCTAAACTCACTTGAGCCAGCCCAACAGGAATCTGTCACTGTACTGAGCCAATCATAAGTGACCAAGATATTCCCTGCCCTGCAGTGGCATGTATACACACCTATTGTATGTGCGGATGTAGGGCAAGAAATGCTCTGGCCACAGATGATTGGCCCAGTACAAGGGGTTGCTTCTTGGCAGGCACACTCAGGTGTATCCTGAGTAGGATCCAAACAAGCAGAACCTCTTTGCTAATCTGCATACTTGTTCCAGGTCAGAAACTCAGAAATGATTCAAGTCATTGAATAATTATGACAGTCAGGGAAATATTTTCAAATTGAGTGGCTGGTGATGGCAACCTCCAAATATCTTTTAGTACAGGTGCCCTTTCTTTTAGGAACATCTCATATAAAAGCTAGGCTCATATGCTCTGGATAATAGCTCCCATGCCTTTTAATGTAGTTATAATGAGATAAAGAAGAGAGATCTTTACATTGTTAGAACAGTGTATTATGAAGCAATCAGTCAATTAAACAAAGATCTTAACTGATCTAGGTAGAACTCGCTATACTACTCATCATACTGAGGCCACTTCATAGGTCAATATGGCAATTGGATCTTGGCATTATAGATTTTTTTCTCCCAGAATCCCCCTGGCTCAGATAACTCACTGGTTTTCAATAGCTTTTGAGAAGACATGTTATGCTGCCTAAAGTTGTAACTGTATTGATTGCAGATTCTAAGAAAAAAAATGATGTAGCTGTGTCATTTCAAGGTTTCCTCTTTAACCATTCACCATTGTATGAGCCATCAAAATAAAGGTCAAGGTTGTTCCTCCCCATCTATCAGTGAACTACCTTTATGAGCTTCATTAACTTGCTTCATTAACTGACTTAGATTCTTCACACAATGTGAAGCCCATTTTAGAGCGACTTTAGCACGCACACTAATTTATGACGGCGGTAGAATCCAGCAGAGCCTATGCATGATTTGCGACAAGCAGCCTATCTGTATGGCGGACAGAGCAGTGCTCTATTACAGTTTTTTGATGGAGTTCAGATGTTAATACAAAGCCCCTGGACTTTGCAAAACATGAACCGCTGGCAGGGAGAAAAAGAAAAAAAAAATGAATGTGTATATATAAAGCAATGAATACAAATTTTTCCTATCTTCGCTCATGCTGCAAATTGCAAAACAAAAATATGATATGATGATGATGATAAACATTTGGCGCAATGTTTCCATTTATTGAGGGCACCATCTTGTTGTTTTTCCGGGCACTGAACAGCATTTCTTCTGTTGACCGTTTTCTGTAATAATAGTTTGTGATGGCTTGGGCAACAGAAAAGAAAAAAGTAACAGATCTGAAGGAGTGACTAACGTTTTATTAACTACTGCACTGCTTTTCAGATTAACTGTAGCATGAGAATGAGTTTCTTCTTGTTAAGAGGACATTACATGCTGCATCATTAGTAAAGACTTTATAAGATCAGTACTCATTACCTGAATGTAACAACCTGCGTGTAAAAAGCAGCTCAGGAAGAAATGACGTAAGTCCGCTGTCTTAAGTAATAAACTCTTATCAGCAACATAATGGAAACAACAGCAAGTAGTAGCTTGTAGACACAATATACTTAGCAAAGAAATCAGTTAGAGGAGGAAAAGTTCCTTAAAGTATAATGCATGAAGTGTAAAGGCAAAAGCTTTTTTTGGGGATTTGTATAGGGGTTAGAACCAAAAAAGATGTTTCTGACAGTCCATTCAGAAGCTGCCTTTATTTGCTGTAGCTTACTGCATCCATTGGGAAAAAAAACCCCAAAAACTGCGTATCCAAAATGCCCCCAGGTACACCACAACCCCTGGTGCATTCTGTGTTCTGGAAGCAGAGCTGCTGTGAGCAACCACGGGGCCCCACATAGCCAACCTGACAAGGCCCCCAAAGAAAACAAAGTTTACTATGCTTCAGTTATGAACGACCACAGTGAGTGATCGGTACTGATCACATATTGTTTTCATTGAGGAAAGAAAGGGGCTGGCAAATGTGACATGTTTACCAGACTCTTTACCCACTCTCCATCCTGAAGGATCTTATTGTGTGCTTGCAACTGCCAGTGGGAAGGAGAGGAGGGAAGGCAGCAGCACTGTGAAGGTGAGGGCACACAGGGGCCCTCAACTTCTGCTTCTGGGGGGAACATATGGAGCACAAGGAGGGTGATGGGTGTGGTGAGGGGGCAATTACTGGAAATGCCCCCCCTGTATGGAGCAGCAGCAGCTGAAAGCCAGCAGGAGGGAGAGGAGAAGAAAGCAGCTTTTAGCTGCTGCAGAGAGAGCCGTACAGGGAAGCGGTTTCCGTAAATGACCACCCCATCATGCAGATCACCCTCCCTGCCCACATCAAATTCACCCAGCTGCCTGGGCCCCCCTGTTGGCCTTTGGCCCCATACAGGAGGGCTGGTGGTAGTCCCTTATCCATGGCCATATGAGGAACGGTGGGCAGCCTATGGATGTAGGTATTCCCCTGCAGCTATGCCTTTAGTCTCCTGACTATAATTAAATAACTAAATAATACAAAAAATAAAATTGCCCGCCAGGTGCCTCAGAGGAGAAAAATTATGCTTCCAAAGCAGATTACCAGCCATGCCAAACCTCTAGTGTGTGCACCACCGCATCAATACCAGAAATACAGACAGAAAATACAAATACACATGAAACAAATAGCATGAGTAAAAAAAAACACCTTTGGTTTAGAATCCGCCACATTGGTACAACCCAGGCCAGGAAATTTCCACTAGGTTTTATGAATGGGTGCAACACAATGAGCTTGGCCAAAGTGGGTCAGACCACCAGACTTAAGGTGAAAATAGTGTAGCATTTGTTGCTCGAGATGGGCCCTCTCAGATAGCACACTGGCTGCAGGAGAAGTCAGAAGCCCAGAAGCTCCTGTGCATACTCTGAAAACTGCAGGCAGTGGACAAGCCTGGATACAAAATATTCCATGGGGTCCTCACTTTTGAAAGCGTTCACATCAGCCCTGGACCTGATTTAGTCTTTGTGGTGATTTAGTCTATGTGGTGCAGGAACTATGTGGTGCCTGCAGCTTGGCCTGACCTCCATGGTTTAAAAGAAACTTTCTGAAAGCAACACTGAGGCAGCCACCACCATTGCTGCTCCTCCTTTCAGAGATCAGTGCATTGGAGGCACATTGGTCATCAGAAGGTATTATTCTGCACCATCAGGAATTGCTGAAAAGATGTTCTTAAGCAGGAATTCTTCAAGGTGCTGCATACTGGGCTCCTTCTGAGATGCTGGCAGTAGATTGGCCATTATAGCCTTGTATAAGGCATCTAATTGGGTGGCCATCCAATAGCGGTCCATCTCTTCGATTATCCATATCTATGTGTCCTTGAGTAGACATTTGAACTTAACCCCTTCCCGCCGCCACCTTCCAGCCCTTCAGGAGGTTCTAAATGCCAGGAGGCAGAGGCAGGCATTCCGGTCGTGTGACTGCTGTGATTGGCTATCGTAAGTATGCATCATGAGCTTTCTGGTATCTGCAGGTAACTCTGCTGGGAGTGTGCAGGGTGCACGCTCTCAGCATAGAAAATGTTTACATAGGGAATGCATATGTGGCCTCATGACATTAAAGCCCACCTATCGAGAGGCCTCATATATGCCTACAGCTGGTGGGAACAGGTTGAAAGACCCCATTTACCACAAATTGCACCCCAGGTCCCCCTCAATATCACCTCACCTGTGTACAACTCCCAGAGCTTGTCCTCCTCTTCCTCCTGCTGCTGTGCCTTCAGTGCCCCAGTTTATTAGGCCATGGAGTGTGCTCAAGAGGATTAAGAGAGGGATGTTATCACTATCCCAGACATGTTGTGGCATGTGGGATTGTCATTGATGAGTGGATTGACAGCAAGCTGATGTTGGCTCTTCTATTCTGGCAGGCAAACACTGGTCAGGTGTGATCACCTAGAGTGGCCATTAACACTATTAGTCTAAGGACTTCTGGAGGCCAGGGTACTTCATAATGTACTCCTACACAACCAGGCAGAGGACATGTACCAGGCAAGATAAATGTGTGTTTTCCCAGGCAAAGGGTAGCCAGCAAGTTAGTGGAGTTGTTATATACAACCTTACCTGTCTGAGGATGGTGTGGGGTCAGCCATCTTTTGGGGTCACCTAGAGTGGTCACAAACACTATTAGTGTGACTAAGGACTTTTGGAGGTCAGGGTACTTCATAATGTACTCCTGCACGACCAGGCAGAGGACATGTACCGGGCAAGATAAATGTGTGTTTTCCTAGGCAAAGGGTAGCCAGCAGGTTAGTGGAGTTGTCATGTACAACTTGCTTGTCTGAAGATGGTGTGGAGTCAGCCATCTTTTGGCCTGAGCCAGGAGAGCTGTCAGCAGCTCCGGGCCAGTGTAACTGCAACACAGCATTGCAGTGTTAGCCCGAGGCATTGCATACATTCTGGATGCTGGGCTACTGATACATGTTTTGACTTTTGGTCAATAGCCAGCAGCAAGGGCCTCATTTTTATCTCTAACCATTCCCTTGACCACTAATATATAGAGAGCAATGATGCAATAACTACTTTCTTTCACCTTCCCTTTGTTTTACAAGAGACAACATAGTGGAGTGTGGAAATAACTGGCTCTCCAGGGAAACACTGAAGCAGAGGTTTTATTTATTGATGATATACCTGTGAGTTAATCATAGGATGAATAATTCACATTCGCCAGTGGTTTCTGTGAAAGAAAAAGGGTTGTTTTAAAGTGAAACTGCGCCCAAGGTTTCTCTAGGTATGTTAAGGTAAGATCCATACGGGATCTTTAGTGTTAGTTGATAAATGCAGAGAACAGGGAATGGCAGAGATGTTTTTGGTGTGCAGACTGTGATTGGCAGCCTTCTTTCACCTTTGCAAAAAGAAAAAAAGCATAGAGAAAGAAAATGGTTGTTTTAAATTGACAGCTTGGACCAATGTAACTATGTATATACCATACATGGCTGATGCCCCTGGAAGCTGGAAGCTGCAGTGTGGCTAGCCTGATGCATTCTGAATATATGAGGTCAACAGCTTGGCACAGGCACCAATCAGAAAATGCTTTGCATTTTCGGAATGAATGCAAAGCATTCTCTAATTGCGGGAGGTGAAGAGCATGATGCCACCACCCGCCATTTTTTTTTCCTATTGATTGAATTAGATGGACTTGTGTCTTTTTTCAACCTGACTAACTATGTGATTGGAAGCAAGTGGAGATTACTGTAGTAATGGTGTCTACCTAAAGCAGTTGAAAACCCTTACATATAACCAGTGAGGTGACTAATAACACGTGATACACAGACATAAAAACAAATCCTCCTAAATAAGGTGTACCTGTTTATCTGCAGACATCTGTCCTATACATGTGACACAACAATACCAATACAATGCAAAACATGAGGGGATCGAGGGCCCTGCTCTTTCGAGCTTACAATCTAGGAGGGAGGGGATAGTGATACAGGAGGAGATAGCTGTGGGGGATGGAGTGGTAGGAAGAGTGGAGGAGGTCGGCAGGTTAGCAGGGGGTGGGGTAGGTTTCCCTGAAGAGATGGGTTTTCAGGGTGCGCCTAAAGGAGAGGAGAGTAGGTGATAATCTGATGGGTTGGGGCAGGGAGTTCCAGAGGATGGGTGACACCCTGGAGAAGTCCTGGAGGTGGGCATGGGAGGAGGAGACCAGTGAACTAGAGAGAAGGAGGTCTTGTGAGGAGCGGAGTGTGCGTGCTGGGCGGTACTTGGATATTAGGTCAGTGATGTAATACGGGGCAGTATGGTGGACAGCTTTGTACGTCAGTGTTAGGATTTTGAATTTGATCCATTGCGCAATCGGAAGCCAGTGGAGGGATTGGCAGAGGGGGGTGGCGGAGACGGAGCGGTTGGAAAGGTGAATGAGTCTGGCAGCCGTATTCAGGATCGACTGAATAGCCAGCGGCGAGGCAGGCCAGTAAGGAGGGATTTGCAGTAATCGAGTCGTGATATGATGAGGGAGTGGATGAGCTGTTTAGTGGTTTCTGGGGTTAGAAACGTGCGTAGGGCGATGTTGCGGAGGTGGAGTCTGCACGAGTTTGTTAAAGATTGGACTTGGGGCTGGAAGGATAGGTTGGAGTCCAGAATGACACCAAGTACTCTGGCCTGCGGGGCGGGTTTGATGGTGGCGTTGTTGGATGTGACGGAGAAGTCAGTGGGGGGTGGTGTCTGGGCTGGGGGGAATATCTCAGCAGCAGAAAGCAGGGGGCAGGCATCTAAATTCACACACTGCACAAGTATGGTAAAAGAGCTCTGAGCCCTGGTTGGAGGGAAGGAACGCACCCCTCTCATCACCCTACACATCACACTACACAGAGAACAAGCACAGCTGTGGCTGTCAGTCACAAGCTGTGTGCTGGAGCTCTCATTTTCCGCCACCATTTTTTTCTCTTGGTGTTGGGGAAAAGCTTTCAGTAGCAATACAAATAACAGAGGAATGAAGTTGCAGAGATAAATCACACCCAGAACTCCGGATAGAGACAAGTACACAGTATATAATAACTTGCTTTGTTCAGATTACTTGTTCAAGGTTTAAAACATTTTTAAAGGTTTTAAAGGTTTGCAAAGGTTCTGTTTTGTTTTTTTTAAATAACAAAAATGTTATACTTACTTGCTCTGTGGTTTTGCACGGAGTTGTCCTGATCCTCCTCTTCTGGGGTCCCCTGTCAGTTGTCTCCACTTCTACTCCTTAGTGTTTGAGTGTTTGGCCCCATAACAAGTACTTGCTATGGGGGCAAACATGCAGGTTCGCTCCCAAGCTGACTTTGTGTGTCCATGGACATACAGTGTGGCCCCCACCCCTTGGCCTCTGCTCAATGGCTTTCATTTACAGCAGCGGAAGTCAATGGCTCCCGCTGCTGTCACTGAGCCTATGAAGAGAGGAAGCAGAGTTGCTGCTTTTGGGCACAGCAATGGATAGAGATTAGGCTCAGGTAAATATTTAGAGGGAGTTGGGGGGGGGCGGGAGTGCTGTACATAAAAGGCAGAGAATGCATTAAGGTAAAATAACTTCTGCTTTTACAACTACTTTAAGTGATTTCCATGTACCAGGTATGGTATATATATTGTTAAATTGGTCTAAGCTGAACCAATGTAACTATGTATAAAATATCTATACCTAGAATTCCTCTTTAAGTGGGCTGTACACACATCATTTTTTTGGTTCAACCAGTGGACTGAATGAAATATTTCTAACTGATTCCTCTATCCACACTAAACAGGCAAGTATACCTCCAGAAGTCAAAATACCTGAACAGTGTCTGCAACTGATTGGATGCAGGCACTGGTCTGCCAACAATTTTCCACTCAGCTACTTTTCATTAAAGGATGTCAGGCAGAGTAGTGTCAATAGGGCCACCCACCGATCATAGTTTGGATAGTTCATTTGCAAGCAGCCAAAAATTGCTCAGTATATGGCCAACTTTAGTCTAACATAACCTAATCTAACTCCTAATCAGCTCTCAAACTGGTCATACATGGATCGAAATTCGGCCAGTTCAATCCATGTATGGGCAGGTTGATATGATCCATGTCGATCCATCGATCAAATTGGGTACAACCAGCCTGATGGATTTTTCTGCATGCAATTACTGCCAGGGGCTATAGCCGCTAGTAGTAATCATTGTATTCTGCCAGCTGGGAAGGCTCCCTGCACCCCCCCCCCCCGCTGGCAGAACAATAGCACTGCTGGAGGGATTCCCCCATCAACAAGGACTTAGTTAATGGGGGAGTGGAGCAATTGTCTTCCTTCCATCCATGGTGAAAGTAAAGAAAATGGATTCAGCTATGGTTTGCCTTATTCTACTGTATACTCGCCTACTCACCTCTGCTTTCGAGATCACCTGTTTTGTACATCTGAGTCCTGCTGCAAGCATTGTCGTGTACTAACACAGTGGTAAAACATCATTGTCTGATATGTTTGCAGTGTGTAATGTTTGCAATGTGCAAAGCTGCTGAAGACTATCAGTAATACAGACATTACTTGCCTAGACCACTGTTGTAAATCCCAGGTCTCTATGATAATCAACCATGTTATTTTATTCTCATGAGACAGGCTCACTTCAGATTATATTTTATTAGGCAGCTGATTCATCAAGTATTGAGATATTTTACACACTTTGATGATTTAGCCCCCAGAAAATAACTTACCATGCCATGATATTTATCTCATTTGAGTTTATACAAAAATATTTGATTAGCATAGGCCCCATAGTGAGCAAGTGCTAACCAAATGTTAAGATATAAAATACATCAATGCTACAGTGTTTAGCTTTATCTCTCTCTCTCTTTTGATTGGATGATAGTTTCTTTGCTAACAGTTTTTTCAACTAGCAGCTGTTTCTGTAATTTTTTTAAATATATGACAAAGCTAAAGACTGCAAATTATATGTTAATAATAAGAAGAATAAAACAATATGAGCAGCGACTATAGCAACAACTACAACCCAAAAACAAACATACTATTTCCAACAATACAAAAAAACAACAGCAAACTATTACTATTATTATTATTCATTAGTAGTAGTAATATATGTCTTCCAATATACAAAGCTTTTCCCTCAATGCAGTAAATGGAAATATTATTTTAGACACTGCTTTCCTAACTGTATTGTGATTCTCCACTGTCAATTACTCCTCTTCATGCTTGCCCCTCCAACAAGATATATTGTTCTGTGTGTTCTCTCTAGGACTGTAGAAATGTTCTTTAAATTGAACCTGTAATAAAATTATAAAATGAGGTAAAGAAATAGGGTAGGGTATCTTGTTCCTTATTGTGGCTATACGGCTGCTTTAAAAATATACACATGTATTAAGCACAGCAGTACAAATGTACATTGTGCTTTTTTGCCTTGGGACTCTAATCACAGATATCTCTCTACAGTGTGAAGCGCTGTCTGAACAAGCACACACGGAGGGGGAGAGTAGGAGGATGATATACATCTCCAACTTAATTAGCCCTTTGTGTAAATTTATTATTTATTTATTTCAGGTACTTATATAGCGCCGTCAATTTACGCAGCGCATTACATATATATTGAACATTCACATCAGTCTCTAACCCTCAAGGGGCGTACAATCTAAGGTCCCTAACTCACATTCTCACATACACATACTAGGGCCAATTTAGACAGGAGCCAATTCACCTCCCAGCATGTCTTTGGAGCGTGGGAGGAAACCGGAGTACCTGGAGGAAACCCACACAGGCACAGGGAGAACATGCAGACTCAAGGCAGGAGGTACCTTGGTTGGGATTTGAACCGACTCTAGTACTGCCAGGCGGAAGTGCTAATCATTTAGCCACTGTGCTGAATTTGTGCTGCTGAGCTCTCTAAACAACCGTTTTACCCCAAACAAGACAGCTAAGAATAGACAGGTAAATGTTAAAAGAATCGTACAGCTCCACCTGGTGGCTGCATGTGTCAATATAAAATATTCATATACAATGTTGTATAGTTTTATTTTGTTAATGGAATTGTAACAGCAGGAATATAAGACTCCCTTAAATTATGAAAGACCCCCTTGATATCCCCAGCTGGGAATTTCTAATACATATAGCAATTCACTGGTTAAACATAGAGGGTATGCTTCAAATGGTAAATCAATTAAAGTGAATTGGTATGTGCATTAGAAATATCCTGCTGGGGATATCAAGGGGATCTATCACAATCTGAGAGAGTCTTGTATTCCTGCTGATACAATTCTGTGCAGAATAGACTTTTAAAATGGTATAAATATGTATGTGAACATGTTATATTTTTTGTATTATTATGTTTATATAATTTAAACATATGTTGTCGACCTTGTGGGCACCTTTAAAGTCAATTTACAATATTCTATTTACTATGTAATCAGGATGTGGTGCCATGTACTAACAACCCACAAACTACTCTAAGAAAGCTTAAGTTTGTTGTTTTTGTTAGTGCTGAACACAATATCTTGGGAGCCATTGTCAATCACTGATGTGGAAGAGGAGGAGAGAAGCGGCTTTTCCTCTGTGCCCCTCTTGCTTGCATGGTACTCTTGAGTGGCTGCATGCACAGCTGTAGTTGTAGGCGGGAGTGCACACATAGGAGGAGACTTCTACGGCACTCCATAGGTCCCAGTGGTCTAAGGGGGCACCAGTATAACAGGAGCTTGGCAGCCTAACTGGTGGACAGTTACAGAAACAGTCTCCTAGATTGTAAGCTTGAAAGAGCAGGGCCCTCGAACCCCTCGTGTATTGTATTGTTACTGTCTTGTCTCATGTTCTGTCCCCCTTGCTACTGTACAGCGCTGAGCAAACCCTTTGGCGCTATATAAATACTGTATAATAATAATAATAATAATAAGAGGAAAATCCTTCTACATTCTATAATTAGTATCTGATCTATGAAAAAAATACTTGAATTCACGTTAAAGTATTTCTAAAGCCAAAGTTTTTAGTTTTTTTTTACCTTAATGCATTACTTGCATTAAGGTAAAAAACCTAGTTGTTTCCCCAACCCCCTCCCTAAACACTTACCTGATTCCCTTTATCGATCCGATGCTGTGCCCATCTGAAGCAGTGCTAGTTCTCTCTCTTGCCTCTCACAGGCTCAGAAACAGCAGTGGGAGCCGTTGGCACAATCAAATCCTGCGAGGAGGGATTGGGCAGTGGTGCCAAGGTGCGCTGTGTGTTTCTATAGATGCATGCAGCCTGTCTCAGAAGCACGCCAACAGGTGCACCACCATGGAAATTGGCTTCCTATGGGGCACACAGAGCAGGGGAGGAGCAAAAAACATCGGCGGGGGACCCCAGAAGAGGGGGTTTGGGGCTGCTCTGTGCAATACCATTGCACAATGCAGGTAAGTATAACATGTTTGTTATAAAATAAAATAAAAAAATAGCTCTTTCTAACTGTTTTAAGACACAACACTGGCAGTAGAATGTAGAAGACAATGGGCATGACCACGGGAGTGAATATTGCTTTCCAATTGCTCAGGTGTGAAAAAATGGAAAATAGAGGTCCTCAGAATGTTTATTATGAATTTTGCTGACCCTGTGATTTTATAGATAGGCTGTTCTAAATATCATCATTATGTTGAGTAGGGAGTCATCTATTAAGCATTCACTGCAGTTGCACCCTTATCAATAAAGAACAGGAATTGTCTGATGGTGTTAAGAATAAAGATTTCCCATAAACCACTGCAGCCTTTTTAGCTTCTAGAAGAATGCCAGTGAAGGTCTCCTCCATTCTCCCTTTGATACACACATGCCTGTAAGTTTTTTCATTGCATTTGCTAAAATCACATACATAGCTAGTTTGCATTTCAATATATTTAATGTGATTTGTAGGTAGCTCTTTGTAAGAAATGTGTTGATTGGATTGCATTTGTTAGAGACATGTAGGCAAGCATATTGTAATTTCAGTTGATATGATTGTATTGCAGTTTTGCAGAACTATTCACAGAAGTAAATTCAGTTTTGGAATAAAACACAATGCTGATTCTGTCAGTTTTGTTAGTTTGCTTTTGGCTAACCGTCAGTAGGACAGCACAATAAGCTTACCATCAGATGCCACTTTCACATTGATAGGTGTGTTTGAGACTTTCTGGTATTTAGGATGCAGGTATTTTTATAGCATCAGGTTACCAGTAATCATAGCCATTTGAATTGCAGAGTGCTAAGATAAACAAACAGTGCAATAGTGAAAAACAAAGACAGTAAGCTTCTGTCCTCTGTATATACAGTATTTGTTATGTATGTTACATTTTTTGCGTTTGATTAAAGTTTACCTTTCATCAGACCAATTAGTTTTTTTTATTAAAAAGTAAAATTTAACTTCTCATTTTTTGATTCATCTATCCAATGCCACATTTTAAATTAGTCTCTTTTGAATTTATTTTTAAAAGTTAGTTGCTCTGCATGATATCATCTTTGAAAATCTATCCTAATAATTTGTTGTGAGTGACTAATTTACACAAGGGCCAGATGAGTCTTAAGAGTGCTTTTCAACCGTTCTAGATGTACCATCTATATAAATAATTTAGCAGCATTGGACTGTCTATTACTTTCACTCTTGATTCTTCCTATCTTGTCAAGTTTAAATACAAGAAAATCCCTTTAAAGCAATATTGTCAGAGCAGATCATATCATTTATGTTAACTCTAAAGTGTTATGAAATTAATAAAATATTATAGCTTTTATGTATGCTTTATCCACAATGAGCCTTTTATTTTATGGTATTCCTGTGTAGCTTTTGTGTATAGGATGGTGTATTAAATAAAATAGTAAAAATAGAAATGTGAGCAATTGTTCATAGCAACCAATGGAAAAATCACATGTGACAGGCAAATAAAAACCGATCCTGACACAGTAATTCTCAGTGGCTGCAAGCTGCTGCAGTTTACGTTACATTATTAAATAAGCAAATAAAACTTCACAGTAATGTGTCCTTGTATATCAAAGCACACATGTCAGTGTTTTTATGTTACTGCTTAAATGCAGGTATCACAAAGTGCCTGTACATATCTTTGGTATACATGAAATAGGTTCCTTATGCACACAAACAGCCCAACCATTCCCAGTTGAACATTGAATAAAGGAGCATCAACAGTCCATAATGGAAAGGAAAAGGAAAAAGAGAGGTGTCTTTTGAGTGCAATATGTAATGGAAAATTATTAATCCACAATGGATACTGCGGGGCCTTCCGATAAGAGATTTTAGGGTGCGTGGTAAAAGCAGCTCTTAGAAACTGGTCCTCAAGCAGGATAGACCTGTGTTGTTGGAATACTTTTTCCAGGTGTCTATGTTGGGCATGATATTGTGTGGTGAATCTGATTGGTTGTTTCTGGTGAGTGGTCATCTCTGGTTTGTTTTGTAGGGAACGATATTGATCACTGTTTATACTGCTTAAATGCAGGTATCGCAAAGTGCCTGTACATATCTTTTTTATACACAAAATAGTTTCCTTATGCACACAAACAGCCCAACCATTCCCAGTTGAACATTGAATAAAGGAGCATCAACAGTCCATAATGGAAAGGAAAAGGAAAAAGAGAGGTGCCTTCTGAGTGCAGTATGTAAAGGAAAATTATTAATCCACAATGGATACTGTGGGCCTTCCGATAAGAGATTTTAGGGTGCATGGTAAAAGCAGCTCTTAGAAATGGATCCTCAAGAAGGATAGACCTGTGTTGTTGGAATACTTTTTCCATGTGTCTATGTTGGGCATGATACTGTGTGGTGAGTCTGATTGGTTGTTTCTGGTTAGTGGTCATCTCTGGTTTGTTTTGTAGGGAACGATATTGATCAAAGGCATCTTGAACTAACTAAGAGGGGTAACCTTTTTCTAAAAATTTATCAGTAAGATGGACTCCATGATGTTAATAAACTTCCTCACGAGTACAATTATTCCACAATCTGCAGAATTGGTTCTTAGGAATATTATTGATCCATCTGGGATGGTGGCAACTACTATGATGGAGGAAAGAATTACCCGCAGTGGGTTTGGTGTAGTGGCTGGTATAAATGCGGTGTTCTTCATGATGTAATTCTAGATCTCGAAAGGCCAAGACATCATGGTCATGGACATAAGTGAAGGATCATTGTTGTTACACTGTTGTTTCACGCTGGTTAAGAGCACTTCCGGTTTCGGTCGGTACGACAACGAGCCCTGGACTCCTGACTGTCTCTAGCTCCCAGGGACTCTGCCTGATGCTCACCTTACACTGTGGGACCTCCACTCTCCCCAGCTACCCAGGATTTGTCATCTCCCCCAGCAGCCAGTTCCACACGGGACAGACTCCTGCAGGACACAGCAAACGGTCTGCTGATGGGCTTGTTTTTACGTCCCTATATCTGGGTTTTTACATTGTGGATTAATACATTTTCTTTACATACTGCACTCAGAAGGTGCCTCTCTTTTTTTTTCTTTTCCTTTGCATACAGAGCTGGCTCACTCTTTGATGGCTGCCATCTGAAGCAGATATTGGTCATAGACTTTATTTGGAATATGGACATATAGCACTGGATACTAGCCATTAGTGCACTGAGATCTCTCTTTTAACAGTAAATAATGGCCCTTTCGTTTGTTTCTGGAAGGCAAGAAAAGTAAGACTTGTTGATAATGATATTAATAGGAAAGAAATCATACAACTGGAGGGTTTTTTTCCCCAGAAAAGGTGGCAATAGCTCTCCAAGTCAGGAAGTGTTGAGGCATTCTTTCAGTAGATTCCTGGGATTGGGGTCTTCCACAGTAAAAAAGGTTGACTTTAGTCCACGGGAAACAAAGAAACACAGCGCCTCTAAGTGTGTACTGTGAAGGTATTTAATAGAAACATAAGTAGTAACTCACATCCTAGAATATAAAAACAGGCACATGGGTAAGAGGGTGAGATGTCTATAGCCAGATGTTGTGTGACTGATCCATTGAGGAGATTGATTGAGTTTGCCAGAAGGTGGTGCTGTGCATGTGCAACATGGATGGTAAGCCTGGTGGAATCTCCAAGGTGTCTGCCAGCAGATGGTGCTGTGCATATGCAGCATAGATGGTGAAGCCTGGCAGAGTCTTCAAGATGTCCGGGATCAGCACGTGTGGCGTCTGACGTCATCAAGGCAGGGCCCTTAGGCAGCCGGGTTAGATTTAAAATTTTGCAAATTATGCAAGTTTGCTTTTATTTTTTCCAGATCTGTTGTAAAGATAACCAAGCCAAAGTCCAAAAAAGAAAAAAAATGTATCATAGAATATAACAATGTGGAATAAAAAGAGTTTTATGTTAACTCTGACAAATGTAAGCAGCATTAGCAGATAATTCTTCCCTCTGTGGAGATGACTCATCAATATATCACAGTACAAAGCCTGAATGTTTTGCTCAAAAAAATGACACGGTAACTCGTCAGATATATAGAAGGTACTGTTGTCTGAAGTGGATGTGCTAAGATAAACTTTGTGTTTGGTGATAAGGAATAGGAGCACAGAACTAAGTATTGATATGCAGGAGATGAGGAAGATACAGTTGCCAGCGAAACGCACTTTTAAACACAAATACCTTTCATCTTACAGGGCCTGTCTTGCAGTATATAATCCTTGCCTTTTAATATAATAATGGGACTTAATAAGCCGCTCTGTTACCTAGGAGGACTTCGTCACCAAGATCATGTTAAATCTAGTTCCAAAGACCTATGTGTGGTTGGGTCTTGTACAAAGTTCTGGGATAAAGAAGTACCATAAACAGGTTTACTACTGGTTTGTTACCAGTACAAAAGCTTGTTCTTTTTTCTTCTGCAGGCCCATGCTCCCTTAATTCTGGTTGATCTTTCTGCAACCAACAGACAAGCAAGGAGGTGATCTGCAGGAAACATTACCTTTAAAAAATTAATAATGACCTTTTTTCCTCCCAATGCAGCTTTTCTGACCATCAATATACACTTTAGGGGTTGATTTTTTTTTTTTTTTAAAGGCAAATAGCCTGTTCAGTTTGCAAGCGTGATTTTTACTTTGCAAAATAATTTTCCCTCAGCTTAGTAAATTTTGCCAAAACTCTGCTGTTTTCCATCATCCAATCACCTGCAGGGAAAAATACAGTGGTTTTGTTTTTCTTGCATGTTAATGGATGTTTTTTGCATATTTTTACCAAATTCACTAAGCCAAGGAAAAATTATCTTGTAAAGTAAATCATCCCATATGTCTGTACAAGTGGGTCCTTGATGAGCTGAGTTAGAATCACAGAAAAGTAGTAAAGGGCATCACCGTGAAAGTAGATTACATCGGACTCGGAATCAGAATGTGAATATACAAATAGATTACCAATATAGAGGCCATTTTCACCTCCCTTTAAGTGCTGGATCTGACCAATTGCCTAACTAATGCCCAAATACAAGCACAAGAAAAAAAAAATACCCTTTCCACCACAATGCAGTGTAGTTTTTCTATGGATATTTTGGCTCTTAGACTTTATGTATATCACATCATTGTGGTGTTTCATGGTATGTTATGTTGTTAGTGTATTTTACATTCTTGTCTGTATGCAATTTGCTTGTTTCTGCTGATGGATGTAAAAAAAAATGTGATGCCATGTCATACTATTATATTCTGTTGCACACCTCTACAAAAAAAATAAAATACCCTTAAAGCAAGTGCCCCCCATTCATGCACTTGCTTGCCAAAAGCATCCCCTCTGCCTATTTCCTCCATGTACAATGCAGGGTTAATAGCCCTGCATTGTATGTGATGACACAGAGGTTTAGCTTTAACTGCTACTCTGAGCATTTGTCATGTGCATTTCTTCAACAATACTTGTGCTTTCCGTGCTACCTAATACTTCTGATAGGCATCATGTTCTTTATAATATACCATAGGTTTATCAATTTATTACAAAATATAATGTATATAGACAAACTGTAATAGTAACTGAAGAGGGGAGCGAAGAGAAACTCTTTCTATTGACTTCCATTATGTCAATGCCATAAACCTTATAATTAAATAGTGTTTAGCTATCTGACATTTTGGTTCAACTAGAAATATAAAATATTCATTACTCTCCAAAAAAGGTGTTTATTTATAGAGCCCTGTTCCATAAGGCATAGGAAAAAAAATGAATTAAGGTCACATAGGACCCAGCAAGGACAATAACTCAGATCCTATACACACAAACACACATATAGCACTCACACCTGATCTCTCCCCTTCATCAGCAATACATAAATCACAAGATCAAACACCTCAAAAAGGCTGTACAGAAAAAAAATACATATTTAAGGAAGCATACTTAAGGGAGTCTAACCATAGGTGCCATATTTTCTGAAATGTTTGGTTACCCACTTTTCCATTGTAGATAATTTTCAATTTTAGAAAATCTATATTAATTTGGCAGGACCCTTGTGATTGAGTGGGAGGATTTTTCCAGTTCAGTAAAATAACTTTCTAAGTGACTGAAAACTAAGTGCAAAGATCCATACACTTACCTAGGTTGTAGTGTAACTAATGTATGAATTTAAATTCCGTATGCTTATTGGCCTTGCTGATGACATCCTCAAACCATGTATCAACAACATTGTCCCAGCTCTCTTCAATGACGTCGGCAAAAAATATGCTGATATTACTGATATTAAGCCCCAGATTTCATGACAAAATTGTATTTTGGAACATTATTAGACCTTTGCTTTTCAATTTTTTAAATCTACATAGAGTTTGATTTACTAAAACGAAAGAGTACTAAATCTGGAGCAGCTCTGCGGAGAAACCAATCAGCTTTCAGTTTTTTTTGTCAAAACTTAATTGAACAAGCTGAAGTTAGAAGTTGATTGGCTACCATATGCAGATGCACCAGATTTTGCACTTTCCAGTTTTTGTAACTCAACCCCATAGTTTATTTTACTGTTAAATATTTTACTTTCATAAATTAAATATTTTCTGTCACTTCTTATTCTGGGTGCTCCTGATTAACAGAGAAATTTCTATTAGGATATCTCTATGTAGTTCCATTAGATGCAAAGTCTTACTGCTCAGTCATACTCATACCTCATTAATATGATATTTCCAGGAAAACCTTCACATATGCTTGGCTGGGAAACAGATCTGGGTTAGAATATAAATAAGGGTACCTAGAATCAAATATTCTAGCCAGTTGCCAAAATGCCTTGATCTGTCCGGGTATAACAATCCACATATGAATTATTCATGATGTAGTACATAATCCTTGTAACAATTTAAAAATTAAATCCAGAAATTTCTCTTCTGTTTTTTCAGAGGTGGTACAGAGCCAGGCAAAATTAAGCCTCACTTTTAGGAAAGTTACAAAGGTAATTTTTTCTCTACTCCATTAAAAAAGTACTTAGGCGAGTTTTACAAATTAATATTTTCATTTCTGTGTTTTATGCTTTACTTTTATTGCTCGTTCCCTTAGTGGTCTGCTTAAAAATGTATCTTACATATTTTAGCACATACTTAATAACTATAGCTTCAGAATGGTACTCCCACTCCTTTCCTTTCAGTCAGCTAAAATCCACATTACATTAATTTATTTTGATAGAAAAGAACTGGTCCTATTATTGGAAATTCCATACTCTGTATTTATCCAGTTTGGGTTTGCCATTGGATTAGACAGATCTTCAGAGCCATGTTATAAAAATGTAGATTATAACCCTTTTTCTGCCAAAGCAATTTTTGCACTCAAGTTAAAAACCATGTTTTAGGACAGAAGATTGCCTAAAACTCCCAAAATATAATACATCTTCTGAAATCAGAGACCCTGTAGAATAAAATGTTGGCACTTGCAGTGTTTTATGTCACACAGGGGGCGATTTACTAAAGCTGGTTCACTCAGAATCTTGTGCACCTGTGCATGGTAGTCAATCAGCTTCTAACGTCAGCTTGTTCAATTAAGCTTTAGCAATAATACCTGGAAGCTGGTTGCCATGCAGAAGTGCACAAGATTCTGAGTGAACCAACTTTAGTAAATAAATCCCACAGTGTTAGCCCAATTGTTTAGCATACACAAATTGGCAGTTAAAATTACACTCAAATTATTTTTTTAATACCCATTTTTGGCAAAATTTTTAAGATGGGGTTAAATAGGTAAATAGATTCTTAACAGGCCTAGCTTTATATTGTGCATGCCCCTAAAACAGAAAAAACTATGATACCCAAAATTGTTCTTGGGCAATGCTTAAAAAGCTTTAAAGTTAACAATGAATTATTTAGAATTTAGGTAGGTCTTAAGTTGATTTTACTGAAATTGCACATTTGTCAGATCGTTCTGTGTATGGTGACCCTTAGGCTAGGTTCACAACGCTGGTACAATGAGAAATGTGGGAAAATAAGTCCCTGACCCTTTTTTTTAAAAAACTCACCACACAGAACCACATGCTGCACATGCGCAGGTGATGATACATGGGGGAGCCATTAAGAATAACATAGTTACATAGTTGGTAAGGTTGAATAAAGACATCAGTCCATCCAGTTCAACTTGTGTGAGTGTTAGTGTGTGTCTTCAGGTTGGGGTGTCTCCAAACAAGACCTTATAGATGAGATGACGAGTCCGAATTGATAAAGAAAGGTGCATTTATTACACTGCAGTGGAGATAATATAGCACACAAAAGTTCACCTCATGTGAGATGAACTAAGGTAATACAAAATATATATATCTGTCTCTTTAAGCTTAGACTATTACATATATAGACATAACGTATAGGCGTGATTGTACTGGGGTTTAGGCGTGGTCATATAGTCTTGACCCAATCAAATTTCATATGCTTAACAGCAAACTCAGAGTTAAATGTAGGTTAATAGTTCAAATAAGTCCAAAAGTAGACAGTTGCTGGTTTGACCATAAGATGCTTTTCTTAAACTTGAAAGAGGAAGTTAACCTTTAAATCCAGACGTCTCAGACGTCAAATCACATTTCCTGAGAAGAGAAAAAGGAACTGCAGTAAAAATTCTTATAGGTATATATGTATATTAGAACATTAAATATCAGACCCCCATATTTCTACTCAAGTGTATGAGTGTGTATGTATTTATATCTGTACCATTCCCCATATCCCTGTATATTACATTTGCTAAGATGCAAATCTAAGGGTTTTTTGAAATTATCAACACTCCGTGCTGGCACCACAGATTGTGGAGTTCCACATCCGTACTCGGTGGACTGACAACTCATGGGGCCCCCAGGGAATAGGGGATCATGGGGCCCCTGTGTCCTTGCCCAAGCTCAAAAAAGCCTATGATAAAGGTACCAGGGGCATTTCATGGGGCCCCCTACTGCCCTGGGCCCTCGGGCAGTGCTTGAGTTTCTTGAAATGGTCAGTCTGCCCCTGTCCTTACTGCTCTAACAGTAAAGAACCCATTACGTAGTTTAAGATTAAACCGCTACCTGTCCACCTTCATTGAATGGCATAAAGGTAATTAATGGCACCCTACGCGTCTTTGGAAGAGCAGCGCATTGCTGTGTGGGTCGAGAACGCATGCACACATCATGCACACATCTCTGACCCGCACATATGTGAATCTAAGCCTAGAAAGTATCTCTAAAAAAAAAAGCTTGTAAGCTGACTTGCATCTAAGTACAGACTTCTGAAATAAGCAGTGAGTAAATCATACAGGCAGGAAATAAGATTCTTGAAGAGTTCTATACACATACAGACTACTGAAGGTCTCTGAACTGCCATACTGCTAGGAAGCCCCATTTGTATTTCTCAAAAGTTACAAGAAATCAATGACTACAGATTTAAATAGAAAAGTAGTTCTTACAACATTTATACATTTACCGTATTTGCCGGCGTATAAGACGACCCCCTACTTTTCCTGCTAAAATGTAGTGTTTGGGCTATACTCGCCGTATAAGACTACCCCTCTTCCAATGCACACCAGTGGGAGGAATAGTGCCCCATCATCAGTGTCAGTGGGAGGAATAGTGCCCCATCATCAGTGTCAGTGGGAGGAATAGTGCCCCATCATTGGTATTAGTGGCAGGAATAGTGCCCCATCATTGGCATTAGTGGCAGGAATAGTGCCCCATCATTGGTGTCAGTGGGAGGAATAGTGCCCCAACATTGGTGTCAGTGGGAGGAATAGTGTCCCATCATTGGTATTAGTGGGAGGAATAGTGCCCCATCATTGGTGTCAGTGGGAGGAATAGTGCCCCATCATTACTATCAGTGGGGGTATAGGTGCCCCATCATTGGTATCAGTGGCAGGAATAGTGCCCATCATTAGTATCAGTGGGGGGAATAGGTGCCCCATCATTGGTATCAGTGGCAGGAATAGTGCCCCATCATTGGTATCAGTGGGAGGAATAGTGCCCCATCATTAGTATCAGTGGGGGAATAGTGCCCCATCATTGGTGTCAGTGGGAGGAATAGTGCCCCATCATTGGTATCAGTGGCAGGAATAGTGCCCCATCATTAGTATCAGTGGGGGGAATAGTGCCCCATCATTGGTGTCAGTGGGAGGAATAGTGTCCCAACATTGGTGTCAGTGGGAGGTGTCCCATCATTGGTGTCAGTGGGGGGTGGAATAGTGTCCCATCATTGGTGTCAGTGGGGGGTGGAATAGTGCCCCATCATTGGTGTCAGTGGGGGGGGAATAGTGCCCCATCGTTGGTGTCAGTGGGGGGGAGGAATAGTGCCCCATCGTTGGTGTCAGTGGGAGGAATAGTGCCCCATCATTGGTGTCAGTGGGAGGAATAGTGCTCCATCATTGGTATCAGTGACACCAATGATGGGGCACTATTCCTCCCACTGACACTTGCTGACCCTGTTCTAGTATGGTGCTGCTGCAGCCAGCATATGTGGTTGCAGCAGCACCTCTACACTGAACACTTACCTGCTGCTCCTGCACTCGATTTTCGTGGGGCTGCTCGGCTCCGCCCCCTCTCCAGTGATTGGCCGCCTGTGTGCCTTTCCTGAGCTACAGTTCTGGCGGCCAATCACCGGTGAGGAGGCGGAGCCGAGCAGCCGCGTGAACATCCAGTGGCCGAACTGAAGGAGCAGCCGCACTTCCTGGACCGGATCGTCGTGGGACCGGAGCCAGGTAAGAAACAGCCGCTGCCCACCCCTGTACTTAGTGTCCCTTCCGTTGGAAGGGGGGGGGCGGTGGCGGCACCACGCCGCCCCCCTAAAGAGTGTCAGTATACCGTATACCGGCGTATAAGACGACCCCCGACTTTTGAGAAGATTTTCAAGGGGTAAAAAGTCGTCTTATATGCCGGAAAATACGGAATATATATGAAAGCTGAGATTTCCTTTAATAAAAATAAAGAATAACAGGCCTGTATTACTAAAACTGGAATGTGCAAAATCTGGTGCAGCTTTGCTTAATGAAACAAGCTGACTGCAGGTTCACACCTATGCAGGTTGCGTTTAAGCCATTTCTGCATTTTGCGTTTTTGCACCTGCTTTTTTGATGCGTTTTGCGTTTTCTTTTTAATTTTTTAATTTTTCTTGTTGCTAGGCAGATTTAAAAAACGCAACTTTTTGTGTTAAAAAAAGTCCCTGACCCTTTCCAAAAAATGCACTGGGTGAAAACATGCAGATGTGAACATGTCCCATAGGAAATCATGTTAAATGGACTGTACTGCGTTTCTGCAAAGTGCTGGTGTAAAGTGCTTAGGCGTGAACCTAGGGTAAAGTTAGAAGCTGATTGGCTACCATGCACAGCTGCACCAGATTTTGCACTCTCTAGCTTTAATAAATCAACCCCTCTATGTGAGTTAGAAGGTGATAAAGGTATTATGGGCCAAATAAACAGACCTACTGTAAATAAAACAAAATTGCTGTGCTTCTGAAAAACGTAAATACATGCATGAATGAATGAGTGTGGGCCTAAGGTGTATAAAGATAATTTTGCAGCCAACCAACCAACTTTTGTGTCTGAATTTTTGAACTCAGATTTCAAAGGGTTATTTTACCTTTTCACAAAAATTGTCCTTCTGAGAAGTCTCGGCATCCTGGAAGAAGAAAGGAAAGAAGGGTGAGGCGAGCATAGATTAACCGTTTCAATACCGGGCAATTTTACACCTTCCTGCCCAGGCCATTTTTCAGGTTTCAGCGCTCTCACACTTTGAATGACAATTGCGCAGTCATACAACATTGTACCCAAACTAAAATTTTATCATTTTCTTCACACAACTAGAGCTTTCTTTTGGTGGTATTTAATCACCGCTGGGGTTTTTATTTTTTGCTAAATTAACAAAAAAAGACCAAAAATTTTGAAAAAAAACCACATTTTTCTTTGTTTCTGTTATAAACGTTTACAAATAAATAATTGTTCTTCATAAATTTAGGCCGAGATGTATTCTGCTACATGTCTTTGGTGAAAATAACCCAAATTAGGATGTATTTTTTAGTTTGTAGGAAAGTTATAGAGTTCACAAACTATGGTATAGATCTGAATATTGATCAATCCTGAAGTACTGACAGCCAATCTAATTTCTTGAGGTCCAAGAATGTCAGAACAGTACAGATATCCCCCAAATGACCCCTTTTTGCAAAGTAGACAGTCCAACGTACTTCATAAGAGGCATGGAGAGTTTTTTGAAGTTGTATTTTTTTGTCATAATTTTTCGGAAAATGAAAAAATGAAAAAAATTTTCACTATTTTTTTTTTTACATACTGTCACCAGTGCAGTACAGCATCATCATATAACTGGCATGGCGGTTAACAGGGACACTGACTGGTGACAGTATGAAAAAAAAAAAATATATATATTTTTTTAATTTTTTTTAATTTTTTTATTATATTTAATTTTTTATTACTTTTTTTATTTTTTTTAAGATTTTTTTTTTCATATTTTACTATGACCAAAGTAGTACAATGTTACCATAGTAACATTGTACTACTTTGGGGAAGTGATCAGTATTTTTTTTTTACACAATTTGCTTATAGCAAAGAATTACTTTGCTATAAGCAAGCATTTACCTGAATGAAATCGATTCATTCAGCTTTTTTTTTTTTTTTTTTGTGCTTAGCTGTGATTTGGTCACAGCTAATCACATGACATGTGCATGTGATTAGCTGTGACCATTCACAGCTAGGCACTAGTATACAATGGATGGCATCATGAATGAAGCCATCCATTGTATACAACTGTCATGTGACCTGCTGTGATTGGTCACAGCAGGTCACATGGTACCAGCAACGGGAGCCGGTACTCGGATCTGTCATCGGCCGTGTCCGAGGTGCACGGCCGGTGACAGATCGCACTGCTGCGCCGCTCTGCATTTGCGCAAACTGTGCATGTGCGGGAGCACGCCAAATGGCGTGCACCCGGAGTGCAGAGACACATTTGAAGCCGCCAAACGGCTATTGGCCAGGCGGCTAATGGTTAAATATGCCCGGTCATGATTAAGCACCTGAAATGCGTCAGCACTTGCTATGCGTTATGCTGTTTGGATTTTTGATTTTTTTTTTCAATAAACTTACAGATCTTAGCAACAACAGTGTGCGGTCAACTACCTCTTAATTGTTCATGTTCATTGTTCATGTTCTGCGGTACTGATACCTGTGTCATTACAGTGCTATTCATTCTCTGTTAAGGTGGGAATACACGATTAGAAAATCGAGCGATCGGTCATCCAACGACCGAGAGGCGTTCGTTCGTTGGACGAAATCGTGGCCCACATTAATCAATCTAAAAAAAGTGCTCATCGGGCAATACCTAGTGATGACGTCTTCCGTACAAGTGGAAGTGATGCAGTGTGCATGTGACCTTGTAGCCATGCCCTGCCGCCTAGAACGAGCGATATACACAACAATTAACAGCAATGAGTATAATATAGTTTATTACAATAACTATATACATAAATAGTGATACATAAAATATAATATGCAGAATTCTGGTTTCATTATCTCATTAGGCCAATCTACTTTAAACATTTGTATTTTTTGTTCTTGTTTATGTAGATTCCTTGCACATAAACATCCGGGCCATCTTCTGTTTCCGCTCATGCGTGAAAGCGCTTGATAGATTTTTTTTTTCGTATGACCGTCATACCAGCGCATAGAAAATCGGTCATTCGTATGCGAAACGACAAAATTTTTCACTGTTGTTCAACCGGATTTTTTTATTCACAATATCATTATCAGTTAAAACATCCTGCTCATCGCCGAAGAGAAAATAGTTTGATCAGTGGTTCTGCAAAATTTTTTGTACGATTTTTTTATCGTGTCTACGGGGCATTATACTGTGCTATGTGCACCACAGCCCACTTAGCCAGAAAAATAGGTGTAGCCCGCAAAGCCCCATGGGGCTCACCCTGCGAAATGCATCAGAGAGATTGGGGGAGAGACGGTCATGTGACATTGACAAATAACATGCCTGGGTTCTCTTTCCAGTTTTTTTTTTTTTTCAAATCTCAATCTTTTTTAATGTGCTCTCTCTGCTTCAGAGTCCCAAAAATGGTGTACAACAGGGCAAATTTGTAAAGCACACATGAATATTTTTTTGTTTTTTACTGCTGTATGGTCAACGGTGCAGCTATATCTTTGCTTTGTAAACAAGCTCCTAAGTTACATATCATTATATTGACTTCAAATATCTGTATCTTTCTACAGCATCAGCACAGGTTGCAAATATAAGTATATGCATTCATAGGGTTGTGTTTACAGTATATTGTAAATGCATCCATGCAGTAAATAACAGTGTTGATATTGAAGCTGGATTGCCTATAATGATTTTCCTGTGCTACCTTCAACATGTTCAGAACATATATAACTGACAAATGATTAGATACTGTTAACCTGGATACATTCAGTGTGATTATTATTATTAATAATAATAATAAAAATATATAATAATAATAATAATAATTTAGAAAAGATAATAAGAATAATTATAATTATTATTATTATATATAAATATGATTGCTGTCATTGCTGTTTTCCTTTTAAATTACTAGTAATTGACTGTGGGGTGGATTTACTAAAACTGAAGAGTGCAAAATCTGGTGCGGCTCTGCATAGAAACCAAACAGCTTCCAGGTTTTTTTGTCAAAGCTAAAGCTTGTTAAAAGCTGATTGGCTACTATGCACAGCTGCACCAGATTTTGCACTCTTTAGCTTTAGTAAATCAACCCCCATAAGTCACTCTAAGAAACACGCAGTTACAAATAGCACAGTAAAACCATGACTCCTAATTTTTGGAGGTCGTTAAAACTCAGAAAGTGATGATTTCATTGGTTCACTGCGGAAGCCAAGGAATTAGCATTTTTTTGAAGGAAAGGTTAGTAAAGCTGTCCTCTACATTTCTCCAGTACAGGTTTCCTTTAGTCATTCAACAAAATATTGCTATATGCCAACAGTCACATTTTGATGTATAAATTGATCATTTATTTATATATAAATTTGCTGAGTGTAGTAATCACTTTCCTCACAGATACTGTATGTACCAAACTGCATATCAGCAGGAATTTAAATAACAATATGACATTTTATCCTGATGGCTAGATGTAGAATATTGGCAGCTGCTCAAATCAAGTTTATTTTGTACTTTTTCAGCATATGGCCCCCATATGTGCTACAGCAAATTATTTGATAACATAATTAGCAGGGTTATTTTTGAGAAGGATGTGCGAAAGCCGTTAATTGGATTGTGTGGATTTAATTAATTTAATTTAAAATGATATGGCTTGATAGAAATTCTACTGACCTTTGCCTCAGTGTGGTACAAACATGGAGTGTTGTATCTAACGCTAGATGGCAGCGTCGTATTAGTTATCATCTGCTTGGAATTGTTTCATTACCCAATTTCATTTTTGTGCAAATATAAAGCCACATGAATCAGAATTAATGGTTGTCAAATAACACATAGAAGCATCCATTTCTTCAACTCCATGAAAGAAATACTTGCATTCATTTATAAATGCATTATTTGCAGTAAAAGGGCAATTTAGAACACCATGTTACAGCTTTACAGTTGACGTCTCATTTAGAAGGAAAAGCAAGACGCTTACTGGAATAGAGTGGTGGGTACACTGAGCCGGCTTTCAGCAGAATTGGTAAATGAAGATTATTTATAACTATGGTAAAAGAGGAATTTTGTCAAAAGCTGAATAATTTAAGCGTGACATATTTTTTTTTCATCTAACGTAAATAAATCAATTTTTAATTGTACTAGCCATACTGCAGAATGTTTTACCCAGTGGCAGATTTGTACTACATATAATAATTGATTTTTTTTTCAGACTTGGCTACATGGCAGTTGCCAGCCGTAATAATATACACAATGGGATAGGGTTCTATAAACATAAAATCCCACTCACTTTGAAATGAATGGCACTTGGTGTGTTTGTGGCACTGTATAGTATTTATCTGGCCTATCACAGTACATCACAAATGGCAGTGAAGTCCATCCCACACTCTCCTTATAAATATAAGACAAATTCCTATTGGATCTTGTAAACTCATAGACTGGGGGCCTATAAGTAAAGAGTGGGGAGTCCATGCTCTGGGATGGAGTACAGACTCCGTATTGAATTAGTACGGGTTCAAAGAATGAAGTAGAATCAAAATGGGTATGATAATTTCCTACTTAAAGTGGTAGTTAAAAAAAAAAAAAAAGGATCCCCTGCAGTTTTACCCCATAATAGTATGCATCACAAACCAGCACATTATGACAGTTATCTGCAATCGGAGCCCTCCAGTGCAGCATTGTCACAGCTCCCCTGGTGCTTCCATCTTCACCTGGTTTTCCTTCTGGGTTTGTGGGCTCTGGCTGTTTAAATGCACGGTGCTCTGCATTCCACAACATACCATGTGCCCTGAATACAGAGTATCACTGTGCATGTATGGGTGATGTCATCAGCTATTGCTGAAGCAAATATCTTCTAAGTGGTGCAAGTTTAGGAGATATTTGTTGTACCTACAGGTAAGTCTGATTGTAAGCTCACCTGTAGCTACAAGTTAAGATAAGGACTTTACTACCACTTCAAAATGAATCTAAAACCCAAATGTTTTTCTTTTTAAGTTTTGGATAGAATAGGGTCTGTATCCTGGCTGTGGAAATTCACTTTTTCTATTTTTTTTGTAGTCACTATTGTCAATGGAACTGAAAAGGGAGGAAAATCCAAAATTTTTAATTGTCACCAGAGCAAGAATAAATGGGACATTTTCCAGTGGGATTACTTGTTTTGGCCATAACTGGAGAGGATTTCCCCCTTTTGAAGAGATTTCTTCCATTTCTTCTGAAGTGTGTGCACAATAAAGTAAAGGAAAATCTCCCCAGTGGAACACAAAAAAAAACCACGGTAGGGTAGAAGGCACATAGCAGGAATATGAGATGTTGGGTTTACATATTCTTTAAAAAATAATAATGATGAACAGTAATATGTCTTTTCTATTGAAAGCATACTTAAAGAAGTGAGCATGCAAGGAAAGCAGCAGACTCCCCACTGCTCCATTCAGCCCCCAGGAGCAAAGAGAAATGCATGTTCACTCTGTATTCATATGGGTTTCCTTTGGATACTTTAATTTCCTTCAGCACATTAAAGACATGCTAGTAGGTTAAATGGAACCTGACTGAATTGGTCGTAGTATGTGTGTTCAAATTGACAATGCACATATTTTATCACATTCTGTATGGCAGTTTTCGGGCATGAGCAAATAAGGAAGGTTGAGGAAAAACCTGGCAACCCACCTTGTGAAAAGAATTACAAGAAAATTCCATAGAAAATATTCATGCATGATGTATGTATGATAGAGCCGGACTGATAGAAGTGAAAACTGGTTCTGATGGATAAAAGTGTGTTTTCAAAGATAGAAAATATAGTTTGAGTGGACTTTGTTGTGGTTCTAGGTCAATACCTCTGTGATCGCGACAAAGGGAGCACTCGACAGACGGTAAGTCCTTAGATGTGTACTGAGGAGTGCCTGGCACAAAAGTTCACTGCACTCAAAGGTCTTTTTGAATTGTTTATTGTTTAGGAACATCAAAGACAGCCAACATGTTTAGAGGGGAAAAAGCCTCCTTCTTCATCACTTGAGCATCAAATACAGCCAGTGAATTTTGGGGGAAAAAGCCTCCCTCTCCTTCAGGGCTTGAGCACTCGATGTTAATAGAATCACATTAGATTGCACCAGGGAACCTGGCTTGATGAAGACTAGCTCTTGATGGCACTAAGAATGGCTAGCAGAGACTTCATCAAGCCATAACACAGTTTCCCTAGTGCAGTTTATCGTGCTTCTAGTAACATTTATTGCTTCAAACCCTGAAGAAGACGAGGCTTTTTTCCACCAAAACATGTTGGCCGTGTTTGATGCTCTTTAACATTGTGTTTCAAAAAGACCTTTATGTGAAATTAACTTTTGTACAAGATAGTACTCAGCAAATTACCCAAGAATATCAGTCATGGTGCCAGAGAGCTGGCCTATAAAGTCAGATACACCTAAACAGATATACAGTATAAATATACATTATTATTATACAGGATTTATATAGCACCAACAGTTTGCTCAGCGCTTTACAATATAACAGGAGACAATACAGCAAAAATACAGTTCAATACAAGAGGGTTAGGGGTCCTGCTCCTTGGAGCTTAGAATCTAGGCGACATACACATGTGCACAAAAACAATGCTGTTGGAATCACCTCAAGCTAACTACAGTATATTTCCATGCACAGAGCAGCACACAGCAGCCTAAAGAGATAACCAATGCATCTAGAAGTATTTTTGGACTATTTTTAAATTATTTCCACCCACTAATTTTAGAGTTATACTGTAAATCTTGCTTTAACTTTAAGTAATTTAAGAGGACTTTACTATTGTGGCAGTGTTTTGTGATGTGCATCAGTGGAAAAATGAATCAATTTACTTGTTTCTTGATTATTTCTCTGTGATTCTGCCAATTTTTTTAATTTTTGACGGCAACTAGCAGGTTGAACAAAGAAAAAAAAACGAGCCTGTTCCTTGGTGAGTTCCCCCACAGTCAGAACATCCTGATCAATGTATTCTGACTGAGCAGGGAAAATCCGACAGAGTGGTTGTACAGAAGCTGATCAGTAGATTCTGTACATTCTTCCTTCCTGTACATTGAAATTTGGCCGGTCTCTGCTGAACTGGTCGAATTTCAATCCATGTTAGATAGTTGCATAGTTACATAATTAGTCTGGCTGAAAAAAGACAAAAGTCCATCCAGTTCAACCTTTAAAAAAGAAAAAAAAAGTTATAATCCTACACCCACAGTTGATCCACAGGAAGGCAAAAAAACCCAGCAAAGCTTGATGCAATTTGCTCCTGCAGGGAAAAAAACTCCTTCCTGATGCCCCGAGAGGCAGTCGGATATTCCCTGGATCAACTTTACCTATAAATGTTAGTATCCAGTTATATTCTGTGTATCTAAGAAAGAATCCAGACCTTTTTTAAAGCAATCCACTGAGCTGGCCAGAACCAACTCTTGAGGGAGTCTATTCCACATTTTCACAGCTCTTATTGTGAAGATATCTTTCCGTGTTTGGAGATTACATTTCTTTTCCTTCAGAAGTAAAGAGTGCCCCCTTGTCCTCTGTGATGACCTCAGGGTGAATAGCTCTACACCGAGTGCATAAAGAGAGAATAAATTCAGTTCCTGTAATCTTTCCTCATAGCTGATCTCCTCCATGCCTCTTATCAGTTTGGTTGCCCTTCTCTGTACTTTCTCCAGTTCCCCAATGTTCTTTTTGTGAATTGGAGCCCAAAACTGAACTGCATATTCCAGATGAGGTCTTACTAATGATTTGTACAGGGGTAGAATGATAACTCTCTCTCTGGAGTCTATACCTCTTTTAATACAAGAGAGGATTTTGCTCACTTTAGAAACCTCAGCTTGGCATTGCATGCTTGTGATCTACCAGAACTCCCAGATCCTTCTCCACCATTGATTCCCCCAGTTGTACTCCCCCTAGTATGTATGATGCATGCATATTCTTAGCCCCCAAGTGCATAACCTTACATTTATCAATTAATCCTCATTTGCCATATAATTGCCCAATTAAACAGTGCATTGAGGTCAGCTTGTAAATTGGAGACATCCTGTAAGGATGTTATTCCACTGCACAGCTTGGTGTCATCTGCAAAGACCGAAATGGGATTTTTAATCCCAGACCCTATATTTTTTATAAATATATTAAAAAGTAAGGGTCCCAACACTGAACTGTGGGGTACACCACTGATGACCCCAGACCATTCAGAGTATGAATTGTTAACCACTACTCTCTGAATACGATCTTTTAGCCAGTTTTTTATCCATTTACATACAGATTTTTTCAAGCCTGTAGACTTTACCTTACACATTAGCCATGTGTGGGGAACTGTGTCAAATGCTTTTGCAAAATCCAAGTTTATCACATCCACCGCCACCCCTCTGTCCAAGGTTTTGCTCACCTCCTCATAAAAAGAAATCAGATTTGTTTGACAACTTCTGTCTTTCATGAATCCATGCTGTCTGTTTCTTAAAATATTTTTTTCCAGCAAGAACTCATCTATGTGGTCTTTTATTAAACTCTCCAGTATCTTTCCAACTATAAAAGTTAAACTAACAGGTCTATAATTACTTGGTAAAGATTTTGACCCCTTTTTAAATATTGGCACCACATTGGCCTTACGCCAATCCAGTGGTACTATGCCAGTCATTAAAGAGTCCCTAAAAATTAGGAACGTGTGGCCAACATAACTGGAACTATTACTTTGTAGAATACTGGGAACAACCTGTGAATGCTTATGTGCCCCAAACAATACACAATTTAAACAAAGCCTATACTTTTTTGATAAGCTTAAAAAAAACCAGCTGAATGTTATCTTATCTCGCAATACCTACTTGAGCAAATGCCCAGAGATTCCACTGAAAATATACTTTTCCCCTGTGGGCCAGTTATTCTTGAAATCACTAGTAAAATATACAAGAAGTTTACTGAGCAAAGGGGAAATAAGAAAAAGCTATATTCAGTGGCTATAATTGTATTCAAACATGGAGGCATCCCAACAACCCTTTATATTTACATGTTTATGCTTATCTTCACTAATAGCCACTAAAAGCTACCAACTGTACCTAATTTCCAAGGGCGATTCAAGGCCTTGCCAGCGAATCCCTTTCTATTGATCATGAAATCCCTGCTCTTTGATATTTGTGTTCTGTTCTAACTATTTATTCATGTTATTTAGCCTTTTTAAGTTAACTTTCTTTCAAAGACATCTATTAAATCGGAATGAGACTTTATTATGATAGGGACAGATAGTGTGCATTATGAAAGGGACAGGTTGTGATTTAGTTTAGTATAATAGGGAGACTGTGAGCTAGGAGCTCTGATCTAGGAGCAAAGCACATCAAAAGACTTCTGCGGATTTTTTCTTTGATATAAATACACCTGTGTTTGAAGACGTCTGCAGATGTCTTAGCAGCCACCAGGCAATAAATTTGAATTGGCAAAAGGTTAAGATCTCTGTACAGCTCTCAGTGGACTGAAGGAGAAAGGAAAAAAAATGAGGTTATATTTGGAAACTTGGTTTACTGGGGTATATTAAGAGTATGGTAAAACCATAGCCCTCTTTGCTCAGCCTACATTTCGAGGTAATTGCAGAGAACAGGACAGATTTCTAATAAGGGGATGAAAGTAAAAGCAGAGATGTTTTCATGGCAACCAATTAAATTGACAGTTCTATGTTTTGCTAACAGAACAATATTTTGAACCTGATTGGTTGCATTGTGAAACAGCTCATTTTCCTTTACTACACACTTAGGTATTTTTAAAAAATACATTATCTGTATTAAAAATAAGACAATTTTTTTTTAAATTGCATTTCACATTTCAGTCTATTTTGAAAAGCTTTCTCAAAAGTCACATTCATGTGTGGTGTCCGGTAGTTTTTTCCCAGGTCAAGTTGGACGATTCCCCTCACTTCCAGTGAGGTCAGTTGGATAGGATCATTGGGGGGAACTCCCACTCAGGGACAAAGATTGTAACAAAACTGACATGTTATAGCACCCACCTTCCTATATACTTTACAATGCCAAGTCACTGGCGTTAAGCAGCTTTTGACAAAGTTTAGGGATGCTGGTTATAGACTTCAACCTTGACTTCCATATTACCCAATTTTTCAGTTTTTAGTGCCTATATCAGCTTAAAACAGCAGGTTCAAAATAAAATTCTTACGCTCACTTCAATCACCAATAATATAAAAGCAGCTGCACTACAAAGTTGAAACTCTACTAAAATGTGTATGTGAAGGTGCACGGCACTATAAAGCATAAAAATATGAAAACAAGTAAATAAACTCAAGTGCTCAGATATATAAAAAATAAACTCTAAAGACAAGTACAATAGAGGATGAGTATTAACAGATGTGTTCTTGTGAATGAAAGAATGTCTATCAGTACAAAAGACTAATTGATCCACTGTCAAAGTTTTGCACTTGAAATGTATCTCCCAACAAAGAACTTGTTTGATAACCACCACTACCACTCCTGTGGACATATGCTCACCCCAAAAATAGGACCTTATAAAAGGTCAGAAAAGAGGAGCCCTGCTTACCAGCCAGAACAAGCTATGCCAGAGGATTCTACCGTATTTCACCATATGGTCAATCAAGGACAAATCCCAGATGATTGCTCAAAAAAGCAAAAAGACATCCATAGTGAAATTGAATTCATAGGTTTCAATCTTGACTTCTTTTTTACACAAATTTCCCTGACCCTCCCAACCCCTTAGGGAAGTGTGGTTCTGTATGAACCACATATATAGCCTGTTGGTGTGTTGTTTGCCACATTTTCTCTTTCTTGCATTTTGATTCTCTTCTGTGTCCCTTTACATCAACGAGGGGCAACACTAAATATTCAGTAGACGTAATCCTACCTTGTAATGTCAGAGTCTTCAGAAATACTATATGGTTATTTATTTTATTTATTACAGGGACTTATATAGCGCCGTCAATTTATGCAGTGTTTTACATATATATTTGTACATTCACATCAGTCTCTGCCCTCAAGGTGCTTGCAATCTAAGGTTCTTAACTCACATTCATGCATATTATGGCCAATTTAGACAGGATCCAATTAACCTGTCAGCATGTCTTTGAAGTGTCAGAGGAAACCCAATGCAGGCCTAGGGAGAACATGCAAACTCCAAACAGATAATGTCGTTATTGGCATTCACACTAACAACCATGGTGCATAGTGCTGCTAGATGGAAGTGCTGACCACCTAGTCATTGTGCTGCCCATGTTACAGTCTGTGGATATGCTATAGATGGAGACTACAGACATGCTGCAGAAGACACTGGGACTTCTGGGGATATGTTACAGGAGACTGCTAAAGCTCACTGTCCCTTTACAAATCAGTGAACCCAATCCCACTACAAACTGCTTAGGATTGAAGGTAACACAAGTAGCAAAAGACCTCAGGAGAACTCTGGGCCACAGGTTGGGCAGCAGGTCCATAGACTCATTATTTCTTACTTTCCATTACCTGAAGGCTGTAATTCTTCATACATTTTCCTATTATCTTTTATACAGTCCTTTCCAGAAACACATCAGATTTTCATTATAACCAAGCCACCTGCAAATCATCTCCATTCAAATGTAATTAAGGATGAGTGTATGCAAATTGGTCTCATGCAGAGATATGCTAAAAATCTTGCCAGTTGGGGGTCACTAAGAGACTGGAGCAGGGAAAACACTATTCTAAGCAAAATTCAAAGAACAGTCTCTGGGGAAGAACACATAGGTTATGTGTATGATTTCATTGTTCTGTCCTGCTTTGTTTTTATAGATAAAGCTTCCCAATACTGACTGGTCACCGCAGAAGACACAGAAACCAGGCCTCAAAAGGTATATTTATTCAGTGCTATTGTCATATGCTTTTTAATAAAAGACAATGCATTCTCTGGCAATGTATGAATAATGCATAATAATTACGCATGGAATGCTATGATTAATAATGATTATACTATTAAATGTTTTTCAAAGGTTATTACAATACGTGCTAATAGCTGCGAGAGGAGAACAGAATGCAGGGCTGAATTCAGCAATCTACTCTCTCCTAAGATACAGAATAGAGAGCTTCATGAATTGTGACATAGCTACTTACTTATTTTATCTATTTTTAGGCAGCCATTATTAAAGAAATTACCAAGGATTTCATTTGGAGTAGAGTTCTTCCTATTTATTCTGTGTGCTTGTCTAAGAGTTTTAAAATACGACATATCCAACCCAAAACTCTTTTCTGTCATTTTGGATAGAGTATGGAATTGTTAAAACCCCTCTCGTTTTTGTGTTCCATTCAAGAGATTTTCCTTAATTTCCTGTCCTGTACAAATAACAGGAAGTGAGAAGAAATATCTCTAAACTGAGTTGTCAGACAATTGTCATAGGAAAAAATGCCCCATTAGAAGATTTCTACTGTGTTTCAGTTCTGGTGGCAACTCAAAATTTTGGATTGCACATCACCTTTATTCCTGGTGACAGCAGTCTATAGGACAAATATAGAAGATGAATCTTTCTAACAAAGACACAAAAAATATTAAAAACCTGACTGGGGTTCTAAATATTTTCTACTCCTTCTAAAACAAAAAAAAAGTTTGGTCTTTAAATATTATTTGAGTCACATAATGTTGTAAAGAAAGATGGTGGCCAAGGTGGGCACTGTGGGACTTATTTACTAAAGGCAAATAGACTGTGCACTTTGCTTTACAAAAAATACCCAATCACATGCAATGAAAATAAAAAAAACTTGAATTTTTGCTTGCACGTGATTGGATGACTGAAGTCAGCGGAGGTTCTGCTCATTTACTAAGCTCTAGAGCAATTACACTTGCAGAGTGCAAGTGCACTTTGAAAAGTGCATAGTCTATTTGCCTTTGGTAAATCATCCCCTGTGTGTCATCCTTTTAAAGCAGAACTATAGGCAGTGTGAGAGATTAGTATTAAAAGGCAAGGGTACAAAGCAAGTATCTCAACCTTTCAGTTCAGCTTGGGGGCACAAACATAAATTTGTTTTAAATAGTACTACAATTTTATATTGTAATACCGCAAGCCAGTCAGACTCTACTCTAGTGCTCATATGTGTCAATATAACATAGAAAGGCTGTTGGTAGGGAGACGGAGCAGAAAGATGAACGCGTTAGTGAGCAGTTGCTATCCAATTATTCAGTCACAAGCAGAGGTCCATAAACAAGCTGTATTTTCTTAAATGAAGTCTTGCTTCATGGACCTGGCTGCGCTGTACTGGTAGGTGTAAGTGAATGAAACAAGCTGAAAGCCTATGGCAGGTAAAACAGTTAAACTAGATGTAAACCCAACTGAGCCGAAAGCCTATGGCAGGTAAAACAATTAAAGCGGAAAAAGTGGAAACTCCGCTTATTTGCTTCCCCCCCACTGCACTGCCATATTTGCCACCTTTTGGGGGGGGAGCGGATACCTGTTTTTGACAGGTACCCACTCCCACTTCAGGCTCAGTTTGCCGTGGTGAGGTGAGCCAGAAGTTCGGCCCCCTCCTCCCTCCCACAACCTCCTGGGAACTTTCACAGATCCCAGAAGTCAGCCGGACCAATTAGGAAGCAGAGCGCAACTCACGCATGCGCAGTGGGCACCAGGCTGTTAAGCCGCAATCTGTCACAGCCTGGTGCCTACAGTAGAGATGCCGGCGCCGTGGAGGGGAGAAGGGACACCGTGGGTGAGAACATCGCTGGACTCCAGGACAGTTAAGTGTGTGCTTGTTAAAAGTCAGCAGATACAGTTTTTGTAGCTGCTGACTTTTAATAAACACAAAAACGGCTGGAACTCCGCTTTAAATTACAACCCCTGGCAAAAAGTATGGAATCACCACTCTTGGAAAACCTTCATTCAATTGTTTAATTGTGTAGAAAAAAAAAGCAATCACAGACATGCCTCTAAACTATTTTCTTTTAACATTAAACACTTAAAAAAAATAAAAAAGAAAGGAAACTGTAGTCAGTTACAATTGTTTTTGCATGTACTTTCCAATTCTAAAACAAACATCTGCATCAGATTACATTTGCTAATTAGTCTGCAGTTAAAAAAGAGTGCTTGCACACTTTGGTGAGCTGATTGACATGAATCATGGCTCCAACATGAGAGATGTCAGTTAAAACAAAGGAGAGGATTATAAAACTTCATCAAGAAGGTAAATCATCACGAATGTTGCAAAAGATGTTGGTTGTTCTCAGTCAGCTGTGTCTATAATCTGGACCAAGTACAAATCAAATGGGAAGGTTGTAATAGGGAAACATACTGGTAGACCAAGGAAGTAATCAAAGTGTCAAGATAGAAAACTTAAAGCAATATGCCTTTGAAACAGAACATGCACAACAAAACAAATGAGGAACAAATGGGCAGAAACTGGAGTCAATCTCTGTGACCGAACTATAGGACATCGCCTAAAGGAAATGGAAATGGGGTTTACATACAGAAAATCCAAAAGAAAACCATCATCAACACCTAAACAGAAAAAAAACAAAGTTACAGTGGGCTAAAGAAAAGCAAGCATGGACTGTTGATGACTGGATGAAAGTGATATTCTGTGATGAATCACGAATCTGCATTGGGCAGGGTGATGATGCTGGAACTTTTGTGTGGTGCAGTTCCAATGAAATGTATAAAGACAACGGCCTGAAGAAAACATGCAAACTTCCACAATCATTTTTGATATGGGGTTTCATGTCAGGGAAAGGTATGGGGGAGATGACAGTCATTAAATCTTCAATAAATGCATACGTTTATACTGAGATGTTGGACAAATTTTTATTCCATCAGTTGAAAGGATGTTTATTGATGAAGACATTATTTTTCAGGACAATAATGCATCTCGCCATAGGGCAAAAGCCGTAAAAAAAAAAACTTGCCTTCAAGAAAGACGTATGGGGGTTGATTTACTAAAGGTAAATATACTGTGCACTTAAAGTGCAGTTGCTTCAGATCCGAGGGGAAGCTCCAAAATAAGGCGAAGCACTGCTGATTTCTTTCATCCAATTGTGTGCAAGCAAAAATGCTGTTTTTTTATTTTCCTTGCATGTTCTCCTCAGATCTAGAGCAACTGCATTCTCAGTGCACTTGCAATGCACTTCTAAGTGCACTTGCAGTGCACAGCCTATTTGCCTTTAGTAAATCAACCCCGTAATGTCAATGGCATGACCTGCAAATAGTTCAGACCTCAATCCAATTGAAAATCTATGGTGTAAATGAAAGAAAATGGCCCATGACAAGGTTCCAACCTACAAAATTGATCTGGCAAATGCAATAAGAGAAAATTGGAACCAGACTGATGAAGAATACTGTTTGTCGATCGTTAAATTCATTCCTCAGGGAATTCAAGCTGTTATAAAAGCCAGAGGTGGTGCAACAAAGTACTAGTAGTGTAGTGTAGTGTTTTTTTCATGATTCCATAATATTTTCCTCAAAATTAAGTGATTCCATATTTTTTTCCTCTGCTTGATCTGAAAAACCAGTTGCAAATGACTACAGTTTTCCTTCTTTTTATTTTTTTAAGTGTTTCTTAAAGCCAGGAAGATGGAATATTAAATGAAAATAGTTTTGAGGCATGTCTGTGATTAGTTTTTTTTCTACACAGTTAAACAATTGAATGACCATTTTCCAAGAGTGGTGATTCCATACTTTTTGCCAGGGGTTGTAGAAGCAAACCCAACTGAGCTGAAAGCCTATGGCAGGTAAAACAATTAAATTGGAAGCAAGCCCAACTGAGCTAAAAGTCTATGGCAAGTAAAACAGTTAAATTAGAAGCAAACCCAACTAAGCTGAAAACCTATGGCATGTAAAACAATTAAATTGGAAGTAAGCCCAACTGAGCTAAAAGTCTATGGCAAGTAAAACAGTTAAATTAGAAGCAAACCCAACTGAACTTAAAGCATATGGCAGGTTAAACAGTTAAATTAGAAGCAAACCCTGGAAACAAAAATTTGCCAGCAGGTAGGGTATTTTGGAAGAAGAGACTATATCATTATCAATTATCATTAAGGCTACATACACACCAGCATTTTTTTTAAGCTCATAAAATGCTGGAAAAAACGTTGGATAAAAAACGCTGGTAATAGCGTTTTTAGTAGTCTTTTAGTAGTGTTTAGAAGCTTTAGCGTTTTTACAGTACATGTAGAAAAAAGCTAGAGAAAGCTGTTAGGAGCATTTTAGTAGCATTTAGGAGTGTTTAGCCTTTTTTTCTGCTGGAAAAACAACCCTCCAAAAATTCTACAAAAACTTTTTTTTTCCAGCTCCTAGATGTTGAAGATCAAAAAACGCTAAAAGCCTAAAGTAGTATACATGGACACATAGGATAACACTATTTAGCTTCTAGGAGCAGAAAAAATGCTAATAACAGCTTCTAGGAGCTTAAAAAAAACGCTAGCGTGCATAAAGGCTAAGCAGGACATTATTCTGCCTTAATCAAGTACAATACAGTATGTATTTCAATTGTGCATTTATTCACTTGCTCCTGCTTTAACGGTAAGGGCTTTGCTGTATTTCTAAAGAATGAAAATGAATGCCCTCCTAGGATGTTTTTATAAGTGACATTTATTGTTTTTTTTTTAATATGTATTATTATTTTTTTATGTTATTAAATATTGCATATGAGTATTTTTCCATACTTACTACATGCAGCCAGCTGATGGTACACTTACATCAATTCTTTACAATTCTGATAAGCAGGGGTGTAACTACAAGTTATGGGGCCCCACAACAAAATATTGATGGCCCTTAGTAAATATTCTGTGTGGCATCTAGCAGTATCAATTGGGACAATAGTGTAGTATTCTCATCACTACGTGCCTATGGGAATGATAGTCAGGCAGAGGCAGACAGTCTTAATGGAGCCTCATAAGTGACGAGGCTTGTGGACTTGTAGCAGACATTGTTCTTCTATTGGTCTGTGTACAGCTGTTCTATGAACCCCTCTCTTTGGTTCTGGCACCCTGTTCACCCGCAGCTTTGGAACCCATTTGCCCTGTTCTCTCCATTTAGATTATTTGCCTGAGGGTCAGAGAGGACTGCTATCCCAGCTGCCAGTCATGTTGTCCATGCAGGATTACAAAGCTGTGTGGTAAACGGCTAAGGGTGTTTTTCCACCTCTCACTTCTATTCTCTAAGGTTAAGTGCAGTAACTAGAAGCAACCACTCTTAATTTGAATTTTGTTAATACCAGTGTAGTACGTTGGAAACTGTTTGGCTGTTTTGGTTTAGTGCACTTTGCACTTGTATTGAGGTTGCCGTGTCTCCCAAGTCCAGCTGATCACAAAGCACTAGAAGAAATCCCGTATTGCAGATCTCTGGACCTTGGCTGATGGGTGTATCGGCTTGCTTAGCTTATGCCTGTATTTTCAATATGCTATCCACAGCTACCAGACAGTGTTATGTTGTGGGATGCATAGATTGTGCACACTGGTACCTTCAAATGGTCCTGGAGGAAATCTGTTTCTGTGCATGTATTCAAGTATGTTATATGGGAACAGTGTTGCTGAGAGTTATTTATTACCACACCCACTTACTTCTTCATGACATCTGTACTCTGAACATTATATACTCCTGACCCTTGCACTCTGTACATTACTTACTCCTGACCCCTGCATTCTGTGAGTTACTTACTCCTTACCCCTGTACGCTGCAAATGACTTACTCTTGACCCCTGAATTCTATGAGTTACTTACTCCTGACCCCTCCATTTTACAAGTTACTTACTCCTGACCCCTACATTCTGTGAGTTACTTACTCCTGCACCCTGCTTTTTGTGAGTTACTTACTCCTGACCCCTGCACTCTACAAGTTACTTACTCCTGCCCCCTGCATTCTGTGAGTTACTTACTCCTGACCCCTGCATTCTGTGAGTTCCCTACTTTGACCCCTGCACTCTGTGAGTTACTTACTCCTGACCCCTGCATTCTGTGAGTTGCTTACTCCTCACCCCTGCACTCTGTGACTTTCTTATTCCTGACCCCTGCACTCTGTGACTTTCTTATTCCTGACTCCTGCACTCTGTGCGATGCACACTCCAAACCCAAAGCAGACAAGGCTTAGGTGTTATGTAACCATACCCTTTTAAATCTCTTTTGCTGTTAGCGCAGTTCCATGCCATGTGCTACATGCAACACTATTAGCCCTCTCTCCTACTCAGCTTTCTGTCTCAACCCAATTACCAGGCCCACTGATTTTCAAGTATTCCCAGATATACTTAGTCATATATAAAAGGAGTGAAACTTAGTAATACAGGAGATGAAGCTCCAAATGACCTTTCCAGAATATGGCAACAGGCTAAATATTAGACAATAGAAGTCAGTCTTATAACCACATATGGCATAAATATTGCTTCTATCCTGCTGTTCTTTTGCATTAAAGTTTATGAATTGATTACATTAACTACTTGTCCAAAACTGGATTCTATTGCTAAAGGCTATTAAAAGAGCTCTTTAAGACAGTAAAGCCCAACTTCTTCCAAGATTTTTAGTACTGACTAGAGCAGGTCCCTATTGGAGAAACTTCCCCTCACTTACTGTTATTTAAATGGGTTTAAACAGAAAAGGAAGAGAGAGGAAATCTCTTGAAAAAAATTTCCACTTTCTTCCTGTTCACTATTGCTGGTTCTGAGAACAAAATTATCTGCTGCTCACTGTAGTAAAGTTTCCCATCAAATATACACCAGGTTTAAGAACTCATGCACTGGGCTTATTGGGGCATTTTATATATTATATTATATGTATTACTATTACAGCTATATTTCAATACCCAGGAGCCACAGGTGTTGCCTACAGGTGCCTGTACAAATGAATGATAGGATACTGCATTATCTGTATATACGCAACTTTGCGCATAAACATGCATACACATACAGATGAACAATCCTGGATGCAGTCTGTCCATGTCCAGGGATGTATGTATGCATGTGTATGCGCTCAGAGCTGCATATACACATGTAAAGCCATATCCTGTAATTCATTAGTACAGGCGTCTGCTTTCAACACGTGGCTCCAAAATATGCCCATATTTTATGTTACATACACCCGTGTGCATAAGTCCTAAATGCATTAGCTGAATAACTGAAAAAGAAAATAGGGGTTTGACTGTTCCTGTGATTGGCTCATGTGATTGGACTTACGGGTTGATTTACCAAAGGAAAATAGACTGTGCACTTAGCAAAGTGCAGTTGCATTCTGCAGGTGCAGTTGCTCCAGAGCTTAGTAAATGAGGAAAATCTTCACTTTGCAAAAAATACCCATTCACATGTAGGGAAAATTTAAAAAAACTACATTTTTGCTGGCACATGATTGGATGATGGAAGCCAGCAGAAAATCTGCTCATTTACTAAGCTCTGGAGACTTGCAAAGTGCACAATCTATTTGCCTTTAGTAAATAAACCCCATAGAGATTGTATTTCTCTTCAGACATTATTCCTTTGCTTTCCTATAAGTGTTTAGGGGTTGGAAATTTGAATGCAAACGTTGTGGGTATATTATGACGTTGTCATGCTATATCAATGATGATGTCTTCTTCTCTTAGAGTTGGTTCACATCATGATCCACTGCAATGGAACTAGTGTGTTTTCATGCCTGAAGGCGTATTATGACACTTTGCATTATGCAACCCATTCACAATAAATGGGCTGAAACTTACGTCATCTAATTAGCATGTAGTGCATGCTGCATCTTTTTGCAGTACAGCACATCACAACGCATATCTTGCACTGATATTCACGGTGGTGAGTTGTAGCACAGGTGTGTTGTGGGAAGGTGTATTAAGGTGCCATTTAAAAAAAATGGCACCACAATGCACCATGTATGGCGTGTAACTGCAAGTTCCTGTAATAGGTGAACTATACTACGTGATACTGCAAAGTGCTAGTGTGAACGAGCCTTGTAACTAAGAGAAAGCTATCTTTTTTAAATGTGTTTTAAAGATATGCTATTTTAAAAAGTCTGCATGCACTCATACAAAGGACACAAGGGGGGTGGGGGTTGGAGGGAGGTAGAGTCACTCATCTTAATCATTCAGTGTTGTGATCTGAGCTTCATCTATTCAGTTTAGAAAGTGTTTTGTTTTTCTTTCTTTAGCCAAGCAGTTAATAGTAGCCTGGTTTTCTTGTGAAAAGGAGCCCAGTGTGCCATCTGCTGGCTGCAAATAAAATCAAAATCTTTATATGCAATATTTCATATTTATCATATACATGATATACATTTTTAATAAATAAAAATACAAAAACACTATAAATTCAATTCAATGACATACAGTACAGTATAAATAGCAGTATGAAATATTTTAATTGTAAAGTGGGGCAGAATATAAATATCTTCTTTTTGTTCTTGATCTCCAGTTCACAGAGTCTTGAAGATCTTGGAACTCGAAAAGGTGTGAAAAAAGATCATGACAGACTACGTACACTAGTTACCCCAACTGGTCTGTATACACACATTGCCCCTCTCCAGTTGTCTTAGACCAGTTCAGACAATTTCCCACACTTATCCCTCTGTGTATGTCCCACCTCCTATAGTCTGGAATGGTCATGTGACTGGTAACTGAAAGTTCAAGCTGTACTGATGCAGAGTTAACTACAGGAAAGATGAGATTGTTCCTGAAATATTACACATTACCTGTGAGTACACATGTCCAGAACAGTGAAAGATCTAGGGGTCAAGAGAGAGTTTTGAACGTATGTTCAGATCAGTTAAAAGAGAAGTATGTTTTTTTTTATCATACTTACCTACGTAGATGCAGCATTGATCTGATGATGTATCCATCCCCCGCCGACTCTAAGACTGAGAACTGAGCGATCACACACCTCTGATCACTCAGTTCTCACTGCTGCTCAGAGAAGAGAGCGGTAACTGTCAGTCTGCTGTCAGACTGAAAGTTTACTCTGCCCCCCACTCACTGGAGTGCTGGGTTGTGGAGGGGGAGGTTGGTTCAGGCTCTTGGCAGATCACTGAGAGGCTGAGCCAGGTGCTGGTCCAGACATCTGGGTGGATCCTGACTTTAAATTCGGGATCTTTCCCCAGCCTACACCCGCTGAGTGATGTCAGCCAACAGCAAACTTTAGCCCACTGTTGGCTGAAAACAGATCACAGGAGTGCAGGACAACCTGTACTCCTGTGATCCACAGGAGAAGTACAGCCAAACGAGCTTCGGCTGCACTTCTCCTTTAATGACCATTAGAAGAAATCCCTGATGACAGCAATATGTAAGCTACCAATAGTGACCTCCTTCTGGAAATGCACATCATCTGGCTGTCGTGCTGATGTAATTACATAGTTACATAGTTTGTCTGGCTGAAAAAAGACAAAAGTCCATTCAGTTCAACCATAGAAAAAAAAGTTATAATCCTATACCCACAGTTGATCCAGAGGAAGGCAAAAAAAAAAAAAGCAAAGCATGATCCAATTTGCTCCTGCTGGGAAAAAATTCCTTCCTGATCCCCTGAGAGGCAATCTGATATTCCCTGGATCAACTTTACCTATAAATGTTAGTATCCAGTTATATTCTGTGTATCTAAAAAACAATCCAGGCCTTTTTTGAAGCAATCCAATAAGCTGGCCAGAACCAACTCTTGAGGGAGTCTATTTCACATTTTCACAGCTCTCATTGTAAAGAAACCTTTCAGTGTTTGGAGATTACATTTCTTTTGCTCCAGACGTAAAGAGTGCCCCCTTGTCCTCTGTGATGACCTCAGGGTGAATAGCTCTACACCGAGTTCACTATATGAACCACTGATGTATTTATACATGTTGATCATATCCCCCTTAATCTCCTCTTCTACGATCTTTTAGCCAATTTTCTATCCATTTACATACAGTTTTTTCAAGCCTGTAGACTTTACCTTACACATTAGCTGTGTGTGGGGAAATGTGTCAAACACTTTGGCAAAATCCAAGTATACCACGTCCACATGTCCAAAGTCTTGCTTACCCACTCATAAAAAGAAATCAGATTTGTTTGACAACTTCTCTCTTTCATGAATCCATGCTGTCTGTTGCTTAAATTATTTTTTTCCAGCAATAACTCATCTATGTGGTCTTTTATTAAACTCTCCAATATCTTCTGAACTATAGAAGTTAAACTAAGAGGTCTATAATTACTTGGTAAAGATTTTGACCCCTTTATAAATATTGGCACCACATTGGCCTTACACCAATCCAGTGGTACTATGCCAGTCATTAAAGAGTCCCTAAAAATTAGAAACAATGGCTTTGAAATTACAGAGCTCAATTCTTTAAGGACCAGTGGGTGTATGCCATCCAGTCCAGGTGCTTTATTCACCTTTATACTGTCCAAATATTTTTGGATCATATCAATATGGGCCAATGTGGATCATCTGGAACTGTATCACTACCATGCCCAATATGGACAAGAGCTCCCCCCTGCTCCTTTGTATATACAGAGCTGAAAAAGGTATTAAATACATTTGCCTTCTCTTTGTCCCCAGTCACCCACTCTAGATTATTTTGTAAAGGGCCCACATGCTCGGACCTAACCTTTGTACTTTTAATATACCTGAAACATTTTTTGGGGTTGGTCCTGCTATCTTTTGGTATCTGTCGTTCGTTTTAAATTTTTGCAGCCTTTATTTCCTTTTTGCATATTCTGTTATATTCTTTCTAATGTTTAAACGATGATAGTGTTTCTTCATTTTTATATTTAATAACAGCTCTTTTCTTATTATCTATAGCCTTTTTAACTTTGGCCTAAGCCACATAGGTTTGATTTTTAGCATTTTAAACTTGTTGCCCATGGGAATATATTTTGCAGTGTGTTCACATACAGACTTTTTGAAGAACTCTGTTTTCACGTGCATTTCCTCACCTCAGAGGAAGCCTTGCTAAAGCCCACACAGAGTGGTATTGAAGCTCTCAGTGGTACTATAAACTCTGTTTTGTGCACATGGGATTGCAGAACCCATCAGCACCCCTTTTCAACAGGTAATAATACATTTCCTGAAATAAAACGTGTTAATTAAATGAAACTTGAATGAAACTTCCATTAAATAACCATAAACAAACCAATAACAATAAAGCTCAGTCACCAATACTCGGGCAGAACGTAACAGTCCATTAACCACTTGCCCTCCAGAGGATTTACCCCATTCCTGACCAGGCCATTTTTTGCGTTACGGCGCTGCATTACTTTAGCTGACAATTGCATGTTCACTGCACCTAAATGAAATTTACTTCCTTTTTTTCCACACAAATTGACCTTTCTTTCAGTGGTATTTGATCACCTGTGCAGTGTTTATTTTTTGAGCTATACAAAAAAGACCGACAATTTTGAGAAAAAAAACAATATTTTGGCTGTGTTTGTGCTACACTGTAAGCACACTGCTTTGCATGGATCTGACAGGGGAGAGAACTGTATTGTTTAGAAACAGTTCTCCCCCCCCCCCCCCCGTCGGAGATGCTCAGCAATCACCGGGCACCGACGAGTAATCACCAGCTGGGACCCGGTGATTGACAGCTGAGACCGTTAATGGCCCCCTACCCGGAAATGCAAAATCATACATATATATATATATATATACAGTGGGGATCGAATGTTTGGGCACCCCAGCTAACAATGTGTATTAATGTGCATAAAGAAGCCAAGGAAAGATGGAAAAATCTCCAAAAGGCATCAAATTACAGATTAGACATTCTTCTAATATGTCAACAAAAGTTAGATTTTATTTCCATCATTTACACTTTCAAAATAACAGAAAACAAAAAAATGGCGTCTGCAAAAGTTTGGGCACCCTGCAGAGTTAATATCTTGTACTGCCCCCTTTGGCAAGTATCACAGCTTGTAAACGCTTTTTGTAGCCAGCCAAGAGTCTTTCAATTCTTGTTTGAGGTATCTTTGCCCATTCTTCCTTACAAAAGTCTTCCAGTTCTTTGAGATTTCTGGGCTGTCTGTCACGCACTGCTCTTTTAAGGTCTATCCATAGATTTTCAATGATGTTGAGGTCAGGAGATTGTGAAGGCCATGGCAAAACTTTCAGTTTACGCCTCTTGATGTAATCCCCCGTGGATTTTGAGGTGTGTTTAGGATCATTATCCATTTGTAGAAGCCATCCTCTCTTTTACTTCAGCTTTTTCACAGATAGTATCAAGTTACCATCCAAAATTTGCTGAAATTTTATTGAATCCATTTTTCCTTCTACTCGTGAGATGTTCCCTGTGCCACTGGCTGAAACACAACCCCAAAGCATGATTGATCCAACCCCATGCTTAACAGTTGGACAGAGGTTCTTTTCATTAAATTCTGTGCCCCTTCTTCTCCAAACGTACCTTTGCTCATTCCGGCCAAAAAGTTCAATTTTAACCTCATCGGTCCACAGAACTTGTTTCCAAAATGCATCAGGCTTGTCTATATGTTCATTTGCAAAGTTCAAACAATGATTTTTGTGGTGAGGACGTAGAAGAGGTTTTCTTCTGATGACTCTTCCATGAAGACCATATTTGTACAAGTATCTCTTTATAGTGGAATATTGTACCACAACTCCACTGTCTGCCAGATCTTTCTGGAGGGATCGTGCAGTCAAACGTGGGTTTTGAATTGTTTTTCTCACAATCCTGCGAGCTGTTCTGTCTGATATTTTTCTTGGTCTTCCAGATGTTGCTTTAACTTCCACTGTTCCTGATGACTGCCATTTCTTAATTACATTCTGAACAGAGGATATTGACATCTGAAAACGCTTTCCTATCTTCTTATAGCCTTCTCCAGCTTTGTGAGCGTCAACTATTTTCAGTTTCAGTTTTCTAGACAACTGCTTAGAAGAACCCATGGTGTTGATTGTTGGGGCAAGATCAGATGAGTCTGGGCATTTAAAACCTTTGAGATTGACATCACCTGGTCTTCCCAGACGATGATTGGGAACAATCCATGACACTGGCAGGTCTCAGCTTGGCAAAGGGGGCAGTGCATGCTATAAATTCTGCAGGGTGCCCAAACTTTTGCAGACGCCATTTTTTTGTTTTCTGTTATTTTGAAAGTGTAAATGATGGAAATAAAATCTAACTTTTGTTGACATATTATAAGAATGTCTAATCTGTAATTTGATGCCTTTTGGAGATTTTTCCATCTTTCCTTGGCTTCTTTATGCACATTATTACAAATTTTTAGCTGGGGTGCCCAAACTTTCGATCCCCACTGTATATACGTGATTTTGCGCACCCGTGCCACCATGTAGCAATACTTCTGCTATAGGGCGGACGGGAAGCAGGTGAATAACCATAAACAAACCAATAACATTAAAGCTCAGTCACCAAGACTTGAGCACAACATAACAGTCCATTAAAGTCCTAAATCACACTGTCCACCCACAATAGTGGGTGACAGTACCCCCAACAAAGGATAGCTGCGACTAAGTGCAGGGCGGACAGGACAGCTGGTCTTGATTGAAGATCTAACTACTGAAAATCACCCCAGGAAACAGACATTATATAGGTAGGTGAAAGTCCCAATTGGATGCAGTTTTTTACCTCTGAAACTCCCTAACCAATCCTAAAGCAATGTGCACAAGCTGATCTGCTTAGCTACAACTGCTAGCTGAGAGTCTGCCTGGATACAGGAAATGGGGGCCTGAAATAGATAAAAAGGAGAGCCAAAAGCTGCCCAGGAACAAAATAACCTACTAAAAGCTAAATAAGTTTCTTTTAACTCTAACAAGGGGTGCCAGGGCTTGCAAATCCAATAGGGCCACTTTATTATACAGTATTTGTGGCCCTGCCAATCACTTCCCTCAGAGACAGCCCTGCACAGCCCACAATGAGCGATTTGGAAGTTCCCAATGGTGTAAGACAAGTTTACAGTGCAGCTATTTTACACACAGACTGTCCTTGGGAATCAAGCGGTTTTAAAGCAAACATAATTAAAAATGAAAATGAATGCTCCCAACACAGAGTGGTTACTGTGGGGGCAAAATAGGAGTTCTAAAGAGCCTCATCCTATCATTGGCTAAATGTAGATTGGACGAAAATCATGGACTTTATAGGCACTACAACAATATTTCTTAAATTCAACACTTTATTAAACATGTACACATATACAGTCATTACAGAATATAACCTAACCCTATAACATATGAGAAATTAATGCAGATTCACATACTATTACATTCACATACTATTAGTAGACCCCACAACCTCATAGATATGCCAAATTTTGGCAATAACTGAAAGGGGTACTCTTAATATAGTGATGATGATGGTTCAACATGTTTCGTGATGATATCACTTCTTCAGGAGCTATGAGAAGATTTCTAAATAAAAGAATAAAGTAACATTGATAGACGCACATATATTCTTCGTAAAATGAATACAGCATACACATGTCAGCACAAATGGTGGTAGAACAGATACAATAAGTTAATATATATACATCTGCACATAGACAATGGAGGGGAGCACCCGGTGATACCATAAGAGACCAATCGATGAGGGAATCCCAACAGGACCGAAGGAGTAGTACCATAAGGATGCATGGTGCATAGATAGGTATATTAGTATTGATAAAGGGGTAAAAAGGCCCAGTTATCTGGTAAAGATAACATATATATTGAGGAGTAAATCTCACCTCCCCATTAGGTGAACACGGTAAGGCCACTGACTGTTCCCCTGGTAACATACACCTTGATTTAGTCTAAGAGGCCATTGTGACATATAAAGCTCTGTGAAGAAACACAGAAAAATAAGTAATTTATAAGGCATGTTAGCCCTATCAGCCAACAAACGAAACCCCAATCTTTGGTAACTAATTAGGCAACAGTGAAAGGGGACAAGTGGAGGGGAACAACTTACCTCACTGAAATGTTCAACAGAGAGCTCGAGACACTGAAACTGAAACAGCCCCCCACTATTGACCAGACGACTTAATAGTACTCCTTCTGGAGTGGTATAAATATCCATGATAAGGCTCTCCTGAGTGGTAGGTAGCTGCTTGGCAATGTATGTATTGTCTACAAAAGAATATAAAAGAATATGATCCCTTAAAAAGCACTCAATAGCTAGCATAAATCAAAATCCCATTGTAACATTTGCCATGCCTACTGTACCTGTACAATAGTAGAGGTACGCTGGGTATATAAGCCTCTGTGCCACCTCAGATCCGCAAACGCCACCACCATGCCACCATGAGCCTCATCCCACCCCCCAATGAAGGGATCCCAACCCAGGACACCAGCACCATTTGAGACAGTGTGTGACATTACTGGGCCTGGGCACGCACTTGTGCCGCACATGTGCCGCACATGTGCACTACACACCACCACCATAATTATGGCGGGCAGCACGCTGGTAGACGACGCACAGTTGCCATGATGGACAGCTACCGCAGAGCATGCAGCACCCATAGAACACCGCAGCCAAGTCCCCATGCAGCATCACAGGGACCTACGGCTGCAACGCCACCAGCCGCCCGTCAATTACTAGGCCTACACACAAGGACTATGCACCACCCCTCCACGTTTCCATACAGATGCATACCATAAAATTCAAGTTCAAAAAGGTAAATAAACATATTCCAGAATCATTTGAGTAATAACAATCAAATACAGTATTATAAACTCAATTGTACCACAACCTAATGAGTCAAATATTTTAGGTGGAAGGAAGTAAAACTAAAAAACTAAAATAATATGGTTGCATAAGTGTGCACACCCTTAAACTAATACTTTGTTGAAGCACCTTTTGGTTTTATTAGAGCACTCAGTCTTTTTAGGTAGGAGTCTATCAGCATGGCACATCTTGACTTGGCAATATTTGCCCACTCTTCCTTGCAAAAACACTCCATATCTGTCAGACTGCGAGGGCATCTCCTGTGCACAGCCCTTTGCAGATCACCCCACAGATTTTCGATCAGATTCAAGTCTGGGCTCTGGCTGGAACATTCCAAAATCTTCTTCTGGTGAAGCCATTCCTTTGTTGATTTGGATGTATGTTTTGGGTCGATGTCATGTTGAAAGATGATGTTCTTCTTCATGTTCAGCTTTCTAGTAGAAGCCTGAAGGTTTTGTGCCAATATTGACTGGTATTTGTAACTTCATAATTCCCTCTACCATGACTAAGGCCCCAGTTCCAGCTGAAGAAAAACAGCTCCAAAGCATGATGCTGCCACCACCATGCTTCACTGTACCTAGTCTATCTTTTTCTCTCTCCCCTTTTCCCCTTGAGATCCCTTAGCTGCCAGTCCTGGGCCTCTGCCCTCACTCACTTTCGCCCTTACTATGATTGAGTTCCGTTGAAATGTTAGTCCTGGTGCATGCGCTCTGGGACCGTTTCACCACTGTCTGGATCTTTCAGGGACACCCATCCCACAGCGTCCTCATGCACATAGAGGACACCATCATGACCGGTCTACGGCCCTTCCTCCCTCTCTCTGCACACTGCCCAGTGATACAGTAAGTCCTCCCTTACATTATATGTATTATACGGCTTGTACAGAATATTATATTACTACCACATATGGGGATGAGAATTGGACCACCTTGAACGTCATTACCTATACTAGTATACGAATACACATACATGGGCTCCAATTGTCAGTCTCCACCCATATTTTCTCACATGGAGGGCATGAGGGAGGGTCTCCCTTACCATTTGGTCCCTTATTTAAGGGAGGGGAAGGGAGCTTGACTCCTGAAACACGTTAGCACTTTCCGCTAAAGGATTTCCGCTACTTGGGACTGTCAAGTATGGTATATTTAATGCCTTGGAAATTCCTTTGTACCCTTCTGCTGACTGATAACTTTTAACAATAAGATCCCTCTGATGCTTTGGAAGCTTTATGCAGACCATGGATTTTGCTGTAGGATCCGACTAAGAAAATGTCAGGAAAGACTTACTAGAACAGCTGAACTTTATTTGGGGTTAATCAGAGGCACGTTAAATGATGGCAGGTGTGTACTGACTCCGATTTAACATGACTTTGAATGTGATTGCTTCATTCTGAACACAGCTATATCCCCAGTTATAAGAGGGTGTGCACACTTATGCAACCACATTATTTTTTATGTTTACTCCCCCCTCCTTAACTATTTCAATTTGTTTTTCAATTGAGTTGTACAGTTTATAGGTCACATTAAAGGTGAAAAAAGTTCCGTAATGATTCGTCTTTGTCTCGTTTTTTTCACAGAAACCTGACATTTTAACAGGGGTGTGTAGACTTTTTATATCCACTGTATATTAAGAGTACCCCTTTCAGTTATTTGGTATATCTATGAGGTTGTGGGGTGTACTAATAGTATGTGAATCTGCATTGATTTTCTCATATGTTACAGGGTTAGGTTATATTCTGTAATGATTTTATATGTGTACATGTTTAATAAAGTGTTACATTTTATGAATTATCATTGTAGTCCCTATAAAGTCCATGATTTTCATCCAATCTACTTAAAGCAGACATAGCCTTTAGGATATGTACTTCGTCCACAGTAGCAACTGGTCATAGCCATTAGGCAAATAAATAAAATGTCTACACTTTATCAATAGTCTTCTAAATAAAGGAAGGCAGCCTAACAACAATTAATGTATGTAAAATCCTTTACAAAAAACATAGAATATGGTTGCAGCACCAAAGGTGAGGCTCTTTATTTCACTGTAATATGGTTGCAGCACCAAAATAAAAATTTCCACTCACTTCTCGAGTTTTGTGCACTGACATCATAAGGCTGTTGGCTAATGTATGGCGACAGCCAGGGGTGGACTGACAACTCACGGGGCCCCCGGGCAATAGGGGATCATGGGGCCCCTGTGTCCTTGCCCAAACTCAAAAAAGCCTATGAAAAAGGTACCAGGGGCATCTCATGGGGCCCCCTACTGACCCGGGCCCTCGGGCAGTGCCCGAGTTTCCAAATGGTCAGTCCGCCCCTGGCGACAGCATTTCACTTGTGTTGTCATTTGCTGGCTTTTGTGAGCTTTATTCATTTCTTGATTTTACATTGCTGCACTACGAGAGGTTCCTCTCTCTTTGTATGACTGTATTCACCAGGAGAATTACTCTTATATGGACGAATCCTTTTGAACACCAGGCTTGTTGTAGATCTTAAGTGGTTACTGACCTCTGAATATGCACGTGAAGACTTACAGTCCACTGGGTGTGTATTTGCATTACTTGGTGATAGAAGTGATGTTCATGAGTGGAGCATTTTGTTAAATATGTGCAATAGACCTCTTTTTTACTTTCAGGTCAACACATCTGGTGAGTGGTGGTAGTGTTCATTGATACTGGATGGCCAGTATACTAGAGATAAGAGGTTTTTTTTCGGCACTGCATTCATATAACACTGCAATAGAGAGTCTCACTTTTGGCACTGCAGCTGTGATCTCTTGGTTACAGTCATTGCTTTACACGTACCCTCTGAAACATCAGCTCAGCTGGTCTGTGAGTTTTCCTGGGCGAGTGGGAAAGCTATTTTCTTCAAAGGTACCAAAGGCCTTGTTTTTGTTGATTTGCAACATGTCTGTTGCTAAATGGAAGGGCAGTTGCTAAGTGGAAGGACAATGCAAGTGACCAACTACATTGTTTTAGCTCAGGAACAAATTATCACTCCGTTCAAAGTCAAGTTTGGCACAGGAAAAGTTTGTACCTTTTGCACTTTTTACAGTTCCCATTCAGAACTGCCTGCAACAGTGGTTCCCCTCCTTCCTTTATCAGGTGCTCATTCCTCTTTCTGTCTCGCAAAGGAAAATTTTTATTCTGTTACAGAAGGTTTTATAACTCAGCTAGTGCAACTTGTTGCTCTTCTAATTACAAGGGATTAAAATGCCCACTGTACCTTGCCTATTCTGACTTAAAGATGCATAAGTTTTCTGAGTCTCTCAGAGATCCTCAACAGGACTCATTGGATGCTGAATTTCAGTTGGCAGGTGTTTCACCAAAACAGATGGAAACTGTTTATTGTCTAATTGAGACTTTGCTTTCTACTTTAAAATGTGAAGATTCCACTGTTACTTCTCTTACCATTTTGTCTGGTTTCCATTCTCATAGGCTCAAAGGTTTCCCCAAGGTGTTTCCTCATCATCTCATTTGATGAATTCATCTATAAAGATTGGAAACAAACAGACAAGCAATTTCCAGTCTCTAAATGATTCCAGGCACTCTATCCCTTTGTAGAGAATTATGTCACAAAATGGACTACTCCTCTTGAGGTTGACCCTCCAGTGTTTCGCCTTAATAAGGCTCTGAGCATTACAATACAAGATGCTCTGTCCTTTAAGTACCCAACTGTCAAGAAGCTCTTGATCCATTTTACTCCTTACTGGGATTGACTCTTCAGCCTTTGCTTGCCATTGCTGTTATTTCCCAGACTTTGGCTGACTAGTAAAGGTCAGGTGGTTGCTGGAATTGATTCTCAATGTATTTATTGCATTGACCAGATGACTGTCACTTTAAATTGTATGTGCTTTGCAGTGCTGGATGTTAGCTATATTATGTCTTGGGTATACTTTTCAGAGCCACAGAGCAATTTGGCTTAAGTGCAAGAATGCTTTGTTATTATTATTATTATTATTATGCAGTACAATGTGAGGGAAAACAGTACAGGTACAATACAATTCAATACAGGAGGAATCAGAGGGCCCTGCTTTAGAGCTTACAATCTAAAAGGGAAGGGTTGAGTAATAAAAAAGGTAGCAACTGTGCGAGATGAGCTGATGGAGAAAATAGAGCTACAGTTGTTAGGGGGAGGCAGGATGGGCTTCTCTGAAGAGAAAGGTTTTTAGAGCTCACCTAAAATTGGACATAATAGGGAGTTCCAGAGTATGGGAAAGGCTCAGGAGAAGTCCCGGGGGTGAGCATTGGAGGAGGTGACAAGGGAACTAGAGAGCAGGAGGTCTTGGGAGGAACGAAGAGAACAATTTTGTTGGTGTTTTGAGACTAAGCTTGTGATTTAGCTGGGGGCCAAGTTGTGGATGGCTTTATAAGTTATTGTTAATATTTTGAATTTAATTTGTTGGGTGAGTGACAGAGTCACAATAGGGATTGGCAGAGAGGGATGGCAGACATTAAACGGTTGGTAAGGTGGGTGAGTCTGACAGCAACATTCATGATGGACTGAAGGGGGGATAGACTATGTTAAGGTAATCCAATGAGGAGGGAGTTGCAGTAGTCGAGGCGAGGGATGACCAGGAAGTGGACTTTGAGCTTTGTGGTGTTATTGGTTAAGAAGGGGTGTTATGACTACCTTTTGTGGTAGATTACTTTTTCATCTCTATGCTGGATAAAATCATTAAAAAGTGATTGTGGGGTAAAGGTAACCCTTTACCCCAGCTACACAAAAATTAAGACCAACCTTCCTATTTTTGATTCTTCAGGTTAGGTTCTAGTCTTCGTTCATTCCCTTGGGCTCTGGGTTCTATCCCAAACAGCTCCAACAGAGGTGAGGGGATGTCTGTGAGCCTTCATGGACATTTGGGAAGCTTGTACAGCCAACACTTGGGTGTGGGAGGTGGTATCTGCAGGTTATAAAATAGGGTTTCACCTTTGTCCTCCACCTCAGTTTTTTGTGTGCATCTTCTTGTTTCTCAGTAACATCAGACAGACCTTTTTTCAGTAATTCTGAATCAGCAAGTTATTATTCTCACTCCTCGAACTGACAGAAATCACTTTTTGTAAGCTTTACAGTTCCAAAACTCAAAGGAGGCCTTCACCCTTTCTTAGATTTTAAGGATCTCAAAATTTTTGGATAGAATATATTCCACCAGTTGCCTACCATGATCATGGAGACTTCTTAGCATCCATCAACTTAAAGGATTCTCATCTTTCCAGGTTGCTAGCAATTTCTTCATTTTGTTGTGGGGATCAGTTTATGGCCCTTCCTATTCAGCCTTGCCTCAGCTCTAAGAGTGTTCACAGAGGATCTTGCACCAGCTCTGGGTCTCCTGCATCTTAGAGCTTTTCCAGTCATCACATATCTGGACGATCTGCTGCTGCATAGACAGACCATTCTGACCTTTGACTCAAACGTGTCAATCACAATTCTGCATTTTAAAGAATATTTAAAAATTATGGTGCGGGGTTGTTTTTCAGGAGTTGGACTTGGCCCCATAGTTCCAGTGAAGGGAACTCTTAAGGCATCAGCATACCAATACATTTTGGACAATTTCATCCTCCCAACTTTGTGGGAAATGTTTGGGGATGGGCCCCTTCCTGTTTCAACATGACTGTGCACCAGTGCACAAAGCAAGGTCCATAAAGACATGGATGAGTGAGTTTGGGGTGGAGGAACTTGATTGACCTGCACATAGTCCTGTCCTCAACCCGATAGAACACTTTGGGATGAATTAGAGTGAAGACTGTGAGCCAGGCCTTCTCGTCCGACATCAGTGCCTGATCTCACAAATGCGCTTCTAGAAGAATGGTCAAACATTTCCACAGACACAAACCTTCTGGACAGCCTTCCCAAAAGTGTTGAAGCTGTTATAGCTGCAAAGGGTGGACCATCTCAATATTGAACCCTGCGGACTAAGACTGGGATGCCATTAAAGTTCATGTTCGTGTAAAGACAGGCGTCCTAATACTTTTGGCAATATAGTGTACATTTTTATTAGCTTGGGAATTAGAACATCTCTCAATATTTTTAACGCTGGCTGCCGCTCCCTCTTTTTCTTGTACAGGTGTCACAGGGACAGGAAGTGAAGGGGAATTTCAGTCAGAACTGTAAACTTGACAGAAATGTTACCTCTTCTGCACTCTATCCAAAAGAAGAAATAAAAACATGAATATAACTGCCATTTGGGCACATTGTTGTAACACTGCATTCATTTGACAGGTTCACTTTAGTAAAAAAAAAAAAAAGTTAAAATCCATCATTTGTGGTGAGTGGACTAAAAATTGTGCTCCATCCCTGATTGACACATTTGCAAGTTGAGGCAATCAGGTTTGTATTCCTATTCATTTGTAGTTGATTATTCCCCTTTTCCTATTATAATCAGTAGGTAAAGATGAGAGAGCAGCTATTCATTATACCTTTTCAGCAATAACAAAGGGGATCAAAACGACTGCAGGATCTGTGCCAGACTTGTATTGAAAAAGCATGCCACCCACATTTTATAACATGACCAAAATTTGCGAAGCAGAACAGTGGAGTGTTCATGAACTTTTAACAGTGTTGACTTATTAAAATATTAAGATATGTAGTACTGTTTCTGTTTATTTAAAGAACATATTCCTCTTTAGCTCCTTGAAGCCTTTCCTTAACGCCCATTTGAACCTTCATTTTGATTACTGTGATGCAGCCAGGCTGTTTGTACAGAAATAAATATGAGGTGCTTTTTTAATTTTTTAACACCACTACATGCTGCAGCAAGGGAATAATACCCTCTCACTCCTTGAGCAGCGTTGTTAATTGGAGCATTGTTCGGAGGTGTGTTGGGTTGCTGGAGAGTTAGCCACCGCATTGAGTGAAAGAGCCATGGTCCAACTTTTTTATGTGCTGTCAACACAGGCTAATTTAACCATTGTTAGAACACTAAGCATTGTAAAAAAGTAAAGAGACCAATATTTTCTATTGTATATTTATCCTAGCTTTATTATAGTAAATAATTATGGTTCATTTGGGTTTGAAATAGACCCTGTTAGGGGAAGGATGAGAGAACACTGCAAGCAATTCAACAACGCCAGGTAGATTGCCACTAAGCCACTTTTCTGTTTTCCCAGAAATAAACGGGGCAGAAAATACCAAAACTTTGCCTGTCAGAGCAGGCAAACATGAGGCCATGCCTGGAAGGCTTTGGAAGCTGCTGCAAGTATGTGCACTTTATTAGCCCCCCACCCCAAAGATTTAAGTCTCTTTTTCATAAGAACATAAGAATACTTTGGGTGTTTGAGTAAACATCCAATATTTATCTTTAAAATGAACCTGCATTTTGCCTATGCAGGCCAAACACGCTATGCATATACTTGTTATTTCTTCATTCTATTACTGAATTTGCTGAAAATGAACAGAAATACTTGGTGATTTGGGTTATTGGGCTTGGTTCATATGGGACAGCACAGGTGATTGGTCCAGTATTGTCACATGGGGGTGGGAGAGAGTGGACTTTTATATAGGGAATTCTATAGCAATGGCAGAGTTCTATACTTCAGACTGCTTGAACAGCCTGCCTCCTAATTTCTGAGTTCTTCTTTTAGTGACAGGTGGGAGCAGCTTCTTTTAGAGCATAGTAGGATGCATCTAATGGCTATGGTGGGTGAACACAAAGATCTTTTTAACTTCCCTGGCGGTATGATTATTTCAGATTTTTGGTGCTGAAAGCGGTACCATTATTTTGCATGGAAATATGTAGTTTTTTTTATTGTAGGCCTGTCATTTTTAGGAATAACTCACTGAAATCTGTCTGAACGAGAGTCTAGTAAACATTCCAGATATGATAAAACTTGAAACACGAAATCATAAATTGTAATTTAATAAATAATCATAAAAAATAATAATATAAAAATATTAAATTTAATTCAATAATATAATCAAACCAAAAACACTGAAATTTGAAATATAGCGCCAAGTTCGCACATCACTGAGTAAAGTCGCAGAATCGTTTTCAGTCTGATGACGAATTTCCCCACAAATCATTATCACTCAATTCTGCAAGTGGTTCTGATTTACTATCGCTGTTCTCTAGCTGGTCTAAAACCACTTTTGACCTAAAGGGACGCTTTTAGGACGCCATGGACATTTCCCATTTTCCAGGCAGAAAGAACAGTCAAAATGCCCGTAGGGCACAGGACAAAGCAGTAGGGACAAAATGTATGTGAAATGCTTTGAGACAGCAATGTTTTACTATGTTTTATTTGTTTTAAAAAAAATTACATTTTTTAAAACTTTCAAATTTGCCGCCGGTTCCGGCGCCCGTACGTCCCGACGTCACAGGGCCCGGAACACGGAAGCCGAATGCCGGCATCCGCCGGAGGAAATGGCCGGGGACGTTGCAGGAGGGACATCGCGGGAGCGAAGGACAAGGTAAGTGCTGCAGGGAATCCCTGAGCAAAGCCGCATGGTAAGCCCGAGTGTAGCTCAGGGTTACCGCTTTTGGTACTGAAACTTTACCCCAACCTACACTTGGGAATACCGCCAGGGAGGTTAAACAAGGTACTGTGCCCCATTTAGTTTTTTTGTGCAGCTTGTATGGACAATGACAGCCAAAGGGTTTGTGCACAAAGTGCACGTCATTTAAAGTGAATCGCGACATGCCACTGGCTATGTATACAGAAGCTAGTACTAAAACTAGCCACTCTGGCATTTGCCACAGCTTCTAGTCCTGGTAGGCATTCATTAACATTTTTATTAAAATCATATTTTAGCTATACAGAAAGCACAGGGTCCTAGTCCTCTGTCATTAGGTCAGTGTTTCTCAACCTTTTTTTCATCAAGGCACACTTTAGAATTCTGCACATCTCAAGGCACCCTTTAAAATTCTGCACAATCTTGAGGCACCCATTACAAAATGTAAAACACTAAACTAATAGTTTTACAGAATGCAGCAACATCTGCACATGTGGGACACCCAAGTTATTCTTCCTAACCAAATACACCATTGTGCACTGGAACTGACTAGTATTCCGCTGTTTCTCTTCTCTCTCAGTTTCTCTCACTCAGCTAATGTGACCCCAGTGCTGACAGAAAGGGGCAGGGGAGAGGCAAGCAAGGATGGTGTGCAGGGGTCCTGATGTCCTTCTTATCAACTAATGACATCATTGTTTTTTTGTGTCATCGGTGGCTAGAAAGTTGTAATGGTACACAATGAAAACCTGTGACTTCCTGTAGCTAAAAGGTAGGCTTGATCCACCTGCTGGCTTGTATAAAATTTTTGGGAAATGTTTAGGCATTTTGCCAAGGTATCCCTGAAGATACCTGAAGGCACCCCAGGGTGCCTGGGCATCCTGTTGAAAAGGGGTGCATTAGTTAATCATACGGTCTACTCCAACATTGATATCCCCATATCATAATTCCTGACTGTTCCTGACCACCTGGGAATTTTGGTGTTTCCATCTACCCTGGTATAGTCCAACCTATCCTCTTTTATTCTACTCAGTATAACTGAAAAACAAAAATCCAACAGGGATTGTGAGACCCCTCATACTGGCCTCTAGAGCAGATATATTATTATTATAGTCCCAGAGAGATCTTAATAAAATGAAATATTATCTTTTGTGTGAATTGACCCTTCAAATAAAAATATATTTCATCTGTCACTCAAAACAAGCTTCATTTTATTCTGTTGAGCATGCATCAAAATCTATGAAACAACTTGTATTTTTTAAACGTGCTGTCAAACTGTTTTCCTTTAGCTACTGGAAAGCAAATGAGCTTTTCAGCCCCTGCCAACTAAATGAAAATATCAAAAATCAATGACAGCTGCTGAATGCAAAGAACACTGGTTCAGCCTATTGTTTTGTATACTGTAACAAAAACATTGCGGGAAGCAAGATGATATTTATCTAGCTGGCTGAAAAGGATTTTCAAAAATTGCTATTATCAGAGCTCTTTTTATTTTTTTTAATCTGCTTATGGCTATGTGTAAAGTATTTTGTTGTAACTTGAAAGTATTGAAACACCAAAAAAAGCTAATTTGCCAAGACACAGTTAGGTGGAAAGCACATACAAAACAAGTCCTCGGCAGCAGATGGACTTGTAGTTTCAAATGGACTTTGAGTGTGCTCACTTGTAGTCCATCCACACTCCCTCCAGCATTCTAACTGAAAGCGTGTAAAGAGGAAAGCTGAAAGAAGAGTGTACAGGAGAGTGATATTGCACCTGCGTTCTACTGATCGCAAAAGCAATACTTTGCAGGGTTCTGTAGAAAAAAAAACAATAAATGCACAATTTTTAATTGCAAAAATATTTGTATTTATTTATTATTTATTTATTTTTGTTAAAGGTGAACTTAGCCATTAAAAAGACTCAGTCATAAAAATAATAAATACATTTTAAAAACTGGCTTCATGTATTCTATACAGTACACTGCAAATATTAAAACTGACAGGCAAGGCTCTGAAAGTTTTTGGGAAAAGTAGATCAACTAGTTGTGGTGCAGTAAGGGTTAGCAGGAGAAACCACTGAGTGCAGCAGGGTAACAGAAAGCTGACACAACTGAAGTGTTTGTTTTGGAAGAAATTGGGATTATTCTTCAATGCAGTGATAGAGATAAATGAATCTGTCTGGGTTTGATTTGCCGAGGGTTTGATGAAATTGCTTTGAAGTTCGGCAAACCTGCACTTTGTGGAGAATCTCATTGGCTTAAATACAGCAACATCACCCCAATCTATTTCACCTGCTACACCCAATTTTTTAATAAGTGGTAATAGGCCTGATTTGACTAGTGAATGTAGTAGTTACAACTGATGTAGGAGCCATGGAAAGGCTTCCTGTTAAAAAAAAAAAAAAAAAATCTAATATCCTTAACTTCATACAAAGTGCCAAATGGCACAACAGTTTATTAGCAGTGGCGTCCCTAGGTGGGTGTGAGCTGCACCGGGTGACACCAATCGCACGGGGTGACACCCAGGGGTGTATCTGCCCCCAGGCAGAAGGGACAAGGGACCAGGGCTTGTCAGGTTGGGAGAGCTTGGCATGGCTCAGGCGGGAGGCAGGCTCAGGCGGAAGGCAGGGATTAGGCGGGGGGCGGGCTCAGCAAGTCTTGAGCAGGGGAAGGTGGGCTCGGCTTATACCATTCTGAATTAATGGCAAGCCGGTTGTCTTACCCTCTCAATGCCTTCCCAAAGCACTGATTCCCTGCTGCACCCACTGACTTTGTTAAGATCCGGCAGGAAGCCCAGGTCCGGACTGACCAGTGCAGCTATGCTCCGCCCACCTGGCCTCTCTGCAGCCAGCCAGCCGTCTATTCCATTCACTGCATTAGGGCCGGAGGGCAGAGCCTAGAGGTCAGCTGACCATGAAGAGGGGGTGCAGGAGAGGAGACCATCACTGCATGTCAAGTATCAGTGCAGCCACAGACACCACGGACCCCAGATAAGTGCTCCATCACTTATCAAATAGAGTCTCCGTCTCTCTCTCCCCTCTCTCTTCTTCCCCCCTTCTTACTATCTTTCCCCCCTCTCTCTCTTCTTCCCTCCTCTCTCCTCCCCCTCTCCTCCCCCTCTCTCTCCCCCTCTCTCTCCCCCCCTCTCTCTCTTCACACCCCCCTCTCTCTTCTTCCCCCTCTCTCTTTCTCCCCCTCTCTCTTCTTCCCCCTCTCTCTCTTTTTCCCTCCCCTCTCTCTCTTCTTCCCTCCTCTCTCTCTCCTTCCCTCCTCTCTCTCTTCTTCCCTCCTCTCTCTTCTCCCCCCTTTCTCTCCCCCCTCTTCTTCCACCCTCTCTCTTCCCCCCCTCTCTCTCTTCCCCTCCTCTCTCTTCTTCCCCCTCTCCCCCCCCCTCTCTCTCTCTCTTCTTCCCTCCCCTCTCTTCTTCCCTCCTCTCTCTGTCTCTCTTCTTCCCCCCTCTCACTTCTCCCCCCTCTCGTCCTCCCCCTCTCCCTCTCCCCCCCTCTCTCTCTTCTTCCCCCTCTCTCTTCCCCCATCTCTCTCTTCTTTCCCCTCTCTCTACTTCCCCCCTCTCTCTCTTCTTACACCCCCTCTCTCTCTCTTCTTCCCCCTCTCTCTTCTCCTCACTCTCTCTATCTGTCTCTTCTCCTCCCTTTCTCTCTCTCTCTCTCTTTCCCCCCTCTCTCTTTCTCTTCCCCCCTCTCTCTCTCCCCTCTCGCTTCTCCTCCTCTATCTCTTCTCTCCTCTCTCTCTTCTCCTCCCTCCCTCTCTTCTCCCCCTCTCTCTCTTCTCCCTCTCTCTCCCTCTCTCTCCGTCTTCCCCCCTCTCCTCCCTCTCTTCTCATCTCTCTCTCTCCTCCTCCCTCTCATCTCTCTTTCTCTCTTCTCCTCCCTCTCTCTCTCCCTCTCTCTCTTTCACTCTCTCCCCCCTCCCCCCTCTCTCCCCCCTCTCTCTCTTCTCCCCCCCTCTCTCTCTTTCCCCTCTCTCTCTCCCCCTCTTTTCCCCTCCCCTCTCTCCCATTGCCCTAAAAGATAAATAAAAAGTCAAAGTAGAGTGCACAAAAAATTTCAAAAACCACAGCCACATTTTCCTGAACTCTCTCCAATCACCATATCTCCCAACTATTCCAAAAATATAAAAAATTTAGACTTTGGTAGAAATTGCTCAGCATCAGAACAGTATGCAATCACTAGAATATGCATCAAATAGATAGAGACAAGGCAGGTTTTATCTTGAACAGACACATTAAAGTGTATTATTTAAAACAGTTGCCATAAACATTGTACAGAAGCTGAACAGTAAGTTAGCAGCTTCATTAGGCCATAATACAAGAGGAAGAGATGAGGTAGGTTTTTTGTTAAAATAAACATAAGAGGGTATTATTATCTGGAAAACTATCTCTACATTGCACACACTAGTGTAAAACCCATCTTGAAAATATAAATTGAATCAGGTCTCTATGGGATATATATTGCTGCACCTGGTTTTATATCTGTATCCAGGTTTATATCATCTACAGCCTTGAGGACGTTCCAGAGAACATATATCTTGTTTCTATACTATTTTTTGGTCATATGCCTTGTTACTATTATCATGCTTATTATCTGTCAATTTTTCATGTGAAATCCAGATAATTGTTAGAAAATAAGCGGACTATGTCCTAAATTCACTTCATGAGCTAGATTTCTATTCTATAGCTTTCTCTGGCACTATCCCTCTCATTCTCACATTTTACACCCATTTCATCTGGGTTTTCCATAACCCTTCCTTGGTGCTGGGACTATAGCATGTGTGGCGTCACCCGGGACAACCATCACATTCTCTTCTATTTTTCTCTTTGGTAGTGGTGAGGCTCGCTCCTTTTATTGTTTTTGTTTTATCATGTGAATTGATTCGTGTTTTTACTGCAATTAAAGATTTATACATTTTTCTTATTATAAGCCGCAGTTTGACCTCTTTTGGACCCGCTTGACTTAGGCATCTTGTGCCTCTGTCATTGTTTTCCCTTCTTTTTCCCTCAGTTATGTTTGGGTCCTGAGGACACCACATGGCTATTTTCATGTGAGTCAGCATATTCTCTATATATATGGGGCCACTATTTAGTTTATTATATAACTTTTGACATCCCCCCCCTTTTTCCTAGGTATTCTCACTATATTCCATAGTTGGCAGTGTCCCGGTTACCCCCTTTTCTACATTACCTTAACACACCGACCTCCAGTGGTGTGCTGTCACCACTGACAGGGCCTCCATCTGCACCTTGTCTTCCTTCTGGATAGGCGGGCTCCGGCTGCATGAACAGCCGAGCCGTGATGACGTCACTCCTGTGCATGCAGAACATACTATCCCGCCTGCTACTTCCCTGCCCAGAACCTCTACCTCTCACTTTTGACCTGCCTGACATTTTTGTTTCAAATAAAGGGGATTGCCTAAAAGTAATAGCATTTATGGCAATCGGGGGAAATTAGGACTTAAATGCACACTACTACATATACAGTTAGGACCTATATATATTTGGATACAGGCACAATTTTTATACGTTTGGCTCTATATGCCACTAGAATAAATTAAAAGGAAACAATCCAAATGAATTTGAAGTGCAGACTTTCAGCTTTAATTCAAGGGGTTGAACATAAATATAAAGTACACATTTTAGGAACTGCAACCATTTTTATACACAGTCCCTCCATTTTAAGGGGCTCAAATGTAAATGGACAAATTAATATAACCATAAATAAAATGTTCATTTTTAATATTTTGTTGAGAATCCTTTACTGGCAATGACTGCCTGAAGTCTGGAACCCATGGACAGTACCATAGACAGGGTTTCCTCCTTTCTGATGCTTTGCCAGGCTCTAACTGCAGGTGTCTTCTGTTGTTCTTTGTGGGTCTTTCTGCCTTTAGTTTTGCCTTCAGCAAGTGAAATGCATGCTCAATTGGGTTGAGATCAGGTGACTGACTCGGCTATTGCAGAATATTCCACTTCTTTTCCTTCAAAAGCTCCTGGGTTGCTTTTGCAGGTGGTTTGGATTATTGTCCATCTGTACTGTGAAGCTCCGTCCAATCAACTTTGCTGAGATTGGCTGAATCTAAACTGACAGTATATCTATCTCTAAACACTGCAGAATTCATCCGGCTGCTTATGTCTTCTGTCACATCATCAATAAACACCAATGACCCAGTGCCACTGGAAGCCATGCATGCCCATGCTATCACACTGCCTCCACCATGTTTTACAGATGACGCTGTGTGCTTTGGATCATGAGCTGTTCCAAGCCTTCTCCACACTTTTTTCTTCCCATCATTCTGGTACAGATTAATCGTAGTTTCATCCATCCAAAGAATGCTTTTCTAGAACTGGTCTGGCTTTTTTAGATGCTTTTTGGCAAAGTCTAATCTGTTTTTTCTATTCTTCAGGCTTATGAATGGTTTGCACCTTGTGGTGAACCCTATGTATTTGCTTTTGTTAAGTCTTCTCTTGATTGTAGACTTTGACAATGATATGCCCACCTCCTGGAGAATGTCCTTCACTTGTTTGGTTGTTGTGAATGGGTTTTTCTTTACCATATAGAGGATCCTGTGATCGTCCAAAACTGTTGTCTTCCATGGACGTCCATGCCTTTTTATGTTGCTAAGCTCATCAGTGCGTTCTTCTTTTCTCAGAATGTATCATACTGTTGATTTGGCCACTCTCTGATGGATTTTAATTTTTGAAGCCTTACAATGGCCTGTTTCACTTGCATGGACAACTCCTTTGAACGCATGATGTCGGTTCACAGCAATAGATTCCAAATGCAAATACCACACTTAGAATCAACTCCAGACCTTTTACCTGCTAAATTGATAAAGAAATAACGAAGGAGTAGCCCACACCTGGGCATGAAACAGCTTTTGTCCAATTACGTTTGGTCCCTTGAAAAAGGGGGGGATGGCTACTCTTAAGAGCTGTAATTTCGAAACCCTTCCTCCAATTTGGATGTACATACCCTCAAATTAAACCTGAGAGTATGCACTTTCAGCCCATATCCAATCTATTATTATACAGTGTTTATAAAGCGCCAACAGTTCGCTCAGCGCTGTACATTACAAAGGGAGACAGAACATGTGACAGAACAATAACAATACAATGCAAAACATGAGGGGATCGACGGCCCTGCTCTTTCGAGCTTACAATCTAGGAGGGAGGGGAGGGTGGCACAGGAGGAGAAAGCTGTGGGGGATGGAGTGGTAGGAAGAGTTGGGGAGGTCAGCAAGTTAGCAGGGGGTGGGGTAGGCTTCCCTGAAGAGGTGGGTTTTCAGGAGAGGAGAGTAGGTGATAATCAGATGGGTTGGGGCAGGGAGTTCCAGAGGATGAGTGACACCCTGGAGAAGTCCTGGAGGCGGGCATGGGAGGAGGAGACCAGGGGACTAGAGAGAAGGAGGTCTTGTGAGGAGCGGAGTATGCGTGCTGGGTGGTACTTGGATATTAGGTCAGTGATGTAGTTCGGGGCAGTATGGTGGACGGCTTTGTACGTCAGTGTTACGATTTTGAGTTTGATCCGTTTCGCAATCAGAAGCCAGTGGAGGGATTGGCAGAGGGGGGTGGCGGAAACAGAGCGGTTGGAAAAGTGAATGAGTTTGGCAGCCGTATTCAGGATCGACTGAAGCAGGGATAGCCAGCGGCGAGGCAGGCCAGTAAGGAGGGAGTTGCAGTAATCGAGTCGTGATATGATGAGGGAGTGGATGAGCTGTTTAGTGGTTTCTGGGGTTAGGAACGTGCGTATTTTGGCAATGTTGCGGAGGTGGAGTCTGCATGAGTTTGTTAAAGATTGGACTTGGGGCTGGAAGGATAGGTTGGAGTCCAGAATGACACCAAGTACTCTTGCCTGCGGGGCGGGTTTGATGGTGGCATTGTTGGACATGATAGAGAAGTCAATTGGGGATGGGGTCCGGGCTGGGGGGAAGACAAGAAACTCAGTTTTGGGGAGGTTCAGTTTAAGGAAGTGGAGCGACATCCAGTCTGATATGTCGCTCAGTAGGTGTGTGATTCGGGCGGAGACTGAGGGGGTGAGGTGGGGCGTTGAGAGATAGATTTGTGTGTCGTCGGCATATAGGTGGTAGTTGAAGCCATGAGAGTGTATGAGTTGGCCAAGGGAGGAGGTGTAGATGGAGAAGAGAAGGGGCCCGAGGATGGAGCCTTGAGGGACCCCAACAGAGAGGGGGAGTGAGGGGGAGGTGGTGGCATTACAGGTAACGCTGAAAGAGCGTTGTGACAGGTAGGATGAGAGCCAGGAGAGAGCAGAATCTCTGAGGCTGAGGGAGTGTAGTTTTTAGAGGAGCAGGGGGTGGTCGACTGTGTCGAAGGCCACGGAGAGGTCAAGGAGTAGGAGCACTGAATGGTGGCCATTAGCTTTGGCGGTTAGCAGGTCGTTGGAGAGTTTGAGTAAGGCAGTTTCGGTGGAGTGTAGGGGCGGAAGCCAGACTGTAGGGGATCGAGGAGGTTGTTGTCGTTGAGGTGAGAGCTTAGGCGGGTGTAGACTAGGCGCTCGAGGAGTTTGGATGTGAATGGGAGCAGGGAGATGGGTCTGAGGTTGTTCGGGTCATTGGGGTCCAGGGAGGGCTTTTTAAGTATGGGGGTGATGTGTGCATGCTTCAGAGGGGAGGGGAAAGTGCCAGAGGAGAGGGAGAGATTAAAGATGTGGGTGAGGGAGCATAGGATAGAGGGGGAAGGAGGTTGTAGGAGTTGTTAGGGGATAGGGTCGAGGGGGCAGGTGGTGAGGCAGGCATCAGAGAGGACCTTGGAGACTTCCTCGATAGTAGTAAGGTCAAAGGTGCGGAGTGTTGAGGGGGCTTCAGTATGAGGAATGTAGGGTGGGGTGCAAGTGGAGGTCAGAGCAGTGGTGGGGCCGTGGGAGAGGGGTGATGAGGGTGGTAGCTGAGTGAGGGGGAATGGGGTTGGAGGGAGTTTGAGCAGAGACGAAGTCCCTGCGGGTTATGTCAAGGGAGAGGGGGGATGAGGGGGTAGCTGTGTGAGAGGGGACAGGTTGAGAGGGAGTGTGAGTTGCGGCGATGTCCTTGCGAATTGTGTCAATCTTGTTTTTGAAGTGATTGGCAATCTCAAGGGTGGTGAGCGAGGTGCTGGGTGGAGGTGGGGGTGGAGAGAGTAGAGAGTTGAAGGTGGAGAAGAGTCTGCGAGGATTGGAGGAGAGGGCCTTGATGAGGGTCAGGAAGTAGGCTTGTTTGGCTGTGTGGAGGGAGGAGGTGTAGGTGTGGAAGACAGATTTGTAGCGGGTGAAGGCTTGTTGGGATTTGGTTTTGCGCCATAGTCGCTCCAGGGCACGACTGTGTCGTTTGAGGGTTTTAGTGTGATCAGTCTGCCAGGGCTGGAGCGGTCGGGGTCTGATGTTGCGTGTGGTTAAAGGCGCTAGTGAGTCAAGGGCTGTTGAAAGCGCGTTGTTATAGGCAGTCATAGCCAAGTCGGGGCAGGAAAGGGGAAGGATGCTGTCGTGGAGTGGATCAGCTGCAGAGTGGAGGGGGGCAGGGTTAAGGTTGCGGAGGTTACGGCTGGTAGTAGTGTGACATTTGGTAGGCGTTGAAGGACGAGGAGATAGAGAAGGTAATCAGGTTGTGGTCAGAGAGAGGGAAGGGGGTGTTAGTGAGGTTGTGAGGAGCGCAGCGGTTGGAGAAGACGAGATCAAGGATATTACCGTCGGAGTGGGTGGTGGATTGTATGCACTGTGGAAGTGCAAAGGAGGAGGTTAAGTGGAGGAGATGGGTTGTGGCCGGGTTGTCGAGGTTGACAGGAATGTTGAAATCCCCAAGGATGATGGTGGATAGCTCAGAGGAGAGGAAGAAGGGTAGCCAGGAGGAAAAGTCATCCAGGAAGCGGGATATGGATCCAGGAGGCCGTTATATCACAGCAATCTTCAGGGGGTTGGGGAGAATAGTCGGACGCAGTGGGCCTCGAAGGAGGAGAAGGATAGAGAGGGGGGTTTGGGAGGACTCGGAAGGTGCTCTGTGGTGACAGGAGCAGACCAACCCCACCACCTTTATGAACGTTGGGTCTGGGTGAGTGGGTCCAGGTGAGACCTCCGTAGGAGAGTGCAGCAGGGGAGGTAGAGTCAGTGGCCTGGATCCAGGTTTCCGTGATCGCTAGGAGGTTGAGGGAGCGGGAAACAAAGAGGTCGTGGATGGCGGTTAGCTTGTTGCACACCGATCGGGCGTTCAGGAGTGCACATGAAAACTGGGGGGTGGTTTTAGGGAGCAGGGGGACAAATATTAAGTTGCGGGGGTTGCGGCAGGACGTGGAGGTGGGAGGGTATTGTGTGGGTGAGGGAGGTGGTGGAGAGCCAGGATTCGGAGAGATGTCCTCTGCTGTTAGGAGGAGGAGAAGGGTGAGAAAGGTGGCATGGGAGCGGGATGTGCAGGAGCGTTTGAAACTACTAGTGGAGGTGTTCGGGTTAGTGGGAGAGTGGAGTATTAGGAGGAGGTGGTGGGTGCCGTAGAGGGGTGAAGGAAGCAGTGAGGACACAATATACAATTGTTTGGGAGGAGCAGAGGGATATAGTGAATGGATTTTGGGAACGGAGGAGAGGAAAATGAGAAGGAGGAGTGGAAGAGGCATTTTAGATATATATCTATAGCTTGAATATGTTTTGGTAAAAACCTGAAAAAAATGAAAATCGTGCCTGTGTCCAAATATATGCAGTATGACCTAACTGTATATGCAGTGACATGCTGCAAAACAAATGCAGCTTTGCCTGTGTCAGCTCAAAATATATGCTATGCACCTTGAAAAAAGCCTTAGTAGAAAATGTAAAAAATGGATATACGTGAAATAAAATGTAGTGCTACTGCCGGAGGAGCAACGTGTATTTTTCCCTAGGTTTCCCCCTTACTTCACCCCGCAGCCAGGCACACACGTTTTCGTTTGTTATTTTCAATGACCAGTCTAGGGCATGTTTGTTTTTGTATTTTATTGTAGAACTGGGGATAGGGATGAGGAATTCAGTAGGATACTCAATTAGAACTATTCACACTGAGGACATCTAGCTGGTCTCTTAGTTGAGCACTGCTGATGTCCTGGCTGAAAACAGATAGCAGACCTCTTTAATGTGTAGTAACAAGTAGTTTAGGAGTGAGCAAAGTCCCTTTAGCAGTAGTAGTAGCAGGGCTGAGCTCCTCAGGTACAAGCCAGTTACAGCAGACTGCGACAGCCCAAAACTAGTGTAGCTGAGCAAAATCCTATGCCATAGCAACAATTGGATAAGCTCTTCAGAGCCAGTGTTCCCTTTTTCTCAGACCCACTCTGATTACCAAGCACCAGAGGGGTAGCAAAGCACACAGAGTCCCCAAGATCCTTTAGTGTCTGTACTCACAAGGCCCAAGGACAAAATGGTAACCTCCTTCCAATCTTCCATGCGACACCCTCCAGTGATACCAGACAGATCTTTGGTGGACAGCCCCCCTCAGTCAGCTTACTGTAGGACCAGGGTCACTCTCTCTGACTTCAGGCCCTCAGGTCAAGCATCTGAAGTCCGCATGGCAGCCAGTGCCAGGTGAGGCAAGGCTGCCTCCAGCCTGGCTTGGTTCAGTCCTTTCCTGGGAAAGACACTGAATCCATGTGCTTACAGAATATAAATACCACCCTCAACATGCAATGTGTCCACACTCCCTTTCAGTTGGCCAGGGCTCTATCCATATTCATGCTATTAATTTGCCTAGCCCCTACCCATGTTCTGGAAGTCTCTCATAGCTTCCTAAAGGCGGGCAGAACTCAAACAAACTCAAATAACTTCAGAACATCATGAGCAGACCTAACTAATCAATCACAGCACTCTGTTAGGCAGAGAACCCATTTAGATTTTCCTAACAGTCTCTCTGTTAAGCAGCGAAACACAGCTATACTCATCCTAACTATACAAATCCTAGCACCTAACTAGGAGGGTGCTACAAAAATAATCCCTGTCTCCCCATTAAAATAAAAAACATAACACAGCAAAGCTATCCAGCAGCTAAAAAGCAACTACAGTTGTTACTGACACAAATAAAATGATAATCCTAGAAAGGATTGTCGGGTCAAGGACCGTGCAGTGCAATATAGCACAATATAGCAACTAACGCTCCCTACGCAGGCTCTCAGCTGTCCCTAAACTTTTCAAAACACATTTACACATGGCTGCTGGAAACTCAGCTTTTTGCAGAGAGGGTGCTGGAACATACTGTAACATAGTCCATTAATGGCCATTTTAACTCTGCGTATTATTAATCCTTTAATATTAATTTACCAGAACTGCAAACCTTGAATTCTTTGGATTTGTCACAAACCCACCAAACCCTTATATAGTGGTGTTTGATGGTGCAAACATCAGAATAGGTAGGTGTTTACTTTCTTCTTTACAGACACATTTTATTTTTATAGTTTCAGTTTGGAGACAGGGTTGCTTCAATATGTTAGCAGGTTTTTAAGCCAGTTACATTAAGCCTGTCACAGTCTCCAGCATTAATGTATCATATATACTGATCATATATACTAAAGCAAACCATGTATCATGATTTTTAAAGTGAAAAAATAGCCCCCAGCTGCGTAACAGGCACCATCTAATGTCACCATTTATCACCATTTATGGTGCTCCTGTCTACTACCCCCCCCCCCAGCCTCCCCAATACTCACCTAAGCCTTTCTCGATCCAGCGATGTGCAATGGAGTTTCTGCTATCCCAGGACTCCCTCTCCTCATTGGCTGAGACAGAAGTGGGAGCCATTGATTCCCACTGCTGTCAATCACTGCCAGTGAGCCAATGAGAAGAGAGAGGGGCGGGCCGAACCGCTGCTCCATGTGTGAATGGATACATGGAGCAGCGGGTGCCCCCATAGCAAGATCCTTGCTGTGGGGTCACCAGACAGGAGGGAGGGGCCAGGAGTGCCGGAGGGTGACTCCAGAAGTGGAGGATCCAGGCTGCTCTGTGCAAAACCACTGCATACAGTAGGTAAGTATAGACATGTTTGTTATTTAAAAAAAAAGCCTTTAGAATCACTTCAATGCTTACATTGACTCTGCTGGTCAATGTAATAAATGTGCTTTTTGGGAAAAAAAGTAGAAAATAAGGCTATTACAACTAATCTTAAAAATGCTCCTACCTATGCTGTATAACCTGTATTATAAAGAACTGTATAAATACCTTTTTTATTACACATGATTGAGCAGTTATGACTCCCTTGTATGGAGCACTGACAATGGGGGTGATGCAATGTCTTGACCGATCCTTTACATAGGGATGCCAGAGCTGCTGAATCATGTGACTGCATCAGAGTTCTTGCAAAATCTGGTTCTTGCAAGTTAATGTAGTACTAGCACATTACGAAAGACTTACCTTAAAATTAAGACCTCCAGTGGCACGCTGTCACCACTGACAGGGCTTCCATCTTCACCCGTTCTTCCTTCTGGGCTTGTCTGTTTGAATGGTCAAGTGGTAGAGATGCTCCGACATCAGATATTGGCCACCAAAATCTATCAGCCAAAAATAGGGCTATCTGTGTTTTGCTAATAGAAATATAAAAGTGCTGATAATTTCATTGACTTCAGTGCACAATTGTGTCCTATTGACTCCAATGCGAAATCGTGTCCCATTGACTCCAGTGTAAAAACGCCACCCCTATTGACTTCAATGCAAAATTGCCTTCTATTGACTAATGCAAAATCACGTCTCATTGACTCCAATGCAACCCCCCCCCCATTGACTTCAATGCAAAAACATCTCTACTTAAGTTTTTAATTTTACATATATATATTTCATTTTGTTTTCTATCACATTTTTGTGTGTTACTTTCAACAAAAGTATTTTACATTACTGGATTGTATTTTTAGATTCACATTCATTTAAATTCATGTTATTAATTAAAAGGTTGAATATAAAAGTTGAATATAATACAATTACAGTGGGGCAAAAAAGTATTTAGTCAGCCACCAATTGTGCAAGTTCTCCCACTTAAAAAGATGAGAGAGGCCTGTAATTGGCATCATAGGTAGACCTCAACTATGAGAGACAAAATGAGAAAAAAAATCCAGACAATCACATTGGCTGATTTGGAAAGAATTTATTTGCAAATTATGGTGGAAAATAAGTATTTGGTCAATATCAAAAGTTCATCGCAATACTTTGTTATATATCCTTTGTTGGCAATGTCAGAGGTCAAATGTTTCCTGTAAGTCTTCACAAGGTTGGCACACACTGTTGCTGGTATGTTGGCCCATTCCTCCATGCAAATCTCCGCTAGAGCAGTGATGTTTTGGGGCTGTCGCTGGGCAACACGGACTTTCAACTCCCTCCAAAGGTTTTCAATGGGGTTGAGATCTGGAGACTGGCTAGGCCACTCCAGGACCTTGAAATGCTTCTTACGAAGCCACTCCTTCGTTGCCCGGGCGGTATGTTTGTGATCATAAGTTTGACTCGAACATGGGCCATTTTTTTGGGTCAGCGGTGGCAGCGGGCATCGTGATTGAAGTTGGATCTACTTTGGGGGACATTTTTTACATTTTTGTTTTTAACCACTTCCAGACCGGACACTTTTACCCCCTTCCTGACCAGGGCAATTTTCAGCTTTCAACGCTATCACACTTTGAATGACAATTGCGCGGTCATGCAACACTGTACCCAAATGAATTTTTTACCATTTTTTTGATACAGATAAAGCTTTATTTTGGTGGTATTTATTCACCGCTGGGATTTTTATTTTTTTTGCTATGTAAATGAAAAAGTCCAAAAATTTTGAAAAAAAGTGTTTTTTTAAATAAAATTTTGCAAATAAATAATATTTCATCATAAATCTTGGCCAAAATTTATTCTGTTATCTTTTTAGTAAAAAAAAAATCCAAATTAGTTTATAACCAAAAAGTATAATTTTTAAACATTTTTTTTTACATTTTTATTTTATTTTTTTTATATTATTATTTTTTATTTTATTTTATTTTTTTACATACTGTCACCCTAGCAGTACAGTGTCACCATGGTGACACTGTACTACTTGTGGGGGGTGATGAAGATTTTTTTTTTTTTTTTACACTGATTGCTTTTACACCCATATAGGATGTAAAAGCAATCATTTCTCTTTCTCTCTGTGTGCATTCTTGCACTCATTGAGAAGTACTGAGTGAACTGTGATTGGTCACAGCTTGTCACATGGTACAAGGCTGTTGTGAATAGCCTTGTACCATGTGACCTCTGTGATCATTCACAGATTTCACACGTAGTAAGCGATGATGTCACAAGTGACATCTTGCTTACTACTTTGCATGTGATCACTGATTGGCCAATCAGTGATCACATGATCGGGACCTCGTACAGAGGTCCCGTCCGACAATCGGTGTTTCACTGTGTCCGGAGGACACAGCGGGCACCAGATCGCGGTGCTGCGCGCTCCCAAGGAGCGCGCACAAGCAGGGTGCGGGGAGGCCGTTTATAAACGGTCACCCGACCCTGCAGTGCCACCGTCCGGCCGTTTATATGCAACGGCCGGTCGGGAAGTGGTTAATAAAGGACTTGTCAAAGACTGTCTCCTGTCATTTTTACACTACCCTTTTTTTGTGAATGGTTGTGGGTACCATGTACCCCATATTCACTCACCTGGGGGGGAGCAGGATCTGGGGATCCCTTGTTAAAGCCCCCCGCCCGCAGACCCCCACAACCACTGGCAGTGGTTGTGGGGATGAGGCCGTTGTCCTCCTGCCTCAAAGAACCCTCCCACATGTTGAGGGCATGTGGCCTGGTATGGTCCCCCCCTTTCCTGACCTGCCGGGCTGCATGCTGGAATAAGGGTCTGTTATAGGTTTTGAGGAGCCCCCACATCATTAAAAAACATTTTTGGCGTGGGGGTTCACCTCAAAATCCATACTAGACCCAAAGGGCTTGGTATGGATGGGAGGGGAACCATGCCATTTTTAAAAAGGTTTTTTAATTGCCAAGCAATGGTGGCTTCTTTTTTTTCTTTCTTTTTACATTCAGCTGTCAGCGGGGAACCCCATTGACAGCTGAAACATTAAAGAATGTCTTCACTATTAAAATATCTCATAACTTAGTAATATAACGCATGTGGTATTTTAGTAGCTGAGCAGTACCTTACCCCATACTCGGATGTGGTAAGATACCGCTTAGTGAATTGTCCCTGTTCAAAGTTCGTGGTCGTACTTTCGGTAGATTTAAATTTTCGACCGCAAACTTAACAGGGGGGTGTTAGGCCCATCACTAGCCACAGATAAAACGTTGGGTAACTGAAAGGCTCTATAGCATAGACAATGCAGTTGATTTACTAAAGGCAAATAAAACTGTTAATTTTGCATGGTATTTTTCACTGTGCATGACTTTTCCCTTAGCTTAGTGAATGTAGTAAAATCCACTTTGCAAAGAATACCTAATCATATATTGCATGCACATGATTGAATGATGAAAATCAGCAGAGCTTCACCTCATTCTTAGTGAATAAAGGAAAATTCCCCTGCAAAATTAACAGCCTTTTTGCTATTTGTAAATCAACCCCATTATGAGGGCTGATTAATTCTCACATATGCTGCAAAGGACACTTGGCATTACATGCTTGCACAGGCTAAAAGAAGGGCTCTTCTTTTAACCACGGTGCAAATTTCTTTCTTCTGAGTAGCAAGCAGTATGTGGTCAGGGCTTAGGAAAAGCAAAATAGGAAATTACGAAAAAATGACAGCTCAGTCTTTAGTGATGACAAATCACAATTCTCTATAATGTTTGATAAATCATGGAATCTCTTCAATAAATTCTAATTTAACATGTTTTTCTATTCCTTTTTTCCATGTCGGACAAATTTTGGGATATAAACTTGTAAAGGTCTGATCACTAATCAGACCCAATCACTGTAGCCTATACAATGCCATTCAGTCCAGATGTAGACCCTCTGATTGGTAGCTGTATGCAGGCACAGCACCATATACAAGTAAAAAAAGCAATCAAAAAAGCAATGACCAATGTATACCTTACTTGCATCTTTTCATTATTATATTTTTGTTTGCTTTGCCACCTCTAAACATTACAATACTCCTAAATTTTGTCACATAGAAATGTGACTTTGAATGATCCCTCGATTGCTGCAAGGGATGTGCTTTACACTTCATTTGTCTGCTCTTGTTGCTTAGCTTCATCATTGCCAGATCTACGTTCAGCATGCACAAACACAATGTGCTTCTGGGTTTTCAGACAACAGAGGGTTAAAGTTATCGTTTTAAAGCATTCTATCTTGAAAGCAAGTAACTTATATGAAACAGAAGCTGCTTTGTGAAACAGAATAGGGGACATGCATTGGCAAAATTACTGGAGGTCATGGAAAACCCCTGAACGTAAAATGCCTTTTATATGGTTTTATCAATTGTTAGTCTATTATTTCTAGTGGTTTTTCAATTATTTAGGAAGGCAAAGTGCAAGGTTTCAATTCCTTTTAAACACATGTGTTGCAAACCCACGTGATTCAAACTGATCATATGATGTAACAATGTGCCATCAAGGACTACATTTAATGATAAATGCATGTTAACCACTTAAACTCCAGAACGTTTGATCCCCTTCACGGTCAGGGCATTTTCTTGCTAATCAGCATTGTGCTATTTTAACTAGCAGTTGCTTTGTCAAGCAACACTCTACCTAAATGGAATTTATATTATTTTTTCACACATATAGAGCATTCTTTTGGTGGTATTTGATCACCACTGGATTTTTTTTTATATTGTGTAATTTAAAAAAAGTCGAAAATTAAAAAAAAAACAGAACCAAACTATATCTTCTAAGTTCTGTTATAAAACATATCCAATAAAATCTAAATTCTTAATAAATTTAGGCCAAAATGTATTCTGCTACATATTTTTGGTAAAAAAAAAACCTCACTAAGTGGACAGATGAAACTCGAAAAATTAGAATATCATGCAAAAGTTCATTTATTTCAGTAATGCAACTTAAAAGGTGAAACTAATATATGAGATAGACTCATTACATACAAAGCAAGATAGTTCAAGCTGTGATTTGTCATAATTGTGATGATTATGGCTTACAGCTCATGAAAACCCCAAATCCACAATCTCAGAAAATTAGAATATAGTGAAAAGGTGCAATAGTCTAGGCTCAAAGTGTCCCACTCTAATCAGCTAATTAAGCCATAACACCTACAAAGGGTTCCTGAGCCTTTAAATGGTCTCTCAGACTGGTTCAGTAGGAATCGCAATCATGGGAAAGACTGCTGACCTGACAGTTGTGCAGAAAACCATCATTGACACCCTCCATAAGGAGGGAAAGCCTCAAAAGGTAATTGCAAATGAAGTTGGATATTCCCAAAGTGCTGTATCAAAGTACATTAATAGAAAGTTATGTGGAAGGGAAAAGTGTGGAAGAGAAAGGTGCACAAGCAGCAGGGATGACCGCAGCCTGGAGAGGATTGTCAGGAAAAGGTAATTCAAAAGTGTTGGGGACTTTCACAAGGAGTGGACTGAGGCTGGAGTTAGTGCATCAAGAGCCACCACACACAGACAGATCCTGGACATGGGCTTCAAATGTCCTATTCCTCTTGTCAAGCCGCTCCTGAACAACAAACAACGTCAGAAGCGTCTTACCTGGGCTAAAGAAAAACAGACCTGGTCTGTTGCTCAGTGGTCCAAATTCCTCTTTTCTGATGAGAGCAACTTTTGCATCTCATTTGAAAACCAAGGACCCAGAGTATGGAGGAAGAATGGAGAGGCACACACTGCAAGATGCTTGAAGTCCAGTGTGAAGTTTCCACAGTCTGTGTTCATTTGGGGAGCCATGTCATCTGCTGGTGTTGGTCCACTGTGCTTCATTAAGTCCAGGCTCAACGCAGCTGTCTACCAGGAGATTTTGGAGCACTTCATGCTTCCTTCTGCAGACGAGCTTTATGGGGATGCTGACTTAATTTTCCAGCAGGACTTGGCACCTGCCCACACTGCCAAAAGCACCAAAACCTGGTTCAATGACCGTGGGATTACTGTGCTTGATTGGCCAGCAAACCCGTCTGACCTGAACCCCATAGAGAATCTATGGGGCATTGCCAAGAGAAAGATGAGAGACATGAGACCGAACAATGCAGAAGAGCTGAAGGTCTCTATTGAAGCATCCTGGTCTTCCATAACACCTCAGCAGTGCCACAAGTTAAAAACTTCCATGACATGCCGCATTGAGGCAGTAATTGCTGCAAAAGGGGCCCAAACCAAGTACTGAGTACATGAGCATGCTTCGACTTTTCAGAGGTCCGATATTGTTCTATGTACAATCCTTGTTTTATTGATTGCATGTAATATTCTAATTTTCTGAGATTGTGGATTTGGGGTTTTCATGAGCTGTAAGCCGTAATCATTACAATTATGACAAATCACGGCTTGAACTATCTTGCTTTGCATGTAATGAGTCTATCTCATATATTAGTTTCACCTTTTAAGTTGCATTACTGAAATAAATGAACTTTTGCACGATATTCTAATTTTTTGAGTTTCACCTGTATATTAATTGGTTTGTGTGAAAGTTATAGTCTACAAACTATGGTGTATGTGTGTACATATATATATATATATATATATATATATATATATATTGGAATATATGCAGCTATAAACGCTATACAAGTAAATGTGGTGATCAGTGGTACATAAGGGATTATTTACTAAGACTGCATGGTGCAAAATCTGGTACAACTCTGAGATCAGCTTCCAAGTTTTATTGTCAAAGCTTAATTGAACAAGCAGAAGTTAGAAACTGATTGGCTACCATTGACAGCTGCACCAGATTCTGAGTGCACCCATTTTAGTAAATCCCCCACATAGTGTGATAGTGTGGTGAGCAATCTGGCACTAACTGACACTGGCTGGGAGGGACACTAACTGACACTGATGTCACTAGTGGCACTAATACAGTGATCAGAGTTAATACTGTACACTGTACTAATGACACTAATGGGTAACAGGGATGATCAGAAGGGCAATCAAGGGATTAAGTTTGTGCTTAGCAAGTGTAATTGTGTTGCTTTTAATTACAGGATTTGTCTGTCTTTGCTCTCTGAACTCAGAGTCGATTTCAGGGAGAAGAAACACATAGTTGTTCTGTTTGGTGTTCTGTATGTTTGTAAACACAGAATTCTGTGCTGTGATTGACTACAGCCGATCAATAGGAGTACAGCCAAAATCATTGGCTGCAATCTGCTGCCAAACTTATACTGTATTCATTCACAGCACAGGTCAACAGGGGGCGCACATACATGCACCTGAAAACCATGGAGGTTAACCGTGACATGCGGGTATGTCACGGTGCCTGGCTGTGCCACTTGTAAATGTGCTGCTAGCAGGCAGCAAATGGTTAAAGTGATTCTGTGGGAAGGTTTTTTTAGCTCATTCACTGCCAGAGCCATTTTTGCATTTTTTCGGGGGGCACCGGTATTGGGGACTGTAGAAGTGGTCGGGCAACAGTACAGCTGGCCGACTGCTTTCACCTGACAGGCAGACTCCTGCAGCCACTGGATTGTGTATAAAACTGCCTGCTGTGAGGTCTGTGCGACTTACGAACCTGGCGGCAAATGGTTAAATAACAAACATGTCATGCTCACCTGCTCTGTGCAAAACCCTTTTCTTCTTGAGTTCCCTGCCTGTACTCCTGGCTCCTTCCCCTTGCCGAGTGCTCCCATAGCAAGCCACATGCTATGGGGGCACTCATGCATGTTCACTCCTGAGCCGAGCATATCTATTGACAAACAGAGCATGGCTCAGTCCCTCTCCCGATCTCCCCTCACTGTCTGTGATTGACAGCAGAAGGAGCCAATAGCTCCCACTGCTGCCTCTCTGTCCAGTGAGGAGAGAGAGTCTTCCTCTGCTCTTGTGCACATTGCTGGATCAAGTTTGGGCTCAGGTATGTATTTAGTGGGGGCTAGGGGTGAGCTACATGCAGAACTGTTTTTATCTTAATGCATAGATGCATTAACGTGGTTGTAAACCTCAGACATGAAATATGAACAAAGCATATGGCTTTATTGTGTGTACTTGTCCCATCCCAGAGCACTAAGTGTAATTTCCGTCTGCTGCCTCATTTCTCTGCTATCTGCATGAGTCACTTCTCACAAGTTTTCATGACACCAAGAGAACAGTGTTGACAAGGGAGTGAGCACCAGCAAATTGACAGCCTCACCCCTGTTCCTGTTGGCTGTGTGGAGGAGGGCATGTCCCTTCCCTCCAATCGGCTCTCAGAAATCTTATAACTCTTGTACAGTGTGTATCTTCAGCTACCCACCCCTGATTTTCAAAGCTGAGAAATCCAGTGTAAATTCTACACTTTGAATGGATGTAGGTGAAAAAGAGCTGTAGATAAACAGATACAACTTGTATCACCTGAGGTCACTCACTTCACTGGGTATACGTATGGGTTTACAACCATTTCAACCACTTCAGTATCAGGCACTTTCACCCTCTACCTGCCCAGACCAATTTTCAGCTTTCATTGCTGTTGCAGTTTGGATAACAATTGTACAGTCATGCAACACTGTACCCATATTACATTTTTATCATTTTTTTTCACACAAATAGAGTTTTCGTTTGGTTTTATTTAGTCACCACTGGATTTTTTCTTCTAAATAAATGAAAGACCGAAAATGTTGAAAAAAAAACACGTTAATTGGGTTCCTTACCATAATACACATTGATGTGCAAGTGGAATACACCTCAAAGGTCTGCACACAGCCTTGAAGTAAAAGTAAATGCTTGCATTTCATGTCAGTTGCTGTTATCTCTGCATCTACTGACTGTTCTGACATTCAAGTAACCAATGCTAATGCATTTTTCCATCCTATGTTCACTTTGCCTAGGTTTCTAACAGTTTTACTTTTAAGAGTTTCTGTAAGATCTCCAAAAGAAATCAAACTTTTAGGACCCCAAAAAAGAAGAGCCATGCTGTACACTTTAATTTCTTGCTCTGATATATCGTACACACCATTAGTATAGTGTTTACCAACCTCTGTTGCTCTCACTTATGGTGGGCTGCTTTACGTTTAAAAATGGACAAAGATATATAAAGTGAAATAAGAAAAAAATCTTACATTAAATGCTATCATAACATGAATTACGGTAGCTACATATAGCTATATAGTGGTCCTTTAAATTTGCTTTGTGCACATCTGACTTTTTAAATAACTATTATTGCGCTTTTTAAAAATTGATGATTATATTAGGCACAACTTGCGAAGACTGCCTTTACAGACAGTACATTTCATGGTTGACTGCTTTTACTGTTCCCAAAGCCTTTTATTCTGAATTTGCTTAAATATTCTCTTTTTAATCCCATGAAGTGACCCTGATATTATTCATGTCTTAGTGAAAGTTGCTTAGATTAGTCCTTCATGTACTGTACTTGCAGTAAGTAATTATATTGCCTTCCTGGCTTCTTTTTCTAATGTAAACAATTTTAATTTAGATAGCCTTTCTTAATTTAGATCAGCTTCCCTTAGAAAATTAAATCAGCCTCAGAGTAAACATGTTACCTATTACATTCCTGTGGATAATTAATGATTGTATTATCACTGGGCTTTCTGTAGTTCTAATCATATCTTGTAATAATTGCCTCATAATTGCTTAACTAACACATGTAAATTTTCAATTCCCTCTCCGTGACATACAAACAACCTTTCTGCTGAAAATACTAAGAGGCATGATGGCTTATATATTTTATAACCTAGTCTGAAACTTAAAAACATATCAAAGAACTATATAATGTGTGTGTGTGTGTGTGTGTGTGTGTGTATATATATATTTATATACACATACTAAACATTATATAGTTCTGACAGTGCGCAGTGGCATTTCTAGGGTATGGCAAATGGCAAACAGGGCAAGAGCCCTGGGCACCACTTGAAGGGGGCACCATACCACTCGGGTGCAGTAGCAGTGTTTGCTCCTATAGTTAAGCTATGTCTGTTTCAGACGTCCCATCAGTAGAGACCTTCTGCAACAGACTGTGCAGCCAATCACTGCTGTCACGTGTAAACTAAGGAATTGGGGCAGAGGAAGTTACACTACTCACTCCTTTGCCCAGCTCTGATTGATGCAATATGTCATGTGGTTTGTTCCCTATTCCATACTTCCTCATTCCATAAACCATGTTATACAATCCCTGTTCCACACGCCTCATTCCACATGCAATGCTGTATGTTTCCCATTAAACACAGCCTCATTCCATATGCAGTGCTGTACATTCCCTGTTCTACATGACATCATTCCATATGCTATGCTATACATTCCCAGTTCTACACTGCCTCATCACATGTGCCACGCTGTATGTTTCTTATTCATATCCAGCTCATCCAGTATACAGTGCTGTATGCCAGTGCTAGACTATTTTGCTCCCTATGCAAGACCAGCTACTTGTGACCCCCCCCAAAAAAAAAAATCTTTTAAAAAACAGTAGAAAATAAATCAACAAAATATGAAACTGCTAAATTGCATTTCATTTGCAAAAATGCCCTAAGATGCCACCAGCACCAATATTAAAGACACAATTTATATTAACCAAATATAAATTAACTGTATTAACTAATCAGAAAGAGAAACAAATAAAAAAAAAAAGAGACAGAGTTATAAAACTCCGCAGTGACTAGCAGCCCCCGGCCAGCTTGCAGTAAGGGACTGAGTCTGAGAGGAACACTGGAAGGTGCGTCAGCTCAGCTGCTACACTGGTCCAGACACCTGGCATTTCCTCTGTCCTTTCTTCCTCCCAATCTGTCGCTCCTCCTCTCCCCAAGAATGAAGGATCATTCATGACGTGGTGGTGTCCCACACGATCAATCAGCATCTTCTCCCCTCACTGCAACCATTGTCCTCCTCCTGTCACCTCCATGACCTGACATCCTCCTAGGCTCGGCTCAGCTCTGACAGCTCCTGTTGGGGTACAGAGTTCTGGCTTTGTCTTTAGTGTGGACAGGTGGCCTCCCAGCACTACACATACACATAGGACCCCTAGTATCCTACTCACATAGGGTTAACCCTGCAATCAGAAATACCATCATTCCCTGTGTATGAGGAGAGGGGGACTCTGCAGAGAAATGAAGAATTCATACAAGAGGTCCATAGGCCACCCAGAGGGATTGCCAGCCTGTGCTGTGCCCAGACGCCCCTAGGTGGCAGTGCACTCTGGCAGCTGCCTAATTTGCCTAGTGGATGACCGGCCCTGGCTGTACGTATCCAATTCCACACCACCTCATTCTATATGACATGCTATACATTCCCTATTCTACACTGCCTTATTCCATATGCCATGCTGTATGTTCACTATTCCATAGAACCTCATTTCACATGCCATGCTGTATGTTCCCCATTCCACAGAACCTCATTCCACATGCCATGCTGTGTGTTCCCTATTTCACAGAACCTCATTCCACATGCTATGCTGTACATTTCCCTATTGCACACTGCCTCATCTCATACGCCATACTGTACATTTCCTTTTACGCTCCAGCTCATTCATAATGCCAAGTTATATGTTGCCTTTTCCACACCGCCCAGGGGCGGACTGACCATTTGGAAACTTGGGCGTTGCCCGAGGGCCTGGGGTCAGTAGGGGGCCCATGAGATTCCCCTGGTACCTTTTTCATAGGCTGTCACCACCTCATTCTATATGCAATACTGTACATTTCCTTTTCCATACTGTATCTTGCCATATGCTATGCTGTAAGCTCCCTGTTCCACACGCCATGTTATACATTCCCTACTCCACATTACCCCATTGCATATGCCATGCTGTACATTCCCTATTCTACACTGCCTTATTCCATATGCCATGCTGTATGTTCACTTTTCCATAGAACCTCATTTCACATGCCATGCTGTATGTTCCCCATTCCACAGAACCTCATTCCACATGCCATGCTGTGTGTTCCCTATTTCACAGAACCTCATTCCACATGCTATGCTGTACATTTCCCTATTCCACACTGCCTCATCTCATACGCCATACTGTACATTTCCTTTTACGCTCCAGCTCATTCATAATGCCAAGTTATATGTTGCCTGTTCCACACGCCATGTTATACATCCACATTACCCCATTACATATGCCATGCTGTACATTCCCTATTCTACACTACCCTATTCCATATGCCATGCTGTAAATTCCCTATTCCACACTGCCTCATTCCACATGCTATGCTTTTATTTCCCTGTTCCACATGCCATGCTATATGTTCCCTATTCCACACCACCTGATTCCATATGCCATACTTTACCTTTCCTATTCCACTATGGTGCATTTATTTGCCATGGTTTTCCATTCTTTCTTCTGCTCTGCCTCACTCTATACACCTTATTGTACTGCCTATTTCTATATACCTTGTTGTATATGGTATTTTCTACACTGTCTCATTTTGTATGCTGTGCTGTACATTTCCTATTCTGCACTAAGCTTACAGGCCCAGCAGATTTAGTGTGTATGTAAGTGTCTAGGTGTGCCAGAACTGGGGTGTCAGGTGTTTGGTTAGGGGTGCAATTTCAGTGCTTGCCATGGGTACTATTTACCATAAATGTGTCCTATGTGGGGTGCTTGGGTGTGATAAAGCAACAATAAAAATGCTTCAGGCCCGAAACATCAGCTGCCAAGATTTTTTTTACATTTGAATCCATTATAAGATAGTGAGACTATTTCTCTGCATTTGGGCCATGGAATATATTTCCCAACAAGGCTTCTATAGCTCTTGCCTCTCCCGGGTCAGTCAATCCCTGGTGGAGTGATGTCTCCTTCATCTCTCTTTCTAAAAGTGGATCTGTCTCTACCTCTCAGTAAATTGGCATGAAGAAGGGGAAGCAACATTGTCTGTGCCGCAGGCCCCTCCTTTGTCTTGCCGTCTGACTGACTATATTTTTTTTTACTACAGCCTATGTTATCTGCTTAGCACCTATCCTCATCTGCAGTGGTCTATGTCAGAAGTTCCTAACTAGCATTTGGTGAAGTTAAGAACTTTTTACAGAGTCAGATTTCCATCAGGCGGACCCTATAGCCACACAACCTAAGCCTAAAGCAGTATCCTTCTGTTAGAATCAGCTCTATAGAATATTTTGTTGTTTAATTAGATTATAATATTGTGTACATAAACTTATATGAGAAAATGTTTTTCTATTGGTGGTAAGTTAAAAACATGTTTGTCAAAAAAAAAAACACCTCATTCTATAGGCTTGCAGTCTGTAGGCACAAACCTACTGTGGCTAATGACAAATTGTTCCCTTTGGGGTACCAGTTTTTAAACTCATATTTCTCAAGGGTGGGTATAGGATAGTGCTTCCCAAAGTGGACGAAAGATCCAGAGGGGAGGTAGTAGCCTTGTTTGCAATTGGGAGGGGGGCATTGAATAAAAATAAGGGGGTGCTGGAAGCACAAAGAAAGAAAGGAAGAAAATTTTAACATAGAGTTAAAGTCGTAGTGATTATTTTAGTTTCCAAATAAACACAAAATGCAAGTTATAACTGATCAGTGGTCAGGTCTGCCAACAGGTCTTAAAGCCCAACTCTGAGCAGAAAAAAAATTTCCCTTGCAGTGGGGCTGTGCCTGCACTGCAGGGGTTAAGTGCTTATTTTGTCCAGGGGAGAGGATAAACCTTTATATTTACCTGAACCTCTACTCCTCTGGCAAATGTTGCTCCCACACTATCCAGTGGTGAATGGTTTCTGGCATCCTCACGTCCAGAGCAGGGCTATGGACGCTGCTCTGGGCTTGATGATGTCAAGACTCAAGACCATAAGAGCGTGGGCGTGCAGGAGCTGCAGGGACGGGATTTATGCAGAGAGGAGCAGAGGATCAGGTAAGTATATCTCCTCTCATCTTTCCTGTAGGATGTAGGTAGAAATATAGATACATAAAGGAACACAGATTTGACAATCTATCTTTCTTTTTGTTCATTTAAAGAAAGCAGATTTCCAGGGGGGCACTGAGTATTTTTTGTCTGAAAAGGGGGTGGTACCTGTGGTATAGAAGTATGTTGTGTCTTTAAATATAGGGAATAGAGCAATTTAAAATTTTAGTTGTGTGGAATAGCATTCATTTAAATAAATGTATCCTGATATTATGTATATACTTATATACACACACAAAGTGTGTGTGTATATATATATATATATATATATATATTGCATATAAAGACAGAGAGGGAGAGATACAATAGGATTTTACAGTATATATACTTAGTTTTAGTAGAGGTATTGAAAAATGTGTTTGAAATATACACACTTTTTTTTTTCATTTTTATACTAGTATAATATATAATTCACATAGCCAACATATTTCAAAGTTTTATAGAGAACATTGGATCATTCAAATTCAGTCCCTGCCCCTGTAAGACACTACAAAATTTACCAGACACAATAAATAGATGTACACAGGCACTTCTTCAATATCAATAGTACTAAACAATGAGCCACAAAACATATCATTTTAGTGTTCCCACTATATGTTTCATAAGTCCGTAGCTGTTTTTGCAAGGTACAACTGTTTGAAAAATTCCTTACTGTTAGTCACAGTACTACCTATTACTTATGAGAAAAAAGCTGTGTTGTCTATAGCAACCAATCAAGTGTTAGCTTTTGTTTTCTAGTGTTTATTAGTAAAAAATACTAGTTGAATTTTGATTGGTTGTTATAAGAATCACTGATGTCCCTTCACCTGTCACCTATCTTTCCTTAAACCCTAGTTCCAAACTGTGCAAATTGTCCCTTTTGTTAGTAAAGACACCTTAACAAAATTATTTTCTTTATCTACAGACATAAAAAAGACACCTCCAACATCAAATGGCGTTTGGAGCCCCAAGTACGGTGCACCATTCCAACAGCATGTTCCATCCCTGGACTATCAACATAATGTATATATTCCTGGGACGCCGACACTATTAGCTAACAAAGGTCACTATATGGATCACGAAGAGAAAAACAGTTTTTCCACCTTCGGAAAGAAACGGAAAATCACGTCGTGTTGTGACGTACACGATGACATGATCATCAACAATGACCTAAAATGAGCTGGGCTCAAAACAAAGACATCCCAAAGTGTAAGCCACAGAGCCGATGCCAACCTTCAAGAGCAGAGCTGGGACCTCAGCGGTTAATAAACTGTGTCATTACTATGCCAAGAACACTGTCTCAACTCACCTACCTGACGTCTGTTTGTGTGCGATAATTCTGAAAACACAAATGGTGACAGGTCCCGATCTATAAAGTGCAATGGGACAAGGAGATCTAAAATTAATCTGTAACACTTGAAATGAAAGTACACTTGGTGAGGTAATGAAGGCGCAAAAGAAACGTACACAGAGACAATGAAAATAAATGACAGTGAAGCAGTGTGTTGGGTAAATGGACAGGATGCAATTTCATTTGGTAAAACAGATTCAATGTGGGTGCGAATGAAAGTCGCCTGTGTGTAAAAAGCAATTTTCTCTATCTGCAGTCAAGCGAAAGACTTCCTTGAGGACTGGAGAGTGAATGAGAGGACATCCTTTCTGAAATGTCATTTTGAGTTCCAGCCTTTGGCAATTTCCATTTAGTGACAGTTCTGTCTTTCATTGTTAATATGTGAATGTACTCAGTGAATATATACATTTTTTTTTTTGGCGGGCTAGCGTGTGTGTTTGTGCAGAGCAAATGAAGAGTGCGTGTATATGTCCAAATCACATTTACATATAGTCTATAATCAACTAAAGACATTCATTGTTGCTTCACATGGAAACACAAATAATCGCCAAACAAGTGTAAATATATGTATATGCTATTTTTAAACTAACACTTGTATTAAAGAAAACTACACTCGCTGCGATGTTTAAAGTTACTGTGTGCAGATGACATTTCGAAGACTTTCCAATAGAGGCATGCAAGTGTTGCAGAAAGAGATGAACCAACCTACAAAAATCTCTGAGATCTGCGTCAAATCCTGATCCAGCATTGATAAGGTCACTTGTCTTTTCCCAGTACAGTCTGGAGATAATAATGGTTGATCTCAGAATGGTTTCCTGGAAATCTGCTTCATCTGACATGCTCTTCTCTAATTAAATGGATAATAAGTCAGCAGTGTAAATGGACAGTTAAAGGTTCAGTCCACCAAAATGATATATTTTAGTTACAGATAAATGTCACCCATATATGTATACTCTAGCATCTCCTGATGCAATCTGCGTGATGTAAAATAACAGAAATTGTAGGAATTCCTCATAATAAATATAGTTAGCAAGTATGCAAAACTAGGGACTCAAACACAGGGATTCCATCCAAGAGATTCATAGAGATTCAGCCAAGAAGCAGATGGGTGGATTAACCACTTGCCTTCCAGAGGAATTACCCCCCTTCCTGACCAGGCCATTTTTTGCGATACGGCGCTGCATTACTTTAACTGACAATTGCGCAGTCATGCGATACTGCACCCAAATGAAATTTAGATCCACAAATAGAGCTTTCTTTCAGTGATATTTGATCACCTGTGCATTTTATTTTTTGCACTATAAACAAAAAAAGACCGACAATTTTAAATAACAAAAAACAATAGATTTGCCTTTTTGCTAGTAAACATGTCCAGTAAAATGTAAAAAATCAAATTACGTCATAAATTTACTAGTAATGGCGGCAATCAGCGACTTATAGCGGGACTGTGGCGGGCATTCTGACACTGGGGGGAACTGATTTGCTGTCACTGACATCCCCAGTGACACCAATACAGTGATCAGTGCTAATAAAAAGCACTGACACTGTACTAACGGCACTGATCAGGAAGGGGTTAACATGTGGGGCGATCAAAGGGTTAACTCTGTGCTGTTTTACTATGAGGTTGTGTGCTGTGTTTCACTATAAGCACACTGCTTTGTATGGCTCTGCTATGCAAAGCCATACAAAGTAGTGTGCAGGAGCTGACAGGACAGAGATCTGTATTGCTTACATACAAGTCTCTCCCCGGTTGGAGATATTTGGCGATCACCGGGTGCCGGTGAGCAATCACCGGCTGGGGCCCGGTGATTGACAGCCACAAATGGCAGGATGGGTAGAGCGCACGCACGCCCCCTGCCCAGAATTTCAACATCACATATATATATGTGATTTTGCACACCCCTGCTGCCCTGTAGCAGTATTTCTGCTATAGAGCGGAGGGGAAGTAGTTAAAGCAAACCTGTTGCTTCGCCTGGGCCATGGGCAAAGCACAGGTTTATTTTGAAGCAAAACTCCAGGCAAACTTCATAACATCAATATGTGTCCTGCCTTACCATTTTAACTGCAAGTGCTCTTCATATGCACAGATCAACATGCCATTCACATCTCATGAACCAATGCCCACCTCATCTTTGAACTTGTGGTCTTCAACTATTAAATGGATGGTCATAGATGAAAATGGCTGCCAAAGTTCTGCTTCCTTGCTCATTCCCCCACCTCTCCCTTTTACAACCTCAGCCTGCTGGTTAGGCAATCGAGGAGCAGAATCACAATGAAGCTATCTTGTAATAAAGCTTCCATTGACTACTATGAGCAATGCAATACGGTCTAAACAGATTCCAGTGCTGGTTCTTCCTCTTTTATTCTGTATACTGCGTCCAAGAGGCTATGGGAAGCGAATATCAAGGATGGTACTTATACCAGGTTTACATAATACAGTATATTACATTATTTTTAATTAAAGCAAAATCCAATTAAATTATTGTGTTTTTTTTTCTGCAATTCCACTTGATATGCCCCAAATTATGTGTCTATAAATATTTTACTCTTTGAATGAAAAAACCCCCCACATAATTATGAATGAAAATGCATACTTCCATTGGTTACACCCCTTTATTACACTTCCTGAAGCATTAAGAGGGAGAAAATTATAGACTACACTGAGTACAGATGAGAAGTACTGTATACTTGAAGTTTTACTAAACCCACAACCAGGGGCGGACTGACCATTTGGAAACTCGGGCACTGCCCGAGAGTCCAGAGTCAGTAGGGGGCCCCATGAGATGCCCCTGGTACCTTTTTCATAGGCTTTTTTGAGTTTGGGCAAGGACACAGGGGCCCCATGATCCCCTATTGCCCGGGGGCCTCATGAGTTGCCCGTCCACCCCTGCCCACAACAGTAAAATCAGTCTGTATTTGCAGTAAAGCATGCTTGTTATACTCACTGTGGAACCTAAGGGGTTAATCCGCTGCATTGTGTAAAAATTTCATTTGATCCTGTTTTCTCTGTTCCTCCTCTTGTTCAAATGTTCATGTCTTATCTCCTGATAACATCAAAAACCTTTTCTTCAAACCTTCACCCAAAACCTAATACCCTTCCTTTACTTCAAAATATCCCAAATAAAGTTCAAAAAATAGTCCACCAAATGTCCACACTATTCAATCTTCCAATTGTGGTAAAATGTCCAATTCGTCCCTTCGAGTCCAAGATACCTCAAAAAAATATAAACTAAATATAGTGCATTATCTCTCAAATAATACAGAATAGTACAATATTCTGTGATGCCATGCAAAACACTCGTGAGAGGAAAAAAAAATAAAAATTTATATATAAATGAATTAAATAAAGAAATAAATACAAAAATTATTTGTGACTATCCCATAAAATACAAAATCTAAATAAAGTGAGTCCACCTACACCACCCCCACTCGTGAAGTGGGTATAATTCACAGCAACTGGACTAGTGATTATGCACAATAATCAAAAAAAGTGTCATCACTCTATCCGGTGAAATTCACAACAAATAAAACAACTCAACTTGTGACTGTGTGCACCAATCCAAAAAAGTGCCACCACTCTAGTAGGATAACATACTATTACCCTCTTGCAGCTTACAAAGGCGTTTCCAACATTCCAGGGTAATATACAACTTTCCCCTTGCGGATCAATCCAATGTAATCTTCTCCGCTCCTCATAGGGCAGAGAAGACAAGATTCAGTGGATTATACGAGTAATATCACAAATTTATTTACTGCTTACATTGAAAAAAACGTCCATCCTGTTCCATCAGTTCATACAACCGAAATCCAACATCAAAGATGGCCGCGCTGCTCCTTCCGGTTTTGCGTCTGACGTCACCTCCCTAGGTATGGACGGAAGGAGCAGCGCGGCCATCTTTGATGTTGGATTTCGGTTGTATGAACTGATGGAACAGGATGGACGTTTTTTTCAATGTAAGCAGTAAATAAATTTGTGATATTACTCGTATACTCCACTGAATCTTGTCTTCTCTGCCCTATGAGGAGCGGAGAAGATTACATTGGATTGATCCGCAAGGGGAAAGTTGTATATTACCCTGGAATGTTGGAAACGCCTTTGTAAGCTGCAAGAGGGTAATAGTATGTTATCCTACTAGAGTGGTGGCACTTTTTTGGATTGGTGCACACAGTCACAAGTTGAGTTGTTTTATTTGTTGTGAATTTCACCGGATAGAGTGATGACACTTTTTTTGATTATTGTGCATAATCACTAGTCCAGTTGCTGTGAATTATACCCACTTCACGAGTGGGGGGTGTGTAGGTGGCCTCACTTTATTCACTTTATTTATTTATTTATATTTTGTATTTTATGTGATAGTCACAAAGAATTTTTCTATTTATTTTTTTATTTAATTCATTTATATTTAAAAAATTTTTTTTTCCTCTCACGAGTGTTTTGCATGGCATCACAGAATATTGTAGTATTCTGTATTATTTGAGAGATAATGCACTATATTTAGTTTATATTTTTTTGAGGTATCTTGGACTTGAAGCGACGAATTGGACATTTTACCACAATTGGAAGATTGAATAGTGTGGACATTTGGTGGACTATTTTTTTAACTTTATTTGGGATATTTTGAAGTAAAGGAAGGGTATTAGGTTTTGGGTGAAGGTTTGAAGAAAAGGTTTTTGATATTTGTACTTTCAAGGGTGAAAGATTTACTTTTCTTTGGGGATATACAGAGATTTTGGTTGTGTTATCTCCTGATAAGACATGCTGAACCCGTAGTCACGTGCACATGCTCAGTTTAGTGTGTATTGCTAGAGAAGTTTTTTTTTCTTCGGAGAATGCATGTGATCAGTACAGGGCCAATCAGCACTGTCCAGACGGGGGTTTTGCATCCTCCTAGAACAAAAAGAAAACTCCTCCTACAAGCTTTGACCAGTGCTCTGCTGAAGTCACAAGACTGCTCTAACTGCTGATGAGAAAAGGTATTTAGCAGTTTATTTTTACTAAAATAATTGAATTTCCATGTTGTGTGTACTGAGGGAGACCAGATAGAGTGAATGCAGGGTCCTGGGTTTAGTAGCACTTTAAAGTATATCAAAACCCAATAACACAAGTGTAATATATTGCAACTTACCAGTGCACAGGTGTGGTGAACACATTTGCTTTTTTTTTCCCTTAAATTCTACCTGTTGATTCTGCCAGTAACACACTTCGGCCTCATTTACACTTGTGGTTGGGGGGCAGTGTATGTCGTGCATTTTTACTATGCCCCCCATTAAACTGCAAATGCAGTAGAGGGGGGTATACAGTCACAGCTGTGATGCCTTTATTGCTGTGTGGCAAAATGTACCCGCACTGTTGCTTTCTGCTGGCAGTACTGCCCATCGAATGCAACTCATTCAACTGTAAGGGGTGCCCTGTAACCACCAATCCCATGGTGCACTGATCTGGGGCTTAAGGAGTTAAAACAGGCAGTGAAGAGGCAATATAACATCTCCCTACCACCTGTCAAATGCCCTGTGAAGAGTAATCTGAATGCGGCGCGCTCATCAGAGGGCAACATGAGTGTAAACTAAGTCTTCCTATACTAGGGTGATACTGTATCTATGTAGAAGCAGAATTGTCACCCAAGGGCAGGAAGTGTATTACAGAACCCCCTTTCCTCCCCCTTCATTTCTATATTCACATAGATGATGGGCAGAGCTAATAACCCTGCAGAGTACAGAGGACACAGACACCCAAAATGCCATAATTTTAAGCATTATGCCTTTTTTTTTTGTAATCTGAATGCAGCCCATAGCTTTCAAAGGCGTGTAAATATCCGTAAACTAGTACTGCGTTTAGATTAGGGTTGCCACCTCATCCCCTTTAAAATCATATTAATTACAGAGGTTCTGTGGTAATTAAACACACCTTGTGCCTTATCTGCAATAAATAAGCCCAGAACCTGTGTAAATAATATATGTTCAGTTTTAAAGGGATGAGGTGGAAACGGGCGGACTGACCATTTGGAAACTCGGGCACTGCCTGAGGGCCCGGGGTCAGTAGGGGGCCCCATGAGATGCCCCTGGTACCTTTTTCATAGGCTTTTTTGAGTTTGGGCAAGGACACAGGGGCCCCATGATCCCCTATTGCCCGGGGGCCCCATGAGTTGTCAGTTCAGCTCTGGGTGGAAACCATAGTTTAGATCAGTAAAAAAAATGACAAACATCTGTAATACTGTATTATTATTATTATTATTATACAGTATTTATAAAGCACCAATAGTTCGCTCAGCGCTGTACATTACAAAGGGGGACAGAACATGTGACAGAACAATACCAATACAATGCAAAACATGAGGGGATCAAAGGCCCTGCTCTCTCGAGCTTACAATCTATTATTATACAGGATTTATATATTATTATTATTATTATTATTATTATACAGTATTTATAAAGCGCCAATAGTTCGCTCAGCGCTGTACATTACAAAGGGGGACAGAACATGTGACAGAACAATAACAAAACAATGCAATTGTTTTGAGGGAATTGAGGGCCCTGCTCTTTCGAGCTTACTGTACAGTATATTATGCGCATACTTGCAAATGTGTGCAAATACGCTCATAAATCACACTGCACAAACCATACTCATGTTTTTTTGAGCAAGAAGATTTGGCGTTCATACATCAGTATCAGGTGCAAGGACTCTAAGTCCTGATTCACACTGATGCGGTGCAGAATTTGCAGCATTTTCATTGCAAATTCCGCACCGCATCAGATTCGCACCCCGTACATGCGAACCGCTGCAGGTGTGTATGTTAACAGCACCCCAAAAGCAGTCTGCAAAACGCGGTGCGATGTGCAGAATTGGATCGCAAAGGTGTGACTACCCATGCGATCTGATTCTAGTGTGGACCCAAAAAAAGGTCCTGCACATTTTTGGTGCGGGTGCGGTGTAATTAGAATCATACAAAATGTATGGCTCCAATCGCATCACACACAAATCACATGTGATTTGCACAGGAATGCGATGCGGTTCCTTTGCGAATCACATGCAATTTACCTCACCGCATATATGTGATGTTTTTATTTCTTTAGGATAAAGTGGTGATGGGGGGGGTAAAACTCTAGTCACATTTTTTAGTTAATATTCAACATCCTGTTCAGCACTATTGCCCATAATTATAGTAGGGTACATGGCCAACAAAGGCATTGCATAAATCCCAAATGAAGAAAGAGCCAGCACTTCTTACACTATTTCAGAAATATTAAAAGCCGGGGCGTTTGAAGCACTATATGGCAGGTGTACCAGTAGGTCACTAATTTCTCCTTAAAGGCACCAAAATACACCATAAGCCCAGCATAGCACAAAGGCAGATGAAGTGTTTGATTTGCTTGCAGCATGGCTGGTAAATGTGCTGGAAATGTGCACAATGCTTTACAAGCTGGTCATTGATTGTTTGAACATGCTTGAGGCCTTCATCTTCCTTTGTGTTGTGCTAGGCTTCTAGTGTGTCTCAGCACCTTTAAGGAGGAATTAGTTCCCTCCAGCTATACCTGCCTTTAATCTATATATTGCTGTGTATTTCCCAGGATGGGTGCTTTGTTATTTTACAGCTAGGGATCATGCAAAGTAGTCTTGACAACACAGCATAGCTTCCACATAGATTTGCAAATAAATGCTACCAACAGTCTCTGCTTTTACTATTTAATATACAGGCATATCTCAGTTTACAAACGCCTCAGTTAACGTAATTTTCAGTTTATGAATGAAAATCCATTGAAAATAATGTCTCGGTTTACAAATTTTTTTCGCACTACGAACGGATTAATTGGTTTTCCATGCATTTACAATTTTTTGTAATCATGTCCCTGTACAGTACTATGCCCTTAAAGTGCACTTTATAAAGAATTTTGGACAGATAAGACTTTTTTTTACTTTTTTCTGACCACCGAAACGGATTAATTGGTTTTCCATGCATTTACAATTTTTTTTAATCATGTCCCTGTACAGTACTATGCCCTTAAATTACACTTTATAAAGAATTTTGGACAGATAAGACTTTTTTTTACTTTTTTCTGACCTCCGAAACGGATTAATTGGTTTTCAATCCATTTACGAATACATCTTTTTATCATGTCCCTGTACAGTATTTATGCCTTTAAAGTGCACTTTATAAAGAGTTTTGAACAGAAAAAAAGACTTTTGTTTTACTTTTTTCTGACCTCTGGATTAACTAATTGGTTTTCAACGCATTCCTATGGGAAACCTTGTTTTAGTTTAACCGAAAAGTCCCGTGGAACTAATTAAATTCATAAACCAAGGTACGCATGTATAGTGTAAGGAATGCCAGCTCTTTATTTAAAGCAGAACTAATGGTCCCCATACACTAGATGAAAATCCATAATTTGGACCATTCATTTGTTTTTCGTCCAGTTCATGGGCACAAATAGAAAATTAAGTGTTCGTTATTCAGAAAGTGTGAATGATTGATCAGCTAGTGTATGGTTTGCATAAACCCAGTGATTTAATAGTTAAGGCATGCCCCCTTACAGTGTTTTTTTTAGTGTCTCACTGGGGTTTTCATATACACTGTGTGTATGTATATATATATATATATATATATATATATATATATATATATATACACACAGGTGAAACTCGAAAAATTAGAATATCGTGCAAAAGTTCATTTATTTCAGTAATGCAACTTAAAAAGTGAAACTAATATATGAGATAGACTCATTACATGCAAAGCAAGATAGTTCAAGCTGTGATTTATCATAATTGTGATGATTATGGCTTACTGCTCATGAAACCCCAAATCCACAATCTCAGAAAATTAGAATATTGTGAAAAGATGCAATATTCTAGGCTCAAAGTGTCCCACTCTAATCAGCTAATTAAGCCATAACACCTGCAAAGGGTTCCTGAGCCTTTAAATGGTCTCTCACTCTGGTTCAGTAGGAATTACAATCATGGGAAAGACTGCTGACCTGACAGTTGTGCAGAAAACCATCATTGAAACCCTCCATAAGGAGGGAAAGCCTCAAAAGGTAATTGCAAAAGAATTTGGTTGTTCCCAAAGTGCTGTATCAAAGCACATTAATAGAAAGTTATGTGGAAGGGAAAAGTGTGGTAGAAAAAGGTGCACAAGCAGCAGGAATGACCGCATCCTGGAGAGGATTGTCAGGAAAAGGACATTCAAAAGTGTTGGGGACTTTCACAAGTAGTGGACTAAGGCTAGAGTCAGTGCATCAAGAGCCACCACACACAGACGGATCCTGGACATGGGCTTTGAATGTCGTATTCCTCTTGTCAAGCCATTCCTGAACAACAAACAACATCAGACGCGTCTTACCTGGGCTAAAGAAAAACAGACCTGGTCTGTTGCTCAGTGGTCCAAATTCCTCTTTTCTGATGAGAGCAACTTTTGCATCTCATTTGGAAACCAAGGACCCAGAGTATGGAGGAAGAATGGAGAGGCACACACTGCAAGATACTTGAAGTCCAGTGTGAAGTTTCCACAGTCTGTGTTGATTTGGGGAGCCATGTCATCTGCTGGTGTTGGTCCACTGTGCTTCATTAAGTCCAGGGTCAACACAGCCGTCTACCAGGAGATTTTGGAGCAGTTCATGCTTCCTTCCGCAGACGAGCTTTATGGGGATGCTGACTTCATTTTCCAGCAGGACTTGGCACCTGCCCACACTGCAAAAAGCACCAAAACCTGGTTCAGTGACCGTGGGATTACTGTGCTTGAATGGCCAGCAAACTCGCCTGACCTGAACCCCGTAGAGAATCTGTGGGGCATTGCCAAGAGAAAGATGAGAGACATGAGACCGAACAATGCAGAAGAGCCGAAGGCCACTATTGAAGCATCCTGGTCTTCCATAACACCTCAGAAGTGCCACAGGCTGATAGCTTCCATGCCATGCTGCATTGAGGCAGTAATTGCTGCAAAAGGGGCCCAAACCAAGTACTGAGTACATATGCATGCTTATACTTTTCAGAGGTTCGATATTGTTCTATGTACAATCCTTGTTTTATTGATTGCATGTAATATTCTAATTTTCTGAGATTGTGGATTTGGGGGTTTTCATGAGCTGTAAGCCATAATCATCACAATTATGACAAATCACGGCTTGAGCTATCTTGTTTTGCATGTAATGAGTCTATCTCATATATTAGTTTCATCTTTTAAGTTGCATTACCGAAATAAATGAACTTTTGCATGATATTCTAATTTTTCGAGTTTCACCTGTAAAATCCATATATATATATATATATATATATATATATAAAAATATAAATATTTTTTTTTTACTTTCAACTAGGAAAAGAAGACAGAAGAAAAAATATAGGGAGATATAAATGAGACTAGTGTTTTAGCTTTTATTTTTGGGGTGGAGGTTTATTTTATTTTAACTGCAATCAGTGATCATATGGCCACTGTGTCTGGCTGTCCCAGAAGTCACATGATTGGGAGGCGGTTTTATTGGCTACAAATTGTTAGTTGGGAAATGAAAGATGTCTTTGACAGCTTGGTCTCTGTACTTGGAGCATGCTGTCAGCACAGAAACATCTGTCAGCCAGTGACTCATATGTGTGATGTGTGGGTGTTGAAGTCTACCCTTTTGCTGCCACACATATGTGTTACATGGGCAGTAACAGGCTAATTTTGCCAAGGCCTTTTTTATTTTGGGGTGATTAGTGTCAACTTGTTTCTTGACATGGAAGAAGCTGCCCTTTGTTTGCAATACATCACCCCCTGCTTGTTCAGTATTGTTTTGTGCACTAAATCACCACATTAATAGTACATCAAATCACCACTTCCTTATTCCCCGTAATGCCACAGCGGACTTTAAAGTTCTGCTATTGCCTGTATTCAAAATGGTAGGTGTGCATAACAGGAGAGACAGAAAGGCTTGCAGGTTCTGCAGGGCAAAGCAGTGTTTGGGCTGTATCGTGGAGAGGCAGAGCATGTCCAACCTATCTTTTAAAGAGTGGCTGTGTTGTACATGCTTAGCCAGGAACATAGAAAGAGGGGATATCAGGTAGGGGCAGACCACGCATGGGTGCCAGAAACTGGATATGAACAGCAGTGAGGGAAGATTTCATCCAGGAACAATGGGCAGCTTGTAGAGGACTGGATGGAGCAACTATTCCACCAAATGGTACTACTCTATGGGTAAAAGTCACTGCTACCCTGAGAACACCTCCACAGAGTTCTGCAGTCTGTGCTTTTTTTCCACAAATCTGCTACTGCACTGTTGTGGCCTGCAGCCTCTGCCTGCAGGGTATCATCCATGATAAAAATAGTAGTCAGTTGGGTACCACATGCTTAAGGAGACACATAAATCTGTATCAAAGGTTTCCATGGGAGCAGCACCTCAGAGGAACCAGTTGACAGCAATAGACTGTACTCCTCATTCCTGATTTCCACACCTCGCCACACAAGAATTCTTTACCTGCATCTGCTGCATCATCTGCAGCCTCAAGAGATTTAGAATTAAATCTCACAAGAGATATTGGAGGCTTATATTGTGGCACTTCAAGCCTGAGGGTTAGTATGGGCCATGCAGTGTAGGCTTGAAATTTGTCATACGTTTCTTAACCCCATACCATCATTTCCATCAGCATGACTAGGCCCCTTAAACACTCCCATGCCCATCATCTCAATCCCAGCTTGGCAAAACAGCTGGATTTACAGCTGATCCCATTGCAGTTTGTAGAGTTGGCCCACCAGTCTACTATCACTGGCCATTTTATATGTACACCTAGCTAGTGCCAAGAAAATATCCCCTACGTCATTACACCACCACCACCAGCCTGAACTGTTGATACAAGGCAGGATGGATCCATGCTTTCATGTTGTTTATGCCAAATTCTGGCCCTACCATCTGAATGTCACAGCAATCAGTCTGCCCACTCACCTCTTACCTCTGACATCATCAAGGTATTTTCATCCACACAACTGCCACTCACTGAATATGTTCTCTTTTTGAGGCCATCCTCTGTAAACCCTTGAGATGGTTGTGCGTGAAAATCCCAGTAGATCAGCAGTTTTTTAAACATTCAGACCAGTCCGTCTGGCACCAACAACCATGCCACATTTAAAGTCACTTAAATCCCCTTTCTTCCCCATTCTGATGCTCGGTTTGAACTTCAGCAAGTCGTCTTCACCATGTCTACATGCCTAAATGCATTGAGTTTCTGCCATGTGATTGGCTGATTTGCAATTTGTGTTACCAGGCAAATGAACAGGTGTACTTGATAAAGTGGCCAGAGAATGTATATCCTGTGCTACAACACAGTAGCAGGTACCAAGCCACTTTTTTCCACAGAATGTCACCCCTTTCCTCTACCATCATGTCTAAGGTAATGTGTTTGTGTGCCTGGACCATACTGTCAGTGGCTGGGCCACGTGACCACAGAATAGTGGTGCAACAAGCATGGGCAGGGATGTTACATGTCCTTTATGGCACATGGGCTTGTGGTTGGAAAGGATGCAGGATGAGGCACACTACTGGAGTTGGTGCTGCCACTCCATGTCTTACACATTGGTGAAAGTGACAGCACAGTCACCCCCTCCCCCCCATGTCCTCATCCTCTGATTCGTTAGAACTAGAGATGAGCGAATCGAAGTAGCCGAAGTGGAATTCGAGTCGAATATCGGAAAAATTTCGATTCGCGCCGAATCCGAAAAATAGCCTAATTTGGACGCGCGAATCGAAATTTTTCCGAAAATGGCGGCTGACATGTGCGGCGACGGAGCGGGGATGTCTGGGAAGGCGCGCAGACAAGGCGCGCTGACCCATAATGCATTCCTCAACGACATGTGATCGCATCAGCCAATCAGCAGCCAGCCAGCTAGCACTGTGTAATGGTCGAGCTATAAATAGCGGCCATTTTGGAATTCTTCATTTGCCTGCAGTCATTGAACAGAGGCAGACCGCTCTGTATTAGGGACAGGGACAGAGTTAGGGCCACAGAAACGATACTTGGGGACAGAGAAACGATACTTAGGGACAGAGAACTATTACTCAGGGACACAGATTTGTTAATTAGGGCCACAGAATCGTTACTTAGGGACAAAGAAACGCTAGTTAGGGACACAGAATTCATACTTAGGGACAGACAGAATTGTTACTGAGTGCCAGAGAATTGTTACTTAGGGCCACAGAAACGTTATTAGGGCCACAGAATTGTTACTCAGGGACAGACAGAATTGTTACTGAGTGCCAGAGAATTGTTACTTAGGGCCACAGAAACGTTATTAGGGCCACAGAATTGTTACTCAGGGAAAGACAGAATTGTTACTGAGTGCCAGATAATTGTTACTTAGGGCCACAGAAACGTTATTAGGGCCACAGAATTGTTACTCAGGGACAGACAGAATTGTTACTGAGTGCCAGAGAATTGTTACTTAGGGCCACAGAAACTTTAGTTAGGGCCACAGAATTGTTACTCAGGGACAGACACAGAATTGTTACTGAGGGCCACAGAACTGTTACTTAGGGCCACAGAATTGTTACTCGCACAGACACAGAATTGTTACTCGCACAGACACAGAATTGTTACTGAGGGCCACAGAACTGTTACTTAGGGCAACAGAATTGTTACTCGCACAGACACAGAATTGTTACACAGGGACACAGAACTGTTACTGAGGGCCACAGAACCGTTACTTAGGGCCACAGAATTGTTACTCGCACAGACACAGAATTGTTACTCGCACAGACACAGAATTGTTACTCGCACAGACACAGAATTGTTACTGAGGGCCACAGAACTGTTACTTGGGGCCACAGAAACGTTAATCAGGGACACAGAATTGTTACTGAGGGCCACAGAACTGTTACTTAGGGCCACAGAATTGTTACTCGCACAGACACAGAATTGTTACACAGGGACACAGAACTGTTACTGAGGGCCACAGAACCGTTACTTAGGGCCACAGAATTGTTACTCGCACAGACACAGAATTGTTACTCGCACAGACACAGAATTGTTACTCGCACAGACACAGAATTGTTACTCAGGGACACAGAACTGTTACTGAGGGCCACAGAACTGTTACTTAGGGCCACAGAATTGTTACTCGCACAGACACAGAATTCTTACTCGCACAGACACAGAATTGTTACTCAGGGACACAGAACTGTTACTGAGGGCCACAGAACTGTTACTTAGGGCCACAGAATTGTTACTCGCACAGACACAGAATTGTTACTCGCACAGACACAGAATTGTTACTGAGGGCCACAGAACTGTTACTTGGGGCCACAGAAACGTTAATCAGGGACACAGAATTGTTACTGAGGGCCACAGAACTGTTACTTAGGGCCACAGAATTGTTACTTGCACAGACACAGAATTGTTACTGAGGGCCACAGAACTGTTACTGAGGGCCACAGAACTGTTACTGAGGGCCACAGAACTGTTACTTAGGGCCACAGAATTGTTACTCGCACAGACACAGAATTGTTACTCGCACAGACACAGAATTGTTACTGAGGGCCACAGAACTGTTACTTGGGGCCACAGAAACGTTAATCAGGGACACAGAATTGTTACTGAGGGCCACAGAACTGTTACTTAGGGCCACAGAATTGTTACTCGCACAGACACAGAATTGTTACACAGGGACACAGAACTGTTACTGAGGGCCACAGAACCGTTACTTAGGGCCACAGAATTGTTACTCGCACAGACACAGAATTGTTACTCGCACAGACACAGAATTGTTACTCGCACAGACACAGAATTGTTACTGAGGGCCACAGAACTGTTACTTGGGGCCACAGAAACGTTAATCAAGGATACAGAATTGTTACTGAGGGCCACAGAACTGTTACTTAGGGCCACAGAATTGTTACTCGCACAGACACAGAATTGTTACACAGGGACACAGAACTGTTACTGAGGGCCACAGAACCGTTACTTAGGGCCACAGAATTGTTACTCGCACAGACACAGAATTGTTACTCGCACAGACACAGAATTGTTACTCAGGGACACAGAACTGTTACTGAGGGCCACAGAACTGTTACTTAGGGCCACAGAATTGTTACTCGCACAGACACAGAATTCTTACTCGCACAGACACAGAATTGTTACTCAGGGACACAGAACTGTTACTGAGGGCCACAGAACTGTTACTTAGGGCCACAGAATTGTTACTCGCACAGACACAGAATTGTTACTCGCACAGACACAGAATTGTTACTGAGGGCCACAGAACTGTTACTTGGGGCCACAGAAACGTTAATCAGGGACACAGAATTGTTACTGAGGGCCACAGAACTGTTACTTAGGGCCACAGAATTGTTACTCGCACAGACACAGAATTGTTACTGAGGGCCACAGAACTGTTACTTGGGGCCACAGAAACGTTAATCAGGGACACAGAATTGTTACTGAGGGCCACAGAACTGTTACTTAGGGCCACAGAATTGTTACTCGCACAGACACAGAATTCTTACTCGCACAGACACAGAATTGTTACTGAGGGCCACAGAACTGTTACTTGGGGCCACAGAAACGTTAATCAGGGACACAGAATTGTTACTGAGGGCCACAGAACTGTTACTTAGGGCCACAGAATTGTTACTCGCACAGACACAGAATTGTTACTCGCACAGACACAGAATTGTTACTGAGGGCCACAGAACTGTTACTTGGGGCAACAGAAACGTTAATCAGGGACACAGAATTGTTACTGAGGGCCACAGAACTGTTACTTAGGGCCACAGAATTGTTACTCGCACAGACACAGAATTGTTACTCGCACAGACACAGAATTGTTACTGAGGGCCACAGAACTGTTACTTGGGGCCACAGAAACGTTAATCAGGGACACAGAATTGTTACTGAGGGCCACAGAACTGTTACTTAGGGCCACAGAATTGTTACTCGCACAGACACAGAATTGTTACACAAGGACACAGAACTGTTACTGAGGGCCACAGAACCGTTACTTAGGGCCACAGAATTGTTACTCGCACAGACACAGAATTGTTACTCGCACAGACACAGAATTGTTACTCGCACAGACACAGAATTGTTACTCAGGGCCACAGAACTGTTACTGAGGGCCACAGAACTGTTACTTAGGGCCACAGAATTGTTACTCGCACAGACACAGAATTCTTACTCGCACAGACACAGAATTGTTACTGAGGGCCACAGAACTGTTACTTAGGGCCACAGAATTGTTACTCGCACAGACACAGAATTGTTACTCGCACAGACACAGAATTGTTACTGAGGGCCACAGAACTGTTACTTGGGGCCACAGAAACGTTAATCAGGGACACAGAATTGTTACTGAGGGCCACAGAACTGTTACTTAGGGCCACAGAATTGTTACTCGCACAGACACAGAATTGTTACTCGCACAGACACAGAATTGTTACTGAGGGCCACAGAACTGTTACTTGGGGCCACAGAAACGTTAATCAGAGACACAGAATTGTTACTGAGGGCCACAGAACTGTTAGGGCCACAGAATTGTTACTCGCACAGACACAGAATTGTTACTCGCACAGACACAGAATTGTTACTGAGGGCCACAGAACTGTTACTTGGGGCCACAGAAACGTTAATCAGGGACACAGAATTGTTACTGAGGGCCACAGAACTGTTACTTAGGGCCACAGAATTGTTACTCGCACAGACACAGAATTGTTACACAGGGACACAGAACTGTTACTGAGGGCCACAGAACCGTTACTTAGGGCCACAGAATTGTTACTCGCACAGACACAGAATTGTTACTCGCACAGACACAGAATTGTTACTGAGGGCCACAGAACTGTTACTTGGGGCCACAGAAACGTTAATCAGGGACACAGAATTGTTACTGAGGGCCACAGAACTGTTACTTAGGGCCACAGAATTGTTACTTGCACAGACACAGAATTGTTACTCAGGGACACAGAATTGTTACTCAGGGACACAGAATCGTTTAATTAAAGAGTATGTCAGACAACATGCAGAGGAGTGGCAGAGGAGGCAATGTTTTAGGAGCGAGCAGACGTGGCAGCAGAGGAAGGGGTCGAGGCAGCACTATTCGCAGCCAGAGGCCAGTGCTCCCGGTGTCATCCAGCGGTCGTGTCTCCACCGACAACCCTGCCGTCATCGATTGGTTGGCTCGGTCGTCTTCCTCTTCCCAGGTCACCTCTGACACCTACAGCCAACGGTCGGTGGGTACGTCAGACACAACCGTTAGTTGGCATGGCCCGGGACCAAGCCCACTGAAATCACGTGTCCTCTACCTGCCCCTGTCCTTTGGTGTTCCCTCACCAAGCGAAGTATCGCATGCTGTGGGCTCAGCCCCACTGTACAGTGAGGAAGAGCTAACAGAGGGCGGTCAGGAACGGGGGGAGACATCCGCCTTTTCAGCAGCCAGGCGAAGAAGTAGTGGCGAGGAGAGTGGCCCGGTAGCCGGTCTAGAGACAGGTCTGTCTCCTGACCCAGACGCAGCCGAGGGGGCTAGTAGTGAGGCGGAGACCCTACTTGATGATGAGGAGGTTGATCGCACTTGGCAGCCTCGTCGTCATCAGGCAATTTCTTCCGCATCATCAGGAGAAGAGGGTGGCAGCTTGGCAGTGAGCGAAACAGTCGGTGGGTTGCCCAGGAGACAGCAGCAGGGTCGCAGCAGTGTCAGTGGAAGCAGTGTCAGTGGAGCCAAACGGCCACGGAGTAGAGCACCAGCTCCACTGCAGCCTACCACCACGGCCAGTAGTGGTGCCGGTGTGCACGGAGGAAGCAGCAGTCAGCCAGTGAGGAGTATCGGGGGCAAAGTTTCTTACTCGGCGGTGTGGCAATTTTTCGTCAAGCCGCCCGAGGAAGTAAACGTAGCCGTATGTCGACTATGTGGCCAGAAAGTCAAGCGTGGCCAGGGGGCCCATGTTGGGACTACAGCGTATTCATGCCATGTGCCACTTTCAGGTCTCCTCACACTGCTGGTGTGTTGAATTTTTTGACATAGGGTGCTGGCAGATTATGGGCCTCCTATAGCTGCTGCCAGGCCCCTAATCTGCCATAGGCCCCTATATACCGCCTCCTCATGCTGCTGCCAGGTCCAGAGTCTCTCATGGGTCCCTGTACGGCCTCCCATTGCTGCTGTCTCCATCGCCACACTCTGCCATGTGCCACTTTCAGGTCTCCTCACACACTGCTGGTGTGTAGAATTTTTTGACATAGGGTGCTGGCAGATTACGGGCCTCCCATAGCTGCTGCCAGGCCCCTAATCTGCCATAGGCCCCTATATACCGCCTCCTCATGCTGCTGCCAGGTCCAGAGTCTCTCATGGGTCCCTGTACGGCCTCCCATTGCTGCTGTCTCCATCGCCACACTCTGCCATGTGCCACTTTCAGGTCTCCTCACACACTGCTGGTGTGTAGAATTTTTTGACATAGGGTGCTGGCAGATTACGGGCCTCCCATAGCTGCTGCCAGGCCCCTAATCTGCCATAGGCCCCTATATACCGCCTCCTCATGCTGCTGCCAGGTCCAGAGTCTCTCATGGGTCCCTGTACGGCCTCCCATTGCTGCTGTCTCCATCGCCACACTCTGCCATGTGCCACTTTCAGGTCTCCTCACACACTGCTGGTGTGTAGAATTTTTTGACATAGGGTGCTGGCAGATTACGGGCCTCCCATTGCTGCTGCCAGGCCCCTAATCTGCCATGGGCCCCTATACCGCCTCCTCATGCTGCTGCCAGGTCCACAGTCTCTCATGCCATGTGCCACTTTCAGGTCTCCTCACACTGCTGGTGTGTTAAATTTTTTGACATAGGGTGCTGGCAGATTACGGGCCTCCAATAGCTGCTGCCAGGCCCCTAATCTGCCATGGGCCCCTATACCGCCTCCTCATGCTGCTGCCAGGTCCAGAGTCTGTCATGGGTCCCTGTACGGCCTCCCATTGCTGCTGTCTCCATCGCCACACTCTGCCATGTGCCACATTCAGGTCTCTTCACACTGCTTGTGTTTTAAATTTTTTGACATAGGGTGCTGGCAGATTACGGGCCTCCCATAGCTGCTGCCAGGCCCCTAATCTGCCATGGGCCCCTATATACCGCCTCCTCATGCTGTTGCCAGGTACAGAGTCTGTCATGGGTCCCTGTACGGCCTCCCATTGCTGCTGTCTCCATCGCCACACTCTGCCATGTGCCACTTTCAGGTCTCCTCACACTGCTGGTGTGTTCAATTTTTTGACATAGGGTGCTGGCAGATTACGGGCCTCCTATAGCTGCTGCCAGGCCCCTAATCTGCCATAGGCCCCTATATACCGCCTCCTCATGCTGCTGCCAGGTCCAGAGTCTCTCATGGGTCCCTGTACGGCCTCCCATTGCTGCTGTCTCCATCGCCACACTCTGCCATGTGCCACTTTCAGGTCTCCTCACACTGCTGGTGTGTTACATTTTTTGTCATAGGGTGCTGGCAGATTACGGGCCTCCCATAGCTGCTGACAGGCCCCTAATCTGCCATGGGCCCCTATACCGCCTCCTCATGCTGCTGCCAGGTCCACAGTCTCTCATGCCATGTGCCACTTTCAGGTCTCCTCACACTGCTGGTGTGTTCAATTTTTTGACATAGGGTGCTGGCAGATTACGGGCCTCCAATAGCTGCTGCCAGGCCCCTAATCTGCCATGGGCCCCTATACCGCCTCCTCATGCTGCTGCCAGGTCCAGAGTCTGTCATGGGTCCCTGTACGGCCTCCCATTGCTGCTGTCTCCATCGCCACACTCTGCCATGTGCCACATTCAGGTCTTTTCACACTGCTTGTGTTTTCAATTTTTTGACATAGGGTGCTGGCAGATTACGGGCCTCCCATAGCTGCTGCCAGGCCCCTAATCTGCCATGGGCCCCTATATACCGCCTCCTCATGCTGCTGCCAGGTCCAGAGTCTCTCATGGGTCCCTGTACGGCCTCCCATTGCTGCTGTCTCCATCGCCACACTCTGCCATGTGCCACTTTCAGGTCTCCTCACACACTGCTGGTGTGTAGAATTTTTTGACATAGGGTGCTGGCAGATTACGGGCCTCCCATTGCTGCTGCCAGGCCCCTAATCTGCCATGGGCCCCTATACCGCCTCCTCATGCTGCTGCCAGGTCCACAGTGTCTCATGCCATGTGCCACTTTCAGGTCTCCTCACACTGCTGGTGTGTTGAATTTTTTGACATAGGGTGCTGGCAGATTACGGGCCTCCCATAGCTGCTGCCAGGCCCCTAATCTGCCATGGGCCCCTATACCGCCTCCTCATGCTGCTGCCAAGTCCAGAGTGTGTCATGGGTCCCTGTACGGCCTCCCATTGCTGCTGTCTCCATAGCCACACTCTGCCATGTGCCACTTTCAGGTCTCCTCACACTGCTGGTGTGTTGAATTTTTTGACATAGGGTGCTGGCAGATTACGGGCCTCCCATTGCTGCTGCCAGGCACGTAATCTGCCATGGGCCCACGTACCGACTCCTCATGCTGTGACGTTGCAACAAGGTGGAATTCAACCCTACATATGTTAGACCGCCTTTACGAACAGCGAAAGGCCATCACAGATTTCCTGATGTTAAAAGCGGATAAAGGTACTCCCTGTGTAACTTAGATGTCAGCCATTGGCAGCTCATGCGTGACACCTGCGCTTGCTCAGGCCCTTTGAGGAGGCCACGCTATTCGTGAGTCGGCAGGACTATGGGATGAACGACGTCATTCCTCTGTTGCACGTCCTGGAACAAATGCTGTTAACAATGGCTGGTCAGGGTGCGGTAGACGTGGCGCACAGATCTCAACGCCACATGACCCCTGTGGGGGCAGGACAGGAAGAAGAGGAGGAGGTAGAGGAGGACATTGGTGCTCAGGAATTATTGAGTGAAATGGGTGGTTTTTCCACTCAGCGGACAGGAGTGGAGGAGCAGGAGCATCTGGTAGAGGAGGAGGAGGAGGAGACAGAGGACCCAGACGCACCGTGGCAGTATGCTGTGGAGATGGAGGCAGGGAGTCCCTCGCATTCCTTGGCACAAATGGCCCATAGCATGCTCGGTTGCTTGCGTAGCGACAGCCGAATAATAACCATCAGACAGAGGGATGACTTTTGGCTGTCCACCTTGTTGGACCCTCGCTACCGTTCAAAAATGGTGGCCTTTTTCACACCTGCTGAGAGGGAGGCCAAAATAACGTACTATAAAAACCACCTATGTAGTCAGCTGGTCTCTGCCTGTCTGCGCCAACGTCCATCCTCAGACACTGTGGGCCCTGTGCGCTCGCGTTCCGCTGCCATGGCAGCAGGGGAGGGGTGGGGTGGTAGGAGCAGTGGCAGCTCCACCAGCAGCGGCTGCCTCAGTCTGCAGTCGATGATGAGTAGCTTTCTTCACCAGCGCAGTGAGGAAACTACTAACCAGCCGCAGCAGCAGCAGCATCAGGTGGACCTGGAGCAGGACCTCAAACAACAGGCTTAGGCCTACTTGGACAGCACCCTGCCAACCGAGGTAGACAATCCCCTTGACTACTGGGCAACGAAACTTGACCTTTGGCCCCAACTAGCTGAATTTGCCCTTGAAAGGCTGTCATGCCCGGCCAGTAGCGTGGCATCGGAGCGCGTGTTTAGTGCGGCAGGAGGTATTGTAACTCCGCGGAGGACACGACTGTCCACCCAAAGTGTGGAGAGACTGACGTTTGTGAAAATGAATCAGGCGTGGATTAGTCTGGATTTCAAACCACCAGTTCCTGACACAACTGACTAAATCCGCCATGAATCATGCCCCAAACATGTGCCACTTTCAGGTCTCCTCACACTGCTGGTGTGTTACATTTTTTGTCATAGGGTGCTGGCAGATTATGGGCCTCCCATAGCTGCTGCCAGGCCCCTAATCTGCCATGGGCCCCTATACCGCCTCCTCATGCTGCTGCCAAGTCCAGAGTCTCTCATGGGTCCCTGTACGGCCTCCCATTGCTGCTGTCTCCATCGCCACACTCTGCCATGTGCCACTTTCAGGTCTTCTCACACTGCTGGTGTATTCCATTTTTTGTCATAGGGTGCTGGCAGATTACGGGCCTCCCATAGCTGCTGCCAGGCCCCTAATCTGCCATGGGCCCCTATACCGCCTCCTCATGCTGCTGCCAGATCCAGAGTCTCTCATGGGTCCCTGTACGGCCTCCCATTGCTGCTGTCTCCATCGCCACACTCTGCCATGTGCCACTTTCAGGTCTCCTCACACTGCTGGTGGGTTCCATTTTTTGTCATAGGGTGCTGGCAGATTACGGGCCTCCCATAGCTGCTGCCAGGCCCCTAATCTGCCATGGGCCCCCGTACCGACTCCTCATGCTGCTGCCAGGCCCGTAATCTGTCATGGGCCCCTGTTGTCGCTTGTTGGCATATTCCGCTCATTCAGATGCTCCTTCTCCTGCTACTCCTCTTCACGGATTCCGTCAGCAGTCTTTCTTGGAATCCGTTTCCAAGAGACAACAGTTTGCGAGCACGCACCAGACGGTGCAGAAGCTGAACGTCCTCCTGTCCAAGTTGCTGCTGCCAGGCTCGTAATCTGTCATGCGCCCCTGTACCGCCTCCTCATGCTGCTGCCAGGTCCAGAGTGTGTCATGGGCCCCCGTACTGACTCCTCATGCTGCTGCCAGGCCCGTAATCTGTCATGGGCCCCTGTACCGCCTCCCCATGCTGCTGCCAGGTCCAGAGTGTGTCATGGGTCCCTGTACGGCCTCCCATTGCTGCTGCCAGGCCCGTAATCTGCCATGGGCCCCCGTACCGACTCCTCATGCTGCTGCCAGGCCCGTAATCTGCCATGGGCCCCTGTACCGCCTCCTCATGCTGCTGCCAGGTCCAGAGTGTGTCATGGGTCCCTGTACGGCCTCCCATTGCTGCTGTCTCTATCGCCACACTCTGCCATGTGCCACTTTCAGGTCTCCTCACACTGCTGGTGGTTTCCATTTTTGTCATAGGGTGCTGTATGGCCTCCCATTGCTGCTGCCTCCACAGCCACACTGTGGCTCCACACTCTGGTTTTGGCCCCGTGACTGCCCAAATGAGTGAAGTGTGCGGTGATTCTAAGATCGACGGCACTCATCTGCATGTCATACTGCCTGACAGTATTATTTCTCTTCCCCAGCAGACTCTAAGGGCATTTAAATTAAAGGTACAGTGTTCAGCACTAATATTAAGTCTCTCTGAAGCCTAGAAACACCCTTTTTTAAGTTAAGTTCACAGCGAATATATTCGACTCGAATCGAAATTTTTCCACGAATTCGCCGAATCAGTCGAATCGAATTTTTGAATACTTCGCTCATCTCTAGTTAGAACCTATGTAAAAGCCCAGGCAAAATGATGCCATGCTGTTTTGCAACTGGTTTGCCTGTGGAACAGGAGCTACACTAAGCCAGGGATTTTGGGAGCTCCTCAAAGGCAGGCTGAACAGTCGCTGACCCCATGCCATCTTGTGCCAGGCAAGGTAAATTCTGACAACATTACCAATCTGCTGGTCACCTTTTGGCAGGGAAAGTTCAAAGACTTATCTTGCCTGGCACATGTTCTGTCCTGGCCAGGCACCCTGGCTTCCAAGATGTCCTGTGGCAGGAGAGTTTAGGCCACTTTAGATGGCCATACTTGGCAAGTGTTCGCCTGCAGCGGTAACACAAGCTGCCTGTCAACCTCCTGACATGCAAAACACCCACATAACTCAACGTTATTCAAGCTGCAGTAACTGCACAAGCAGCAGTGGGCCGTCAATAAATATCTGTGCAAATATAGGATGAGAACAGGCTCTGGGGAGCTGGGGTTCATTTCACCACATCAGTGCCTCCAGGTGCTTCTGATTAGGGCCCATATAGCACATTACAATCATTTCAAGAGGTGATCACAATGGCAAGGCGTGATAATGCCGAAATTAGTGACACAATCCCGCTGGCTTTTCAGCTGGAGTACACATTGATGTTCTTACAGGGCTATCAGGAAAAAATACTAGATTTGCTTGCACATGATTGGACGATGTAAGTCAGCAGTGTTTCACCTTTGCTTCTAGTAAATCAGTCTCAAGTCTTAAGACTGACATGCAACAAGATTTCCACTGATTTATCGATATACAGTATATCCTATTCGCTTAAAACACTTTATTTCATCTAATTTCTGAACATTTGTAGTTGTATTACTATTTCTACCATAACAGCAAAGCAGTGGCTCAGTAAAATTAGTATATAAACTAAAGGTGTTACCTAAAGCAACTAAACTACCCTCACAATAAACCTTTGTCCAAAAAATAACATGTAAAATCAATTTCCTAAGAATATTTGCTTTATTTCCTTTTCTCCAGTATATATACAGTACCAACTTCACATAGCCAAACTACTTGAAATAAAAGATATGCTATCCAAGATATTAGACAAAATGCAACAAAACACTAGCATGTAATGAAGAAAAATCCCTCAAGCCAGACATAGCTGCAAATTCACTGTAAACGAGTGTGAGCCCAGACCTGGTTGGAGCCTGGGCTGAGACTGTCACATACTCCTTTACAGTGGATTTGCAGCAACGTGTGGCTTGAGGGATTTTTCTTTATTACATACTAATGTTTGGAGATGAGGCGAGTATCGTTCCCAGCCAGCACTTCCAGCAGTTGGTGATGGACTAAGATCCTTTGGAGTCTGAGCAGCAGACGTACTTGTACATTGGTTCGCAACAAAAACGCTACTGAGTAATGATAAAAAGATATCAAACATTTCCAAGTAAAGAAATTGATGACGATTTAGGACGGTTGTAAAATACTGTATGTATAGAATGGAAATCTTAACAATACATTGGCAGTTTTTACAAAATGAGTACATTTACATATCATTAATTACTTCTCATCTGAGTGAGTTCATTTAGCCAGTTTAAAGTGGTTCTAAAGCCTAAATGTGTTTTACCTTAATGCATTCCTTGCATTAAGGTAAAAAATGTTTAGGCATCAGCATCCCCCTTCATTCCCCCTTTTACTTACCTGAGCCCTCATTCAATCCAGTGCCATGCATGTCTGTAGCTCTTCTCTCCCCTCATTTCCATGTCTCGCTGGCTTTGCTTGGGCACCAGGAGCCATTGGCTCCCAGATCTGTCAATCAAAGCCAGTGATGAGGGAGCAGGGCCAAGTCTCGCTGTATCTGTCAATGGACGCAGCAGCGGGGCTCAGGAACAAGCACACATGAGTGCCCCCATGGGAAGCGGGTTCCCGTGGTGGCACAGGACAGAGAGAAGGGTCCAAGAGCACCAGCAGGGAGCCAGAGAAGAGGAGGTTCATGGCTGCTCTGTGCAATTCTATTAAGTATAGACATGTTTGTTATTATTATTGCACAGGATTTATATAGCGCCAACAGTTTGCTCAGCGCTTTACAATATAACAGGAGACAATACAGCAACAATACAGTTTAATACAAGAGGGATGTGAGGGAACTGCTCCTTGGAGCTTACAATATAGGAAGGAGGGGCTACTGGTACAAAAGATAGTAACTGTGGGGGATGGACTGGTTGGAAAAGTAGAAGATTCCAGTATTAGCTGAGAGTAGGATAGGCTTCCATGAAGAGATAGGTTTTCAGAGATCGCCTAAAAGTGAGCAGAGTAGGCGAAAGTCTGTTAAATTGGGATAGAGAGTTCCAGAGGATGGGGGAAGCTCTGGAGAAGTCCTGGAGTTGAGCATGGGAGGAGGAGACAAGGGAGCTAGAGAGTAGGAGGTCTTGCGAGGAGCGGAGAGTACGGTTTGGGTGATATTTAGAGACAAGATCGGTGATGTAATTTGGGGCAGAGTTATAAATGGCTTTATACGTTATTGTTAATCTTTTGAATTTTATCCGTTGGGCAATGGGAAGCCAGTGGAGGGACTGGCAGAGAAGGATGGCAGATACCGAATGGTTATTAAGGTGGATAAGTTTGGCAGCAGCATTCATGATAGACTGAAGAGGGGATAGCCTGCGATGAGGTAGGCCAATGAGGAGGGAGTTACAATAGTCAAGGCCAGAGATAACAAGGGAGTGAATAAGTTGCTTAGTGGTTTCCGTAATTGCCACTGATCAAGCTTTGATCTTGAACTCCGATCACCGTCCTGCACTCCCGATCCACTGTTGGCTGCACTTGGAGTCCCCGCACAAGCTACCCTGCGAGCCAGGATCTGACTCCGAGTGCAGCCAGCAGCGGATCAGGAGTGCAGGTCGGTGATTGGAGTTCAAGTTCAAAGCTTGATCAGTGGTAATTAAGCTATCATCCAACAAAACGAATGCTGGAAGAGTGGGACATTCCTGAAAGCCTGCAGACCCACTATACCACGGACGGACCAGTACTTCCTAGGGGATACTCACATACCCTGAGAGATACCTATTGGAGAGAGGGACATCTAGTGGACGAAGATTGTCTTCATCAGCCTCTTACTATCCAATGTGATGACCCACCATTCCATAAGAGGGAAGAGCATCTCCTAGCCAGTCCTCTACCTGATGACATCTGGATTATTGTTACAAGGTGCAAACATTATGCGCGTCTGGTGAGTGTGCATTACCTTATCAATTTTGCACTGATACTGGGTCCAGTGTCACCACAGCACAAGAGGCAACTTGTTACTATCACCAATTTTGTTAGATACTTAACATGCCATGCTTTAAAACTGCATACATCAGTGCAACAGTGTCAAACTAGGGTCTCTTAACCACCTCCCACCCGCCATATAGTAATATGATGGGCGCAAGGTGGTTCTCTCATTCTGGGAAGATGTCATATGACGTCCTCCCATTCTCACTGCGCATGCGTGGCTCAGGGCGCGCAGTACAACGTGGCGATTGGCGGTGTGCTGTGTCCCTCGGACACAGTGGATCACCGATCACGGAAAGAGCCGAAGATGTCGGCTCGGTCATGTGATCAGCTGTGTCCAATCACAGCTGATCACATGTAAACAGGGAAATGCCGGTTATCGGCATTTCTCTCCCCACGTGCTGTCACGCTGACAGCTCGAGAGGAGAGGAGAGTCGATAATCGGCTTTCCAAGGAGGGGACATGTACACTGATCATCAGGGCACTGATGATCAGTGTGCCCTGATGATCAGTGTAGCCCCAGCAGTGCCACCTGTCAGTGTCCATTAGTGCCTTATGTCAGTGCCTCATGTCAGTGCCCATCAGTGCCACATATCAGTGCCTACCAGTGCACATCAATGCCACATATCAGTGCCCATCTGAGCTGCCTTTCAGTGTCACCCATCAGTGCCAGTCAGTGCCACCTATCAATGCCAATCAGTGCCACCTATCAGTGCTGCCAATCAGTGCCGCCTATCAGTGCCGCCTATCAGTGCGCATCAGTGCCGCCTATCAGTGCCAGTCAGTGCCGCCTATCAGTGCCAGTCAGTGCCGCCTAACAGTGCCAGTCAGTGCCGCCTAACAGTGCCATGTATCAGTGCTGCCTTTCAGTGCCCATCAGTGATGCCTGTCAATGCCCATCAGTGCCACCTACCAGTGCCTCCTCATCACTGCCCATCAGTACCACCGATGAGTGTCCATCAGTGCTGCCTATCAGTGTCCATCAGTGCAGTCTCATTAGTGCACATCAGTGAAGGAGAAAAATCACTTATTTACAAAATTTTATAACAAAAACTAAGAAAAAGCATTTTTTTTTCAAAATTTTCAGTGGTTTTTGGTATGTTTAAGAAAAAATAAAAAACCCAGAGTTGATTAAATACCACCAAAATAAAGCTCTATCTGTCACAAAAAAATGATAAAAATTTCATATGGGTACAGTGTTGCATGACCGTGCAATTGTCATTCAAAGTGCAACAGTGCTGAAAACTGGAAATTGGCCTGGGCAGGAGGGGGGTATAAGTGCCCTGTAGGCTAGTGGTTAAAATCTCCATGGGTGACTCTTTAAAAGCCTTTACAGGTTGTCAGTTTACAGTTACACAGGAGGTCTGCCACCAAAATTATTGCTCTTACTGTGATGTTCGCAGCGATACATCACATGTGGTACAATCACTGTATACATATATACGTGTGTAGGACTTACATGTGTTCATGCACTGGGACCTTTGCATGTGAACATGGGGCGATGGGGGCACTTATTAATTTTTTTTCATGATTTATTTTATTTAAATTTTTTTACACTATACCTTTAATTTTTCCTTTATCAACATGGGAAGTGACAGGTACTCTTTACTGAGAGATCTGGGGTCTATTAGACCTCATATCTTTCCTCTGCCCTCCAAAGCATCCAATCAAACCAAGATTTTATGAGATGCTTTCACAAGCCGATAACGGCTTATTTACAACAAACCAAAACCAGAAGTGACAAAATCCTCTTCTCTTCTGGTTTATAACATCACAGAGGGGAATGAATAACAACATCTCCTTTAACGCTGTCTTGGGCATTGGCTGTGGTTGCTAACATTGTTATCAGGATGTATAAAGTGGTTTTAATTGAGAAATAGGATCCACAACTACAATCATATCTCTTTGTAAGGCATCTAACAAATAATATTGTTAACATGAAAACCTAAACTCATTGCTGCTAAGGAAATAAGACATATTTGATACTAACTCAGCGTATCACTGTTGCCCTTGGTGACACATAAGACTAGAGGTCCTCTTTTGCAGGCATTTTGGGACAAATGGACTCTTTAAAACTGAATTGCCTGTTCATGGACCCCAACATTCATGCTATGAAAGAGAGGGATCATTACCGAGCGAACACCCTTTTGAATCCCTGATACAAGAGGAAAATAGCAGATACATTTTGCAAATCATCTTCTTTTATAAATTTAGACCAACTTATACACTATATTGCCAAAAGTATTGGGACGCCTACCTTTACACGCACATGAACTTTAACGGCACACCAGTCTTAGTCCGTAGGGCTCAATGTTGAGTTGGCCCATCCTTTGCAGCTATAACAGTTTCAGCTCTTCTAGGAAGGCTGTCCACAAGGTTTAGGAGTGTGTCTATGGGAATGTTTGACCATTCTGCCAGAACCACTTTTGTGAGGTTAGGCACTGATGTTGGATGAGAAGGCCTGTCTCACAGTCTCCACTCTAATTCATTCCAAAGGTGTTCTATCGGGTTGAGGTCAGGACTCTGTGCAGGCCAGTCAAGTTCCCCCACCCCAAACTCGCTCATTCATGTCTTTATGGACCTTGCTTTGTACACTGGTACAGAGTCATGTTGAAACAGGAAGGGCATTCCCAAAACTGTTCCCACAAAGTTGGGAGCATGAAATTGTCCAAAATGTCTTAGTATGCTGACACCTTAAGAGTTCCCTTCTCTGGAACTAAGGGGTCAAATCGAACCACTGAAAACAACCCCACATCATAATCCCCCATCCACCAAACTTTACATTTGGCAAATGCAGTCAGGTAAGTACTGTTCTCCTGGCAAACGCCAAACTGTTCTAGAGTCCAGTGGCGGTGTGCTTTATACTACTGCATCCAATGCTTTGCATTGCACTTGGTGGCTGCTTGGCCATGGAAACCCATTCCATGAAGCTCTCTACGCACTGTTGTTGTGCTAATCTGAAGGCCACATGCAGTTTGGAGGTCCTTAGCTATTGATTCTGCAGACAGTGGACAACTTCTGAGCACTGTGCGCTTCAGCATGCGCTGACCCCGCTCTGTCAATTTACGTGGCCTACCACTTCGTGGCTGAGTTGCTGTTGTTCTCAGTCACTTCCACTTTGTTATAATACCACTAACAGTTTACCATGGAATATTTAGTAGCAAGGAAATTTCACGGATGGACTTATTGCAGAGGTGGCAACCTATCACGGTACCACGTTTGAATTAATTGAGCTCCTGAGAGTGACCCATTCTTTCACAGACATGTTTGTAGAAGCAGTCTGCATGCTTAGGTGCTTGATTTTATACACCTGTTACCATGGAGGTGACTGGAACACCTGAATCCAATGATTTGGAGGGGTGTCTCAATACTTTTGACAATATAGTGTTTTTTTGTTATATTTCTTTGGTAAGGCCTCATGCACACAGGGCGTTTTTGCAGCCACTGTTAGGGGTATCAGGCGTTTTTTTTGCTGTCCATGCACACATAGACTTTTAGAAGTTATAGTAGCAGTAGTGTTTACCAGCAGCATTTCGGCAGAAAAAACACTTGGCTAAACGCAGCTAAACGTGCCTAAACGCATGTTAACACTAGGTGTGTTTATCGCTTGAGCGTTAAATAATTTCAATGGTCAGAATAAATTATTATTCTGGCCAATTAAGTGAATTAACGCCCAAGTGCTTGATGGTTGTAAACACGCCTAAACGCTTTTAAATGCATCAGATATTTTTTCTGCAAAAACACTGCTTCCAGGAGGGAGGCTAAAGCCTAAAAATAACCTAAATCAGTGTACATATTTTTAGTCTCTAGGAAAGTTTTGGAATCTACAACCTATGGTATATATATTTAAAAATCGATCAGTCCTAATGTACTGACAGCTTCTCTCATTTCTTGAGGCCCAAAAATGTCAGGACACTACAATAATGACCCAAATGACCCATTTTTTGGAAACTAGACAGTCCAAGGTATTTAGTAAGAGGCATGCAAGTTATTTGAAGTTGTAATTTTTTGTCACTTTTTTTGGAAAATAAAGAAATTAATTTTTTTTTCCACAATTATTTTTACATACTGTCACCAGTGCAGTACACCGTCATCATGTAACTGATGAGGTGATCTGGTGACTGGTGACAGTATGTAAAAAAAAATAATTTTTTTTCTTTTTTTACTACAGTTGAAAAACATTTTTTTAAGAATTTGTTTTAAATACTGTAACCAGGGCAGTACAATGTTACCATAGTAACACTGTACTACTCTGGGGAGGTAATCAGGATTTTGTTTTTACTCACTATGATCACTTATAGCAGTGATAATCACTGTTATAAGCAACAATTTGTTGTGAATGAATCTATTCATTCTGAGTATATTGTTGTGATATAATGGCCACAGCTAATTGCATAGCACAGATGGGCTGTGAATGGCCCTCTCTGTACCATATGATCACTGAGACCAATCACAGTGAGCAGCACAATAGTACACAATGAATGGCTATGAATGGAAACCATTCATTATGTACAATTGCCATGTGATCTGCTGTGACTGGTCATAGCAATCACATAGTACTGACAGCAACTGGTACATTAATCTGTCATCCACTGTGTCCGGTGAACACAGAAGGTGTCAGATTGCACCGCAGCGCAGCTCATTGTGGGGAGAATGTCATATGACATTCATCCAGAATGGCAGAGCTCCCACCTGGCTTGCACATTACAATAGGCTGGACGGGAAATACATATTAATGGCTATTTTCTCTAAAATAATACACTTTAATTTTTAATTAGTAGATAAAAGCTGCTTGATCTCTTCCTGATATTGTAGCCTGACCAAGTTGCTTATATGCTCTTCAGCCACTGCGCAATATATTTGGCTATTGGGTGTCTCTGAAATAATACACTCTAATATTTATTTCAGGATAAAGGCTGTTTCATCTCACCCTATCTATACTGTTCAGCCAAATTCATTCAAATTTTAATTAGGGAAAAAACCTGCCTCATCTCTCTATTTTACATTGTGACCTAACCAAGCTGCTTACATGCTTTCTGGCCACTTTATAATTGGAGCGTTTCTGTGCACTCTGTTTAGACATTTTAATAACATTTTAAGACAATGCAGTGCGGTACTGTGAAATTATATGTTCCATTGGGCGTTCTTGTTTGAGCCCAACCTCTGTGGCTATGGTATGGAGGTGCCGGATGGATATCAAGGATGGATGGAAGTAATAACACTGAGGCAGATCTTCTTAGAGTGGAAACAAGGCTCTAATGCAATAAACATAAAGAAAGGGAAGACTCCTCTAAGCGTAGTATTAACAATTTATTATGAACAATTAGTGAATTGCACTTGTGAGATGGGGAAACAGCTCTCATTGTTTGAACACTGTTTGTGTGCAGTAAATTATGGTGTGGAGTAAATTGATGTTTTGACTGACATTCTGCGGTTTAGCCACAAGATGTCACTGTTTTTCTAACACAGGCTCAGACTGCATAGATATTTGTATATTCATGAAGAGGTGGGGTTTTTAGTGAACAGGAAGAGGAGACTGCAGCCATGTTTTGAACGATGCTGAATGCAGGAGCCATGTTCTGGAGAATGCTGAATGAAGGGGCCGTGTGAGCTGCAGCTGGGTGAAGCTGATGAGATTGCTGCCAGGAAGCTGATTAGAGCCGAGGAACAACGCAGCATACACTACAATATCGCAGGCCTGTTGGAGAGACATTTGTTCTGTTCAGAGTCACCAGCGGATGAAAAGCAGACCCGGGTCGGTGAGATCGTGCACGCACGTCATTTCAGTGTTGGCGCCTTGAGACTGAATCTAGGTCTATAGTTAGTTAGTTAGTGTTTCTGTTTGTGTCAGGCCACAAGTGTTGTTACTGATTATTGGAAGGACTCCACAACTTAAAGTGACATTTCACATTGAAGAGCTGATAAAATCCTACAAACTCAAGCCATACTGGCGTTTTGCTCAGAAGGAATACACAGGCATGTGCTACAGGACCAGTTATGGGAGTGGGAATACTGTAGATTTGTGTAAGATTGTAAGCTGTTGTGCTGCACCGCAGGCTAGCCCATACCGTACACTCATACACTGATTCCTGCTCTTTTAGGGTAATAACAGGTTAGGCGTGGCAGCTTATTTGTGCCCGCCAGTAGATAAATTACTTCACTTTCTACCTTCATCCATCAGAAGGCGCCGTACTGTGCAGCACAAGGGTCTCGGCCTTTGGGCTGGGTTTATGTAAATTTATTGTATGTTCTCAGCATTTGTGGTTGTGTTTATTTGCCACATCTAAGTAAAATTCTGTTGTGGCAAAAGCTGATGTTGGAGTTGCTTTCCTCGTTTGTGACTTCACTGTATCCTGGGGAGCCCACCCCGGTACACGGCTTACACACTCACAGGACAAAAGTGTTATAAAAGGCTCTTCGTCTTGTATACATGGTTCCTGATGAGACAACCAGCCGTCCAGCGGCAGCGCAGTCCATGAGAGTGAGGAAGTCAGAGCAGGGATATCTCTGTAACCACAACAAGGCATGGAGTGCAGCGTCGGATGTGACAGGAGAAAGTGGCAGTAATGCATTTCGGAGCATCCGCAGTGAGTTCCTTCTTCAGACCTAAGCCCCAGTACGGCTCTGACAATTTTATAGTGTGAAGGGAATCAGGGAGGCAAGTGGCTACTAGGTCCTAAGGATCTACTCATTGGACTACATTGTTAGAACTGTACAGCAATAAATACAAATAAAAACAGAAAGATTGCTAGAATACACATTCATACTAGGTGCTAGTACACAGTGTCAATGATACTGTCCATGAAAATCGAATTATTTCATAAAGTCATATACAACCTAAAGGCCAATCTCCCAAGCATGTAATTAAAAAAAGATCAATGTTTTCTGATGTTGCTTTGAAGTTGTTTAAAAAATTGGACCCTCTCCTGGTATTTTTTATATTTGTTCCCCATGGCAGTGCATAGCTCATGATGCCCTTTTTTGGACAATCCTTTGCCTATTAATCATGAAAATAGTAAGAATTGATTTTCAAGATTTGCCCCTCATATGCTTCAATTGAGCTTGCTCTTCTTTAGAGCTAACAATAAAAATGTGATTCTTCTCTCTTTAGAGAGATCTAAGTATAGAAGATCAAAATTCACCAAATAGGATACAGACAGCAAAAATCACCCATAAAGAATTTAAACTTTAAATAAGCATAAGAAAAAAAAAATTTGCTTTAGATATACTTTACCAAATAAATGCTGTGCCATAATAGCTATTTTCTTTTAAACTTGATATGTCTTCAAAATAAGATGAACTTCAGTTCCTAATTTATAATGTAAAATCCAGCTGGCAATGTAAGTGTACAGGAGGTAACACTCAGTTCTTATGATTACACATACATTTAGCATTAAAAAATAACACTTGATGGGAGTTGTGGCATCATTGGTAGACTGGATGGCTGTGGGTGACACTTTTCATCCCGACTGGCTGGATAACATAATTATCACTGACACATTTTCACAAATATGTCAGTAGCAGACTTCCGAATACAGCCCAGTCCCATGGTGTGATAATCATCTGTTTTATGTTCTGTTTAATTAATTGTTGTTAACCTCATTTGGCATCATTAATTGTACCATGTTACTGCAAAGCTCATATTTATTTTGCCCCAAGATGAGTTTATTATTATTCAAAGTTATTTAACCACTTTCCCTCTGTAAGATTTACCCCCCTTCCTGACCAGGCAATTTTTTGCTATTTGGCGCTCCAATATTTCAACTAATAATTGCGCACTCATGCAGTGCTGTACCCAAACAAAATATATGCCTTTTTTCACAAAAATAGAGCTTTCTTTTGGTGGCATTTTATCACCACTGTTATTTTTCTTTTTGCACTATTAACAAAAAAAGAAAAACGATATTTTTTAATTTCAGTTATAAAAAATATATAGTAAACTCAAAGTTAGTCATACATTTAGGCTGAAATGTATTCTGCTACATGTCTTTGGTAAAAAAAATCCCAATACGCCACTCAAAGACTAGTGATGTACCAGTACGTCGCTGGTCCTTGTTGGGCATATATGTTATGTTCTTTTGTTTTATGCAGTCTTTTGGGCTGAATGAAAAAAAAAGAGAATAGTGGGTGGTATAGCCACCATTAGAATATACTGCCCTGCATCCACCCACTTCTAATTGTGGGCATGAGAATAAAATGTTCTTTTTTTTGTTTAGCTCGTGAGCTGAATAAAAAAAAAAAGAACTTGACAGATTCCTCTATTCACATCGATCGATGTGGATAAAGAAGTCTCTGCCAAAAAAATTTTGAAAAAATATCCCGAAGGATAGGGGCAATCCACTCACTGACCACCCCAGGCCCCCATGCTTGGGCGTATATGTTCTTTTTTAACTGAGGATGAAAGCTAAGTTCCATATATTCTGAGAGCAAGACCCTGTTGCTGTCAGAATAAACAGATCAGTGCTGCAGCTGCATGGCATTCCTGCAAAGAAAACAGCAATGGTTAACAAAAAACAGTAACAATAAAACAACAACTCAATAAAACAACTGTTTTATTGAAATAAGTGCCAAAAAATATTGTAAAATATATATGCCAAAGCATAGGGGCCATCCACCCACTGGCCACCCTAGGCCCCCATGCTTGGACATATATGTTCTTTTCTAACTGCAGATGAAAAATCTCATCCAACAGCACTGCACACATTTACTTATGTATATTCTGAGAGCAAGACTCTGTTGCTGTCAGAATAAACAGATCGGTGCTGCAACTGAATGGCATTCCTGCAAAGAAAACAGCAATGGTTAACAGTAAAACAGTTACTTAATAAAACAACAACTCTTTGTTTTTTTTATTTTTACTTTTCTTTAACTTTTTTTTTTAAACTGTAACAAGCAGATATTAGGGTCTCTCAAAATGCAATATCCAGTTTCCTGTGTACCTAACATCTTTCGAGACCCTGTGTATATATGTGCCCTGGACTGTGCCGTGCTGTACCCTAATACTAATACTCCACTAGTATATGGTAGTGACGGAAGCAGTCCTTGAGGCAGAAACCAGGTTCGCCACACATATATCACATCTAATTCCATGTCTGCTACAGGCACAACATCTTTTTTGGGGTGACTTTTGGGTTGGGGTACCAGGAATGGCATCAGGAAAATGCCTCTCATGTAGCCAGATCACTGCAACTGCGCCTTCTAGATACAAAAGGGCCATGATAATCTCTTCCTTTAATTTTAGGAAGGATCCACTTCCTACAGTTGCTTTGCAATGCACAAAAGTGTTGTACAGAGCCAATTGAATTAACTATACAGACACTTTTTTTTGCCAGCATCTGGCTTTATGAGAAACTAAGTACGGCCTTGAAGTATCATCCTTGAAGTCCACCCCTCCCATGTTAAGGTTATACTCATGGACACAGAGGGGCTTCTCAACAACACCAGCTGCCGTCGAAATTTGGATGGCCATGCCTGCGTGAATGGAAGACAGGACGAAAACATCCCGTTTGTGCTTCCACTTCACTGCAAGCAATTCATCGTTTTTCAAGCAGGCTTACTCCCCCTTTCTAAGCTGGATATTTAGGAAGCCCTGGCAATTAGGTTGCACGGTGCCACATGTGCCAGTTCCAGGATTGTACAAATGTCTAAATAGTGGCACGCTTGTATAAAAATTGTCCACGTATAAGTGGTACCCCATATGGAAAAAGGGTGACACCAAGTCCCAAACTATCTTGCCACTGCTCCCCATGTAGTCTGAGCATCCAGAGGGCTCCACGTGACTTACTTTTCCCTTTTAAATCCGAAACTTAAATGTATAGCCTGTTGCCCTCTCACAGGTCTTATACAATTTGACCCCATATCTAGCACACTTGCTGGGGAGAAATTGTTTGAATGCAAGGCGGCAAGAAAAATGAATGAGGGACTCTTCAATGCAGATGTTTTGCTGGGGAGTATAGACATCTAAAAATTTCTAGTTAAGTTGATTTATAAGGGGCCGAAGTTTGTGGAGCCTGTCAAATTCAGGGTCACCCCATGGATGACAGAGTGTATTGTTACTAAAATGCATAAATCGCATTATATTCTCATATCAATGCCTGGCCTTGGCAGCAGAGAACACGGGCATATCATGAATCGGGTCTGTGGCCAATACAACCACAATTCATTTTTTTTAGTAATGCCCATGTTGAGGGTTAGGCCCAAAAAAAATTTAAATTCGGATTTTCCATGCAAATGGTCTGGCAAGGTTTGAATTTGGGTTGGCGGTACATATAAATTGCTGTGATCCACAATCAATGCATACAGATCTTCCATGAAAAACAGCTCCAAAAATCAAGTGGAGTAGTTAAATTTGCTGTTTCCACCTGAGTTCCGGGTTGGGCAGTGAATGGGGGAAGTACAGGTGCTGCAGAATTTGTGGGCTGACAATCAGGATTTGCAAGCACATGGGGAAGCACACTATGGGTTCTACGGGCCTATGTTCGAATTCTTGGTGGCTGTAGGACCACCACACCAGCTTGTACTGCACTTATGGGACTCACCACGTCACCAAGTGATACTGCAGTACTGGTATGAAAAAGACCAGGATGTTGTCAGAACCTGGGTTTGAACCTAGGCCTTCTGCGGTAAGAGGCAATGTTTCTTCTTGTTGAGCCACCTGGAATGCTGGACTGCTCCCTTGACAATTGTTTGGATGATCCTGCCTTGGTCCTGTTTGTCTTGAACCTTGAACCCCTTGCTCCTCCCATGAACTTCCTGATAAAAACCATGTCTCTGCATTTCCTCTTTGCCAGATTAGTGTGCCTTCTCCAGCCAGTATCCCACTTGTCTCTCCTGCTGCCGTCTATACCTTTGCTATCGACCTTTGGCTTGTTCCTGGACTACGATTCTGCCTCATCCTCATCTACTACCGTTTGTGACCGACCCTTGGCTTGTTGACTGACTCCGCTTCTGCTTGATCCCTAACCTGTTCGATCTGCTATTGGATTCCGGCTTGCTCATTCCCTTGTGGGGTGATCCTGAGATCTGCGACCTGGTACTAACACGCAGCCAAATCCATCTCCACCATTAGGAGCTCTGGTTAAAACTGGTTGGTGCTTAGACCCCACACCTCAGGTGAGCCTGCGTCATTTCCCAGGGTGACCTGCCTGTGTACCTATCCTGCTGGTTTCAGGTAAGCCTTAACACTGCTATAGCAACTGGTCTCTGAACCTGATCCAGACCATGACAGATGTACTTGCCAGTTCACCAAAATTTAGAGTAGCACTAGTACTGGCACTCTGTTGCATATGAGAATCATCATGCAATTGTAATGACTGCTTGAATCGCTACAAAAAAAATGTACCTGCTAGTGCTAGCAGAGATCAGGCCTAATCTTGTTAACCCTGCAGTTTTGTGTGCAATGTATCAAGTGACAGTGATCTACTGACACTGCACTTACTGGGGGGGTGTTAAGCATAGGAACTAATTGCAGGTGTTGGCAGGTGCTGGGGCTGATCCTGCTAACGCTGCATTTTTGGGGACACTATACTATTGTGAACGCTGGTATAGTGCTGATTTGATCAAAGATATTGATTCGTTCAGACACTATACTAGCAATGGAGGTGTCACGTACCTGATGGGAGACTGAAATGACGAGGTTGGCCTCACTTGTGTCACTAGCCCTGACCCCACTGTAGTTGGAACAGAGGGAGTCTAGGACCCAGGGGAAAAAGAGCGCCAGTAGTTGTTGTTTGCAGCTCCTGCAGATGTTGACCTTGGAAGACTGATGATCCTCTGCTTCAGGCACAGTGGTAACATGCAGAGCTGCTTTTGTAGATTGCCAGGCGTGCACCAGAGCAAGGCAGGTAGTGAGAGGGAGAGACAGGAGCAGTGTCATAGGAATAGCCAGGGTCATCAACAGTTGGGCAGCACGGTACAGAAGCAAAGCCGAAGTCAGGAACCAGTATCAAGCAGGAGGGTAATCAGAGTCAGGTGAGGAACAAGCCGGGTCAGCAACAAGGGAATCACACAGAAACAAGCAGGACACGGGGGAGCTGAAGACCAGTCAGCACTCAACATGGGCAGGGACACCCTTTAAATAGTCTGTCTGGCGCCATTCTTCGCCGTCCGTGTGCGCGATCGCACAACCGGTTATCCTTCTCCGGACGTTTCTATGCGCATGTGCATGTCAGGGCTCCAGGGTATGACCAGAGGTATGTGAACTGACGCAGGGAAACGCAGGCTTCAGATATGATATAAACAATATAATTTATTAACACTAACAATACATAAACGCAGTGCAATACTAAAACATAACACAGTGCAAACGAACCAAACCAAACCACCCACAGATAATACATACAATGCAAGCGTCGTCAGGCAGGCTGGGTCAATAACAATCGGGCAGGTAGGAAGAGGGGGTCAGGCAGAGAATGGTCGGGGTCACAAGCCAGGGATCAAACAGGAGAAGTCAGCAGAGGTCTGGATCAGGCAGGGTCAGCAACGAATCAGTGGGACAGGGATGCAGGTAACAAGATACAGGGCCCAGGAAAAACACACACCAAGGCAGAGACTGCAGGTCTGGCCATCCCTTAAATACACCTGCATAATCAGCTTCAGGTGTTTGGCTGGCTGCAGGGTTGAGTCTCTGATTGCTGGGAGCACCCGCTGGCCAGCCCTGGTACTGCAGCCCACAAGGCAGGTGAGTCCCACCATTACTGGCAAGTCCATTCCTGACAGTGCATTTCTATTCACAATTTGTTTCACCGGAAATCCCCTACAGGAGGTTTATTGTGTATGTGAGCGTGTTCCTGGCGATCAAAGGGTTAAATGTGATGACTGATGTAGTGGCAATCTGGGAGAGATGCTAACTGACGCTGACTGTAACGCTATCTGAAGTCGCCTGTGTCACTAACACAGTGATCAGTAAAAAAATCTGTACACTGTACTAAAGACACTCATGACAAGACAGTGAAGGGGTTAACTGTGGGACAATCAGGGGTTACATGTGACCTATCAGTGCTTTTACTGTCTCAGTGTAGTGCTTTGACTCACGTGGATCTGCTTTATTCTCTTTCTAGAACAGAATGTGCTCCAGGGAGAGAAGATTGCATCATTTCCTGTGCCTGTGTAATATAAACACAGGCACAGGAAGATCTGTGATAAGGCAGCAGATCCAGACCGAACATCACTGGCCTGAATTTGCTGACTGAATCACAGCACCACCGGGATGGTGGGCGTGCGCACGCACGCTCCCTACCCGCGAACAGGGCAGGAGCACGGATCATGTTCATATATGTGATTTTGCGCAGGGAGTCCGCCCTGTAGCAGTAAACCTGCTATAGGGCGGAGCTTAAGTGGTTAAAATAGAGGAAAAACTCAATCACAAAAATCTGATACAGTACTTTTGAAACCGTTAATACCATTCTAAAAGTCATTGCAATAATTTTTAATCTTCTGTTTTATTGAAAATAATACTTTGTGATCCTGCCATGAAGATCCATTTTCAGACTTTATTTTTATTGTACGATTACAACACTATCTGTCTCCCAGTAGTGCTGCTGTGACACCATGTAACATGCAATTCTGTGTAGACTGTATGAGACTGTGGGAAGGCATGTTCTGCCATTTTTACCAGGAAGCTTGTCCTGAGAAATGAAATGTAGTTGCCACTGACACCCCTGCAAGTAGTAATGAAGTGGCTGGAATGAGGTTGGGAGAGATCAGCAGCACTAAAATGCAAAAACGTTTTTAAAAAAAGTGAAATTTGTATTTTATGAAAGAAAAATATGACAATAATTTACGGCGCTTTAGAAAACTAAATGTCATCCAGTGAAGATTTAAATCTATTTTAAGATGCGTGTAATTTTGCAGTGAAGGCTGTGAGTTGACACTGGAGACAGCAGTTGATAATTTAATTCTACTGCACAAGAAGTCATCTCTGTGCTGAAAATATTGCTCATCATTAAGTGCTCTGGTTTTAAATAACTTCTCTTTGGATAATCTCTTGAAACCTTTACATGTTTATCCTTGAATACCATGTACAATCTTTGGCATGATACCAGTTATTGAAAATTATGACATGTATATATTATGACCATTTAACGTAAATTTGTTTCAAATGTTGGCAATTTAAACAGAGAACTTGCTTAAAAATACATAAAATATTAATACCTTCAATGGAAACTGCATGTAAGTAGATCAGTAGACTGAAATTTATGTAGAAATCTTGATCTTTGCCACAAAAGTCAGGTTCAGCTCTAGCCACTGGTGCAGATGTTTTTTCTGGCATGCCCATTCTATAGAAGATGGACGTTCGGCCAGCTTCTGTCCAATAGGTTGCTGTACACACAGGCTGAATGTTGGACAGTTTCTGCTGAACTGGCCGATACCGGACGATATTCAGCCAGTGTGTGCCAGGCATTAGCTAAGCCACCCATCAAATTAAAGAACCAGTAGAATGCCCAAGAGGTAGGAAGGGCTGTGTCAATTTCATAATCTATAGGGAAAGTCAAGATATATATTTATCTTAATGTGTATTTTCCAACCTTCTTTTTTTATTACCTATTTCGGATATAAACGTTATTCATATTGCTGTTTGTCTCTGTTAGGTAGCTATACCTATCCTTTATTTGATGATCATTGTCACCAAGACAGAAAGTGACAGGAGTTGTCACCAGAACAAGGGGTGAGGGTAGATCTTTAGATCTTCTTGTTCTGAGGACAATTGTCTTAAAGGGAAATTCCCCTCACTTTGTAGCGGTTTCCTCTTACTTCCTGTTGCAGAGACAGGAGCTGAGGTGAAATCTACTTAATAGGACATAGACGATAAAAATAAAGTGATAGGAGTTTAAACCCTTCTCTTCTATATTCAAATCAAAAATCTAAATCTATACATTGTTATTATTATTTTTATTATTATATAGGATTTAAGTAGTGCCAACAGTTTGTGCAGCTTTTTACAATATAAAGGGGGACAGTACAATTACAATTCAGTTCAGTACAAAGGAATAGGAGGGCCCTGCTCATGGAGTTTACAATCTAAAGGAAGGGGGAGGTGGTACAGAAAGTTATAGCTACAAGAAATGATCTGATGGAGGCAACTCAAGTACAGTTTATAGGTGGAGGTGGGGTAGGCTCCTCTGAATAAATGAGTTTTCAAGGACTAGGTGTACAGGGCAGGAGCTGACTGGATATACTGGGTAGGGAGTTCCAGAGGATGGGAGAGATTCTGGAAAAGTCCTGGAGGCGAGCATGGGAGGAGGTAACAAGGGAGCTAGGGAGCAAGATTTCCTGGGAGGAGTGGAGAGGACAATTTGGGCAATATCTGCAGATGAGTTTGATGATGTAGTTGGGGCCTACATATTCTAAGCCATCTATATCGTCTTATCAACCTTCATTTTGGCACACTGTTTTCAGGCTTAGCATTTTATTATGATATGATCAGTTTGAACTGCCTAACAGTGTTCCGTAACTTAGATCTGTTATATATGTCATACAGTTAAGTGGACACTTTGTTAATGTTAACCTGTCATGATTTCACTTGTGATAACAGTTATATGCATATACAGAACATCTGTTCCATGTTAGTGTTGACATACAGCATCTGTGTCAGCAATTCTGTAACATTGCCTTTGAGGCAATGTTAAAAGTAGTGGAAAACCATGTGCTATACAATGAAAGCTGCAGTTATACACACATGAAAGACAATAGCAGTGATTTTCTTCACATTCCTTGTGGCTACAATTGCTGACAATCCCACAAATGTAATTCTTTTCTTGGAAATACCAATTTTTAAATAGCATCAGTTACAGAGTCTTAATACCATATTTTTTTTCTTTTTAGCTTTGTAACCATTTGATTTAAACAACTGTGTAAATGAGAGTGTAACACACTGCATTGTTGCTGTTTGCAGGATGTTGATTGACCACAATGTGCAGTGTTTTGCAGTTTAGCTATTACAAACTTGAGTACAGCAAGATATTATTGAACTTGTATGCTGAAGGCAGGACTGCTGTACCCAGACAGGCTGAAAGCAGACTATATTTCCGGGAAGGGCTGGTGAAAGGGGGGGGGACTTCTATAAGGTGGAGCCCGGGAATTTCTTCTGGGGGTGTCACGTACCTGATGGTGGAACCTGTGATGTAGAGGAGGGCCTCCCTTGCGGCTCTGGCTCAGGGGCCCTGGTAAGGTAATTGGGAGCACCGAAGCACAGATGGGCACGAGTGCCTGATAGGAATCCATGGACGGATGTGTGTCAGGAAACGCAGGAGCGGCTGGAGGAAGGCACACTGGCAGAGGTGCAGGGTAGTCAGGCAGCCGGTGCTCAGGCAGATGTTCAGGTGCAGGATACTTGCAGGGTAGCCAATAGGAAGCAGGATCAGAGTAGGCAACGTCAGGCGGTCCAGATCAGCAACAAGTGAGCAAGGTCAGACAGAATCTGCAGGCAGAAGAATAGTCGGCGGGCAGGCAGAGGTCGAGGCAGATGGCGTTTTAGCAAGGTCAATTAACAGGTCAGGATCAGCAAGGCAAAATAGATAGCAGAGTACACAGGAACACAGGATAAAGACCAAATGGCACTGTGGCAGTGTCTCATCCAAGTTTAAATAGCCCGCCCGGCGCCAAAGTGCAGCTGCACATGCGCATGTGCGGTCACTCGGGCATGCGACTGTGCATGCGCACCCGCTGCTCGGCCGCAAACGGAGCTGGCTGGAGTCCTGTGTACGCCGTCCCTGACGGGGAAGAAAGAGACCGTGTGAGGGTGAGGACATGTGCAGGACTCTAGTGTGGGACTCACAGGGCCCAGGCTGGAGTCACACCGGAGAGCCGAAAAGGATTGTAGATCACTGGTATCACTGACGAGCAGGGGAGTCAACCCTACAGGCAGATGGATTGTGGAATAGTTTTGTCCTTGGAGGGATCAAGAGGAAAAGGGGGACCCTCAATCAAGAGACTGTTCTTCACTCTGCTAAGACTACAGACCGGGTGAGAGGGTTCCATAACCCAAACGGTCTCCGGTTACTAGAGATCCTGCTGTTTTCAGTTGTTTCAGTTCAGTACACTTTGTGTCACAGTTTATTACTTGAAACACAGACTTCCTAGCCTATTTCAGTACTGTGGCCTAAGGCTTTAGTGTCCCCCCCCCCAGTCCTCCTGCAGCACGTGCCTTTGCAGGCAGGAATACTGTTAATATCTCCTTTCCACTCTATTACAGCTGTAAAGGAACTTCCTTCATCAGGCTAATTCTCCACCTATTGGAATTCAATTCTACTGGAGTCTACTCCTGCCCCTTTCTTTACCATAACAATCCTTGCCTTCTTCCACAAATTAAACTTCCTTAGTTCTGGTACCGTCAGTCTAGGGAAAGTTTCCTGCTACTGTACTCTTTCTTTTTTTTTTTTTTCTGAGATTCTGATTCTACCTAAAAAAAACTCCAAATTTAATGTGCACCAACTAGGGCCCCCTTAAGTGAGCAGAAGAATTTGGTTTCCATCTTTGGGAGGGGGTAATACCAATGGAAGTGCTATTATGTGTAACTCTATCTTGTGAGTTGAACCTTTTTCTTCCGTCAATGAGGTAGCCTGAATTTCCTTTGTTCCCTATTTCAGCTCACTTGGGGAAGAAATATCTCAGGGCTGGAATCAACGTTTAAATTCTGGTCTTACAGGACCATTGGGGAGATTTAAACTGGAACTGTGTATGTTCCATTTGACTAAGTTTTTGTAGAGTACTTATCTTTTGTGCTTGCTTTACTTTCACTTTGACTTCAATACAAGTAGAGTATTGGTTCACTTCAAACTGTGTGATTATTTTGTTTTCCGCAGCCAGGGGGACCTCCTGGACAAGGGTAAACGGTGGTGTCAGCACTGGTTGTGCTCTAAGACAGGCTCAGAATTCACAGGGGACCCAAAATACAAAGTGGCCCTCAAGGGGGTAGCGCTACAATAGGATTCCTGGTCTCTGGGTGGCAAAATGCAATGCTCTCATTCATAATGCTGTCCTGCCTGTATGGTCCTCCCCTCCTGTACTGTAATCAGAGTTCAATTGGAAACATAACACATAACAGCATACAGGCCTTAGAGGGCAGACAGGCATTGAAAGAGAGGTATGGCCAAAGCTTTTTGGCCATACTTCTCTTGTGGGTCACAGAAGTGCACTTACTAATACTCACCTGTGACCCATAGTCAGCTTGTAGTGGGCTTTTGCTCTGGAAAGATCCTGACAATATTGTTGGGATCTACCCAGCTGCCTGATTGGCAGCTGGTTCTGGCTCTCAGCACTCATGGCTAAGAGCCAAAGTCAGGTGCGCCCATTCCCTCTTCAGCCCAGCACTCCGGTGAGTGCTGGAGGAGCAGAGCGGAGAAAGGTAATTGACTGTCATTGCTCTCCCCTCTGACTGAAAAGTTTAAAGTGACTGTAAATCAAAGATTTTTTAAAATTGAAATAACATGTTATACTTACCTGCTCTGTGCCCCAAACCTCCCCACCAGTGCTCCAAGCTCCTGTGCCTCACAACTTGCTATGGGGGCACACCTGAAGGTTCGCTCCTGAGCCATGCTGCCTGTGTCTATTAGTATTATTAATTGTTTGAATTTGGTGAAAAATTGGGAACTTATATTTTGTATATATTTTAAGTATACATAGCAGCTCACAAGGGATACAGTGACAAAAAAAACATGGTAGCATATCTGTACAATACTACTTAAAAATACTTGCTCTACCAGAAATCTAGTAGGTTCCTAATTTCCAATTTTGACCTACATTGTTTGAAGGTAAATGTCTTTGAGAGTTGTAATTCTGGGGGCATGTCAACAGTAACTTAGCTCTCAGCAGTTGTCCTCTGTAAGAATTTTAGAAGCCTGGTGTTGACTTCACAGGGATTAATAAAAGGTAAAAAATAAGGAATGTGACATGCCCTGGAAGGGACAAGTTTATGTTTCCTAAATATTAATGAGCCAAATTACTCTCATCACCATCCCAATACTTTCTTACTCTTACAATACTCTTTCTGCATTTATCCACAAATGTCAAGAGGTGGACAGAAAAGGTGAAGAAAAAATTAAAAACAGCCTTATTTCTAAATTTGAAGGCTGGGTGCTACCCTCTTTAACTCATTTGCCCTAGGCACGATCCTGCGGGTACCTTAGGGTAATTTTGTTTTGTGAACCAACCCTTTCAAACCAGAATCCTGGCAAAAAAGTGGGGAGCCAAATATAATATCCCAATTCATCCTATTTTTATTAAGGGTGATGTTGGTCTCATCAGAGACTCACCATTATGACCATATTCACATATAGCTTTAGCCTGGGCTCATTTCCAGCACTGCATTGCAATGGCATGGTGTTCATGTGATCTGGTGCGGGTGTCAATGATAACTTAATGACACTCCAAAACAGATCACAAAACGCGATGTGATTGCCAGAGATCACATCGCAAGGGTGAGAACACCCATGTAATGATATTCATGTACAGATTAAAAAAAGGGTCCTGTACCTTTTTGGTGCGGATGCGATGCAATTTCAGTCATACAAAATGTATGGCTCAAATCGCACTGCACAGACTTTGCATGTAATTCGCACACGTGCGATTCCTGTGCAAATTAGTGTGGACCCAGTCTTAGAGATAAGCAAAGACAATGAAAGTAGCGATTTTGCATACTATGTCGGCTGTTTCAAGTGGCACACAGGCATTATACCTGCAGCTACAGAAATCACCCCAGTATTTTATTTTTTTTTGGCAATTCTTTTTTTTTTTTTTTTTTTTAAAGCAATCGTAGCAGCTAATTAGCCACTGGAATACCTTTACAGGCATTGGAGGGGGGTTCCCACCCCTTGTGTTACCCTCCAGTGCCTCTCAGGGCTCTTCCATCTCAGCGGGGAGCCTGACACCAAATCTGGTGGTTCTGCCTGCTTACCAAAGAGGTGTCACTTCCGGTTTCACCAGATGTAAACTGTGACATTTTTAAATTCGGATCTGATCATACCAATCTAGGAGTGATCACATGCTTTTAAGGGCAGAGGAGACATCTGGGGTCTAATAGACCCCATATCTCTCCATAAAGAGTACCTATCATTGCTTATTGTTATTACAAGTGATGTTTACATTACTTGTGACAGCAATAAAAGTGATAAAATAAAGAGACAGTGTTAAATTAATTAAAAAAAAAAAAAGTAAAGCGCCCCCATATCCCAATACTTGTGCACAAGGACGAACACACGTGGTGGTCCCGCACGCTGATTGCAACACACATGTGAGGTGATGCCCTGAATGTCAGAGCAAGAGCAATAATTCTAGCATCAGATCTCCTTTGTAGCTCAAACTGGTAATCTTTAAAAGCTGGAGATTTTTAAATAACATAGTCTGTCACCATTCCACAAGTGTGTGCAATTTTAATGCATGACATGTTGGGTATCTACTTAATTGATGTAACACCATATTTAATATTTTACCAAAAATTGGTATTATATTGTGTTTTTGAGCATTAAAATGCATTAAAGTGTGTTGTTGTTTTTTTTAATTGCTTTGAAAAACCCCTGTACAAATACGGTCTGACATAAAAAAATGCAAAACTCACCATTTTATTCCCTAGGGCCTCTAAATAAAAACAATATATAATGTTTGGGGGTTCTAAGTAATTTTTTAGCAAATGAAAAAGCAGGTTTTTATGTGAACAAAAAGTGTCAGAAAAGGCCTGGTATTAAAGTGGTTAAAATAGCATAATGTCATTATTGACTTTGGGATCATATGGCTTTGGAAAAAAACCCAACAATGCTGTGTGATCAGCATATCATCACAGACACGGCTTAGTTAATAAACAAAAGCATATGATCCAGGGGCGGACTGACAACTCATGGGGCCCCTGGGCAATAGGGGATCATGGGGCCCCTGTGTCCTTGCCCAAACTCAAAAAAGCCTATAAAAAAGGTACCAGGGGCATCTCATGGGGCCCCCTACTGACCCCGGGCCCTCAGGCAGTGCGAGTTTCCAAATGGTCAGTCCGCCCCTGATATGATCATACCTGCGCCCTTAAAAACCACCTTAAAGAAAGCAACAAGCAAGGTTCACCTGCTACAAGATGGCTCCCTTCCCAATATGACTAAAAACACACAGAGAAAAAGTATACTTCCCTTACCCCCAGCTTCTGCACAGCAGAGAATGACATCACTGAGATCCCAGGGAATGCTGAGCATCTCAGATTTCATAGGAAGACCACCTTAATTTTGTCTTTCTCATTTCACCTCAATCAAATTTTAAAAACAAATCTCAGCAAAGTAAAGTGTCTATGGTGTTCTTCTTTGCTCAGTTGTCCCTCATTTCAGTGTGATGTTTTGACTTCCATAAAATAATTTACTATTTCAATAACAAAAAGATAATAATCCACCAAAAATTACTTTCAATGTCCATATTATTGCATTTGTTTTTTTGAGAAGTCATCGTAAAAGAAAAGTATTATTTTTTATTTTTCTTCTTTGTGGTCTATATAACTTGGGTGATCTGTTCCATATGCCAAAACGGTATATGCAATCACATACCTTTTTAGACACAATCTGAGCAGATGGCCACTTGCTTATATGGCAGAATACACAGGCAGCTTAACTCTTCAATAAGACAGAGACATTGAAAAGAAAACAATTCTGCTTTGAAACGTGCAGTACAGAAAAGGTTTTTTTTTTTTTCAGTTTTGTAAGAAAACAATGACTTTCATAATCCCTGTCTCTGTAATGAAACCTTGAGACTAACTGAGGAACATGAGACAAACAAGAAGGTCTAACTAGGGCTAAATTAACTAGCACTAAATCGGAAGGGAGAACAGAGGGACATAGCAAATGCAGAAAGAAAACAAATTGTAGTGGCATACAATACCAAAAAATGTCCATATATCCCTGAACATCAACAACACTATGAATTGCAGCAGGAATAGTAAAAATGCATGATAGGTAGATGGGATACAATCAGAGGACATGGCAGGGGTGTGTCCTTTCCATACAAATTTTGCATATTAAGTGTTACATTTTTCGCATATCAGAGAGTTGTAAGTTATGCATGAATGTATATACTATTCCTGTTGTAATTAATTGTGTTGTTGATGCACATTATGATATTCACATCTCATCCATAAAGGCATAAAGTAAATTGTAGCGATAATAATGGGGAAGGAGGGGGGGGGTAATGATGAATTGCATTGATGATGGTGAAAATAATTAGTCACATTTTAGCAGAGAAACTGTGAAAATCAGAATATATATTATTAGCACTGTTTGAGGACTATGTGGAAAAGCAGATCTGCAGTCACTGGCATATTATGCGAGACCACCCACAGTATTTACTGTTTTTCTTCACAAAGGTTTGACACTTGGGAAATGACAAGATAATGCATGCTAATAAAGTACATTAAACTAACTTTTCAATATGAATATGCCTCTGTCATCTCCTCCTTCATCTGGCGCTCGAATTTCCTGTAAAGTTTTCACGTGAAAAATAAGACTGTGGAATTAATTTATACCCTTCAAAGGCTTGACAATTGTACTAGCTTTTCCTTTGCTCTAAATTTTTTTTTTGCTGTCAGCAGTTTTTCTGTTGACTTTGAGATTAGCATTAATGTTATCAGCAAAGTTGTTTACTGAGACATGCATGTTGTCCAGGAATGATATCAGGAAAAATGCAGTAACCCCAGGTTCACACCTATCCGTTTTCCGCAGCGTTTTGCAGAAACGCACTACAGTCCATTTAACACGATTTCCTATGGGACGCATTCGCATCTCCGCGTTTTCACCTGGTGCTTTTTTTTTTTAAAGGGTCAAGAACGCAAAATGTTGCGTTTTTTGGTTCTATAGATTTCAATGGAAAAGCTGCATAAAAGCATGTAGTGCGTTTTTGCTGTTCTTTGCATTTTAAAATCTGTCTAGCAACAAGAAAAAATAAATAGAATAAAAAAAAACTCAAAACGCATAAAAAACGTGGCATAAACACATATGCAAAAACACAATGCAAAATGCGCTGCAGAAACGGATCAAACGCAAACTGCATAGGCGTGAACCTAGCCTATCCTATGGCAACTAATAATACATCATAAACTAGCTATAGCTGTTGCTTCTGGTTGCTGCATATCACTGCCCTTTGTGTAATATTAAAGTTTTTTTCCTGCCTTTCCTGGTTCCTCATTTATCACTCATCAACATGCTGATGAAATCTTTAAATAAAACCTTTATGGTTTAAAGCGTTACTAAACCCACAACAGTAAAATCAGTCTGTATATGCAGTAAAGTGTTTGGGACCAAGAAGGGCCGCCTATAAAGAGGATTAAGGAGAACCAACCACGATGTAACCAAACCATACAACTTTATTGAGATCAAAATTCTATAAAATTAGGCCAAGTGGCCAACAATCCTCCAATCACTGTTTGAAATAAGGTGAAATAATGTTATCACCTTAAAATACAAGCCCAGGCTCCGCACACCTACTCACATGTGTTGCCATGCATTCCCTGGGTCTCATAGAGAGCGTAATGTGACAGGCCATCAGTCTCAAAGACAGGCAGTCAGTATATACTGATAAGCAGTGGGCAGGCTTAACAAGCCAACCTATCCACCATCACTTAGAGAGTGGTGGAGTGACTCCAGTCAGAGAGTGGTGGCCCCGTCCTAATGAGTCAGCAATGACATCATACCGCATATAACATATGCACCCAAAACGTAAAGTAAATAATAGTCCATTGCCACAATGAGGACAAGTATGGCAATATTAGCAAGTGGAAGTCCATATGTAGCAGCAGGTCATCAATAAGGGATAGGTGCCCCTGTCCATGTGGGGTGGTGGACTGACACATGATACAAAAATAGGTAGGGCAGGCTGAAGGGGCCCAGAAACTAGGCATGATAGTCAAAAGTGAACTGTGTAGTGGTTTCACCGATGTGTGTCCAAGTACAGCCAGTGCCCTAAGCACATATAGCTATATGTCACAAACGGGCGGACTGTCAACTCATGGGGCCCCCGGGCAATAGGGGATTATGGGGCCCCTGTGTCCTTGCCGAAAATCAAAAAAGCCTATGAAAAATGTACCATGGGCATCTCATGGGGCCCCTACTGACCCCGGGCCCTCGGGCATTGTCCGGGTTTCCAGATGGTCAGTCCACCCCTGGTCACAAACATTCATAGTAGACACCAGAGTGGTAACTTGTAGCCTACTGCAGGGAATGAGTCTAACGTGACCCTTACAGTGTAGTGGAGCCAATGGCCATGTGGTTGGGTCTAGGAGTAAGGAATAGCACAAATGGCAACAGTTGTCGCATAAAGTGTGCCTACAGGCTCTCACCACTCTGACGTGTGGATCAACTACTCGGTAATGTCTAATCCTCCACTTAAGAAGGTGTTGAGAGTTGGGGAGAAGTTAGAATACTCCTGCCAGGTTGTACACTCTGGTGACAGTGTCCACAGGAAAGCAGGGACTTCGAAGTGTCATGCTGACCACAGGATGCTCTGCAGAGTGATCCATGTACTGTTAGCAAGTGGAGAATTCCGCCATTGTCCTGATGAAGCTCATGGTCACATGGATGAAACGCGTTGACATAGGCAGCTTCAACAAGCCGCGGGTCCCGCTCCCACTGGCATCGAAGTTCTCAGCTGCCCGAGGCCTGGATATTCAATGGCGGAATCCTCCGCTTGCTAACAATATTTTCTTTACTAGATGTGGTCTCCCACAGTACACAGAACATGGATATGCAATTATTGTAGTAAATATAAACTGCTAAATACCTTTTCTCATCAGCAGTTAGAGCAATCTTGCGACTTCTATCAGTGTCCAGCAGAGCACTGGTTAAAGCTTTTAGGAGGAGTTTTCATTCTCCCCTGATTGTTCTATGAGGCTGCAGGACCCCTGACTCTCTGTTTGGACAGTACTGATTGGCCCTGTGCTCATCCCAAGGGAAAAAAAATCTCTAGCAATACACACCAAACTGAGCATGTGCAGCTTGCCCCCAAGGCTCTTTTCTATCAGCAAACGGATTTGGGACTGTGGAAGAAGGGGAGGATCAGAGAAGACAGGATCAAACATCCTTTTTACACAATAAAGAGGATTAACCCCTTATGTTCCACAGTGATTATATCAAGCATGCTTTACTCCAGGGCTTGGTCTAGGGGGGTGCTGTGGTGGGCTTTGCTCTCCCAGATTTTAGTGACACCCCCCTCCTTCAAGACCAGTGACAAATCATACTGACTGTCACACACTGCACACAGTGTATTTTGTCAGCAGCAGCATATTTAGCCTCATGTCTTTGCTGGTCCCCGGAGTTTCTGTGCTGGCTGCGGGCTGGTGCACTGTGCAGTGTCAATTCTCCTGCTACTCATTATCTCACTAATAGGAATCTTGTCAGTGAGATAATGAGAGACACAGGATCCGCATAGCTCAGCACACTGTGTTACATGAACAGGACGATGCAGGCTGAATTTGCCCCTCTCCCTTCCTATCCCTGCTGTCTTCACCTCCCACACTCCACCCCCAGCAATGAGAGGGCTAGCTGTGTATGTGCAGAAGCCAAACTGGATTGCATAGAGAGTACATGAAGAGGCTGTACATTCTGGCTGCCTGAGTCTGAGGGGTTAATTGGTGAGTGCAGGAACACTGAATCCCCCTTTCCTCCTTGACATTAGCCGATGTCCCTCTTTCGGCTGTTTTGACAGAAAAAGACTACAATTAAAACATTTTTTACAAAAGGTGTGGGGCCCCCCTCCATCTATACCAAGCCCTTTAGGTCGGGTATGGATCTTGAGGGGAACCTCCATGCAACAAATTTTAAAAGATGGTGTGGGGGTCCCCCCCCCAAAATCCATACCAGATCCATAACAAATCCAACCCCTCCAAAATCCATATCATGCAGGTCAGCAAAGGGGGGGGGGCAAGCGAGTGCCCCCCCCTCCTGAACCATACCAGGCCACATGCCTTCAACATGCGGGGTGCTTTGGGGCGGGGGGGCTCCCTCCAAAGCACCTTGTTCCCATGTTCGTTGGGGCAAGGGCTTCTTCCCCACAACCTTTAACAAGAGGGCCTCTCTGTGGCCAAGTGCATTGCTTTGGCCAATCACAATGCACTTTCAGGGCACAGTGCATTGCGGGGCATGGCGGGTGTGTTCGCCGAACTTATGTTTGACTCGAACATCCAGCCCAACACTAATAGCGATATACAAATACCTCAATGGTGATTCAGCATAAAGAATAAACTATTCAGTCTTAGGAAGTGTAAGAAGACACGGGGCCACTTAATGAAGTTGGAGGAGAAGCAGTTTAATCGTAAACTGTGTAGGGGGTTTTCACTGTTAGAGCAGTAGGGATGTGTTACTCACTTCTAAAATTGGTGGAGTCAGCAAGAAGTATTGAGAGTTTCAAAAAAGTCCTAGATGGGCATCCTAATGAACACAATATACAGGAATATGGGATATGATTTTTGACATGAACACACACCCACACAGGTTGAACCAGATGGATTAGTGTCTTTATTCAGCCTTACCAACTATATAACAATGTTACTAGGATATAGGAAACCTTTTCTTAATCATCAGCTGCAGCCACTGATCAGTGTATTCTGACAGTGGGGAAGTCTGCACTGTCAGAATACAGTAGTGCAGCAGGGAGGATTCCTCTAACTACCTCACTTGTGTGGATAGGGGAATCTTTTTTTTTTTTTTCCCCGTCCTACTATGTAACCAGAGAGGGCTACCCTAAGCCACCAAAAACCAAACCCAATGTTTGCTGCAGAACGCTGCTAACGCTGCACGCTCTTTTCCTCT